>NC_051086.1:41243302-41594785 GCF_004664715.2 Peromyscus leucopus
ATTTAAAAAAGCAAGAATTCACACTTGTGTTTATAGCCATTACAACTCAGACTTAAGCTACCATGGTTCATGGTCATGATTTTTCCTGATGAAAAATATTGTCCTCTATCAAAAGTTCTTGAAATTTTCAGGATAATTTTTTTGCTAGTAACAAAATAGTGAATCACTAACCAAAAAACAAACAAAAAATAATATTAAAATCCAATGTAAATAAGCAAACACATTATTAATTAATGAATATTCTTAAGATGTCATTTTGAATTCCTTTAATATTGACACATTATGAGATGCACTCCCATTTTCATATTTATTGAATTATGTGGTTTTTAAAAATAATATAGTAAGAGATCACAACTAAAAAAGGCTTATTCTCCCATTTAATATTAAATTATAAGTTTCTTACATATGTTTGTTTGGCTAGATAAATGCTCTTTCAATATATATTCACATAAACACAGTCATATGAAAATTTAGATACAGCATTACATAGAACATGCTTGCTCTTCTAATGCTGGTTAGACTGAGATATTGGGAACTCTCACCCTTTTCTGTTCTCTGCTTCTCAAATTCATCTCCTCACCATTTATTCTAAACTTCAGCAGGAGGCAGAGGATTCAGCAGTCACTGCTGGTTGCCAGGCCAGGCTGTGGCAGCAGATCTCTATGGACTGTCAGCCACTTCTTCATTGAGTCTGAGAAGTAGAAGAATACAGCCATGACATGTCCCTGACAGTGAATCTGCATTTTCCCTGCTCATGCTCACAGCCTGCTTCTGTCTTAGTTGCAATTGTGTGTGTGTGTGTGTGTGTGTGTGTGTGTGTGTGTGTGTGTGTTTCTGTCTTCTGTCTGTCTGTATATTCAAGGATACATTAATTTTGATTGCATTAAACAAAGTTAGTGTCCATCTGTGCTGGGAAAATAGTACATATCTGAATTAAATTTGAAGGTTTAAAAAGGTACAACAGAGTGAGAAACAACAGCAGACAGAATGTAGCCAGCCTTTCTGACAAGGCTCAGTGAACACCTCTTCCTCATGTACTTCTCAAAGAGAGGAGATTTGTAAAGTTTTTTTTCTGACTAGTAGATACTGCATTTTGATAGCTCTTACCAAAAAAGGAAATTAAATCTTCTCTTTCTGACATATTAGCAATAGTTTAAAGGGAGGGGCTGCTGAACAGCAGTCACAAGTCTCAGGATCATTTTAATCTCTGTCAGGATTCTAAAACAAAAACACAAAACACACCTGAAACTGAAGTCCTTAAAGGTCCATGTTCTGCCAAGCTGCTGATGGAGAAGAGAAAAATGCTGGGTCCTTGATGCTTTCATGTAAATGTTAGAAAAACCTGAGACCTATGGGAGGAGATGGACAGAGATACAGACAGATGAATAGACTGTGAGATAGGAAGACAAATGAATGGATTTCCATCTTAAGAAGGCTTATTCATGAAAGGAAACTTACATAAGTTCTAAAACTTAAGCTTTCCTCATTTACCTTAAGGTTACCTGATGACTTAATCATATTTGTGGACACAGAGAGCAAAGACCAGGGAGGCTGCCACAGTCTATGAGAATCCCTGCCCAGTGTTTTCTTGGTGAGTGGAGGTCAGGGGCAGGTGAGGGCAGGAGTGTGCTGGAAGGTGGCACACTCTGTTAAATGGGGAACACTGGCATCAAGGCACCCAGAGAGCAGGAGATCAGGAAGGTGATGTCTGCACAAGCAGGACCAGCAGCTGGCTTGCCCTTACACATTCTGTGAGTTTGATTTCACGTGAAGAGCTTGGTGCATGTTAACACTGGGTAATTACTCACGGTGAATGCAGACAAATAACAAAGCATCCTCCCCAGCCAGCAGCATCCCTGAACCACCCTGTGCTCCACAGGAGTCACTATGTTTCTCCTTACAGTGGAGAAAGCTCAGGGTCTCAGGGCATCTGCCTCACATCACCCAATAACGCACAGCATGAATGCTTAACCTATGAGTAGACACAGAGTGAGTACCTGCATGGGTTCTATGGGAAACACCATTTCCCCAGGAATGTATAGTTTCTGTTTAGAACCACCCACAGTCTGTTTTATATGATGAGACATAAATAAAATTAAGAATTTTTTGACATTACATAACCCCCAATTGTTACCCACAATTGAAGTTAAATAAACAGCAAAAAAAAAAAAATTTGGAAAACTAATGGATTGAAATCTGAACACCAAAAATACAGAAGGAAGGGTGGGGTGTTGGCAGACGCCTACTATAATCTTATCACTTGTGAGACTGGGGTAGGTGGTCAGCAATGAAAATCAAGGTAAGTTTCTCTCTCTCTCTCTCTCTCTCTCTCTCTCTCTCTCTCTCTCTCTCTCTCTCTCTGTATGTGTGTGTGTGTGTGTAGTGTGTGTGTATGTGTAACTGTTAAACACATATTCCTTCATTGGTAACTTAGGAAAAAAATCTCAGTAAGCGTTGCTAAAGGAAGCTTCAGGAAGATGCTGGCTGTGGCAGTGCACTCCTTTAATCAGCACTAGGGAGGCAGAGGCTGGTAGATCTCTCAGTTCAAGGGCAGCCTGGTCTACAAAGCAAGTTCTGGACAGCCAGTGCTGCACAGAGAAACCCTGTCTCAAAACACCAAAAATGAGAGAAAAGTAGGCAGAATTTTTTTCCTCCACATAAAAATAGACAATAAATGATAAATCAAACCTCTTGAAGAACAAACAGACTGTTTAGGGTCCACCCTGTACTGGGCATTCTCTCCTGTCAGGTCCACTCACCATCAGATGCAGATGCAGCCTGGGTCATAGGAGCCAAGTGACAGTGGCTGGTTAAGTGCAGAAGGAACTGGAGGCAAGTGACATCATCTTTGGCTGGACCCTGCTCATTCCCGGATAAAGATGGTGTTAATAACTCCCCTGTGGCACTTTAAGGAAGAATGTAACTAAGTGAGCCAGGGATGGTGACAGAAACCTCTGCCACAGGCTCATTTACCCTTCAGTTTTGTTAAAATGGAAAGTCATAGCCAGTATTAACCATAGCCTGGACTATCACCATCATAAAGAGTAATCTGGTCCAACATGAGTCAGTTATTTATGTTCAGGCCCTTGTTCACTATGCAGAATTCTATTCCCTCTCAGTCTCTCTCTGTTTCTGTCTCTCTCCGTGTTCATATAAACTGTCAGTAGTTTTTGTGACCTGTTATCTTTTTAAGAGTGGAGTCCATAGCTTGGGGTTCAGTTCCCATTACTAGTTTGTCCCAGACTGACCTCATGTAACATCTTGCCTTCTCCCCATCACTTCATGGCTGTGTTCTGCTCAGTCAGAAGCCATGTTCATTGGAACTGCGTTCTGTACAAATGCTCAGTTCAGTTTGTTTCACTTTAAATAGTGACCTGAAAATTATAGAATGACCACAAATACAAATGGCTTAGATGAAAATGAGAATATTTATATTACCATCAGTGGGACAAGTGTCACACTTTAGAGAATGACACCTTGCTTTAAACTGCACACATCTGTGAAGTGTAAACTGTGTAGTTGACGATGCACAACAGGGAAGAAGATGGATCCACCTCAGAACTCTTGATCCTGCAGCCAGATTACTCTGTACTTTTTCTGAGTGTAGAAGTTTTCCAATCGAGTTCCCACGTCATGTGGTGTTCCCATTCCATCCTCTGGTCACACAGTGTCCTCTGCTCATCAGGCCACACTCCTGAGCTCAGCCCTTCCATGTTCCCAGAGCTTTAACCTGCAGATGGAGCAGGATTTTGACTCCTTCAATACTTGGTTTGATTGCAGGCTCTGAGTGGATTTGGCCAGGGAAGCTGGAAGAAAAGGGGACTTTCCCTGTTGCTGCTGGTCTTGTCCATCTGCATCAACTGTAGGTAACAGAGGCTCTGTGGGACTCCAGGCTGTGTCCAGCCCCAAGGTAGCTGACTCAGCACTATTAGGGCACAGATGTCTTAGGTGTGCATGGTGTCAGGGTGTGGCCCCCAGTAGATTAGAGAATCCAGCATCTAACCCACATTAAGGGGCACATGCAGCTACCATAGTGACAACATTGCACCCCAAACATCACCTGCCTGCCCTACAGATCATCACTCCTGTATGACCAAGGTCCTGTGTGAATTTCTCCAGCTTGAAATGTGAAGGCTGGAAACTGATTCATGAGGACCTTTGTTGGAGAAAGTAAATAAAAATACCAGTGTTATTAAACAATCAAAGCCTATGTAATTAAAAAGTTATGAATCCATGACACACAGTGAATGTGTTATAAAATGCAACAGAATCAGTCCATGGAAATAAGGGAAGCTTATTCACAGTATGATCTGAGCACAAATACACAGAACTGACTGTTGTTCCTCGTGATGCCCTGGCAATGGGAAAAGTGCTGTCCCTGTCTGTGTACCTCACCTGCCTCCTTCTGAAGAGAGTTTGCTAGGAAGTCTTTCTTCCTTTATGTTCAAAGTGTTGTAAGGATCTCAGGGCTTTAGTGAGGCTCACCACTGTCACATAGCTGTTTATAGCTTTAGTGGCAGTCAGTGAGACCAGAGAATGGCTGCTTCTAATTCTGATTTTCTTCATGTTTTCCATGCTATCCCTAATGTCTGAAGTAACTGGCTCCCTTCAAATAGGAATTCAACTTGTATTTGTGCATTTTTCTTCATAGACATTAATGTTACAAGGAAGTAGCAATAAGGATATTTTTGTAAAAAGTACATTTCTATATGCATTTCTATATTCTTACCTCTAAATTAAGATGGCTACATGTTTCCAAAATCAAATAATAAATAAAAAGCTGAAAATCCTCAACAGGTTACAGAAGGTCTGAGTAACTTATGTAACATATTTTAAGTGAGCCATAAAGATCATTAAGTGATATTAATCAAAATTTTAATGTCAAAGTTCAATCATACATTTATTTAAATCATTAGAAGCCTCTGAAGTTATTGATCTGCTCTTGGAATCATCTACAACAGCTGACTTAGTGGACAAAAAAATATTTCCCCTTCCCAAATGTCATACAAAATTTAAAAATAACAGACTAGACTGGTTCAACTGACCTTATGGGTGTTGATTGGCCCTACTTAGAGGCCTATTTCCCATGTGGAATGGGAGGGATTACAGAGAGGCAGTACTTTTTGTAACCCTGTATCCGTTTCAAAAGGTAATTCATACTTGTACCAAATAGCGGCTATGTTGACATTGCTATATGAACATGTGCTCTCAACTGGCTAAATGTTATAATTGGTTTAATCTCTATGAAAACCCATATTGCAAATGGCTGTTCCTTTAGAAAAATCCATACAGCTTTAAAAATGGATTAAACCCATTTTAATACTAATCTACAAATAGACTATTAACAGCAAAATATAACTGGTAGCCTCTCAACACTGTCACAACTGGTGCAGCAATGATAATGTACACAATGCAGAGGGGAAATCCACAGGCAGTCAATTCTTCATAGCAATGAGGACTATTGCTCTATCGCTTTGGGAAAGTGAATGCTCATGTTTCAAAGTGGAGCAGTAAGGCCTACCACCTCTCCCTCTCATGTATGGGAAGTCAGAAACGTTCCCTCAAAAATGATGGTGAGCATGTGCACGACCACTGTACAACAGCCACTTCAAGGTTTACCAGTTGTCCTTTGTCTACAGAGTCCAAAAATATATTAAAGCAAGGCCTTTCCTTTTCATAATATCTGCCCAAATTATTCCTTTTAAAGTCAGCAAAATCAGACACAAGTTTAATCTACTGTGCATGAAAACTGCTTAATAAAATGGCAATTGTAATAGATAAATGTAAGTTTGAGTGCATAATACCAAATGGAACGTAGCTGAACCACACAGAGAAAACAAGGCTTTCTGTATCTTCAAACTCAGGTGCTTCATGATCTAAGACTATAAGAGCATCTTTCTAGCTGGAAAGACTTCAATAAGACATAACTGAAATAAGATTTGTTTTCAGAGACTACAAAATAAAATAGGCAGTGATTCAGAAACCAAATACGCTAAAATGATGTACCTATCCCACCAAGAACAAAGGATGAGAATCCTTCCATGCTGCAAAGGCGATGTCTTTTCTCATAAAGGGCACTCCATCCTAGAGCATAGGACATCTTTCAAAAGGTCTCACAGTTCTAGTGAGTCACCTGTCTCCTCTAGAACAGGAGGCCCTGGAGGCTCCAAGGGATGGATGTTAATCTGTGTACATTCTGCAAGGAAGAGATTCAATATGGAGGGACATGATCCCAGTGCTTCCAAAGGAGGCTGTGGTCAGAAAGTCCCTCACCTGTTCCCAAATCACAGCACAATTGGTAAAAGATAGGCTACAAGACTCAGTGGCTCCTCCCTGCCTGAATGACCTTGGAGGAACAGACCTTTCTGAGGCCTTGACAGAAAAAAAAATGTGTGTTTTGTGTATCAGTGTGCTCTTAAAACACTTAGTAGGAACTGTAACCATGTAATTGGTCATAAGATAGGGAAGTCAGAAGGAAAAATTCTGAACTGCTAGTGTTACTTAGTTAGACAACTGGCCGATGAAAAATTACATGGGTGTGTGGAGGGGATGTGTCACACAGTATCAGAAGGGTCAGGAGGGCATTCCCAGACAAGGCCATTAGGAAAACCAAAAATGTGACCACAACAAGCAGAGCAGGGTGTTTGGATTGACTGAAGAATCCCACTAGGGTGAAATCTGACTGTCCAGTGTAGTTGCTCATCCGGATGATGATGTTCGTGGGTGTCTCCTAGGCAACCAAGAATGTTTGAGGATAGTGTCATGTGGCCCTAGGAATGAATGCTCAGTGATGTGTGCCTCAACCTGACTGTGCTAACAGGAGGCTCACTGTGCCTGCAGATCTGAGGTTTATAATTTACCTGTAATTTAAGAAAATTTCAAAACAGAATTCATATCTGTGGTTAGAACTATCATAACTCCTAGTGAAACTACCACATTTCAGGGTCATGAAGTATCCAGGTCCTTCATCCAGAAGGACCACAGTGTGTAGGATCATTCCCCTAGACTATCATAACCCAGCGCTTCCAAAGGGAAATCAAATTTCTTTTAAAAGTATATTTTACCCTGAGGTTTGAACTAAGACTGAAAATCTATGAGCTAAGGATCCAACTTAGAGTTTTTGAAATCTCAGAGATATATTCCATATTATCTTTACTTAGAAAGCTAATTGAATATAATGTGGCAAAAGAAATGTGGCAAAAGGAGCTTCTATGACATTGAAGCTCCTTTACCCTAAGGATCATGTGACACTGAGAAGTTCTGTTTTTGGCAGAGCATCTTCATCTCACAATTTGGTCCCAATGATCAGGAAGAACATAGAGAAAGGACCTCACTCACTGGCCAGACCCAGCTATGGGCTCTGCCATCTCTCATGCATCCATTCCTCTGTGCACTCTACCTAACAGGGGAAGAAAAAAATCAGTTTTTCTTTGGCCCTAATTAAGTGAAATAATGGGTAATCCTAGAATACTGACAAATTCAAGTGGATAACTACACACACATTAGAGAATTCATGTCAGACTCTTTTTCAAGAACTGCCCTATGGATACACATTAATGTTATTGAATTGTGAAATGTGTAACTGTGGTTCTCAGTATGAGCATCTATTTACATGTTTATGAATTCTGTTTTCAACAAATATCACATGGTCTCTCTCATCTGTGGATCTTAGTGTTGAATCTTTGGATTTGTGTGTTTAATATGCTAATCTGCAGAATACAGGGAACGGGGAAGTGCTGGTTGGTGGGAAGGGAGAGAGAGATCTTAGGGGACAGGTGAGAGTGGACTATAGTGGCACAAAGGACAAAGGATGATGGGAAGGAACCTGTAGTGGGGAAGGGATGAGAGTGAGAACAGAGATGGGGACATCTAAGGATGTTTATTGAAAAGGCTTGCTATTCTTCTTTACGTATTTATATGGCTGTACATGCTCTGTACTGGGGATACTGCTCCCAGAAGCCATGGACTGCCCAACAGCCTAGTGCCAGGTATAAGATATCTTTTATGGACTTGTTTCTCATGTTTGTCCTGATAGGGAGAGGACAAGATAGCAGGTGAGGGATGGACCTCTTGGTCAATTTTTGGGCACTAATGAGAGGCAATGTCTATGATTAAGTAGCTGAACTCCAACCTTTGGAGTCCCTGCTTGTGAAAACTACTACTGGAAGTATATATGAACACACACACACACACACACACACACACACACACACACACACACACACAACACACGAGAGAGAGAGAGAGAGAGAGAGAGAGAGAGAGAGAGAGAGAGAGAGAGAGAGAGAACATGGGGATGGAGGGAGGAAGAGAGAGAGAGAGGAAGAAACCAACTTTGACAAGTACCCAAGGCTATGGCCATGCATTACCTGACTTATGTATCTCATGCTTGAGATTTATCTACAAAGTTTAAATTTCAGATCATTTTTAATTTAGGTTACAATTACCATTTTACAAATCTTGGAGATTAAAAAACACAAGGAGTTGGTGAAGATCTTTTCCCATTCTGTAGGCTGTCATTTTGTCTTATTTACTGTGTTCTTTGCCTTACAGAAGCTTCTCAGTGGCAGGTGGTCCCATTTATTAATTGTTGCTCTCAGTGTCTGTGCTACTGGTGTTATATTTAGGAAGTGATCTCCGGTGCCAATGTGTTCAAGGCTGTTTCCTACTTTCTCTTCTATCAGGTTCAGTATAACTGAATTTATGTTGAGGTCTTTGATCAACTTGGACTTGAGTTTTGTGCATGGCCATAGACTTGGATCTATTTGCAACTTTCTATATGCTGACATCCAATTATGCAAGCACCATTTGTTGAAGATGCTTTCTTTTTTTCCATGCTACAGTTTTAACTTCTTTGTCAAAAATCAATTGTTCATAGGTGTGTAGATTAATGTCAGGGTCTTCAATTGGATTCCATCGGTCCACATGATGGTTTTTATACCAACATCAAGTTGTTTTTTGTTACTATTGCTCTATAGTAGAGCTTGAGGTCAAGGATGGTGATGCCTAGGCCCTCTGCATAAGTGAGACAGTTGTGTACCTTGGTCTACTTAAGGGGGTCCCTGGCAGTAGGATCAGGATTCATCCCTGGTGCATGAGCTGACTTCTTGGAGCCTACTACTGTGGTGATATATTGTGTGCCCTAATAAAGCTTGCCTGAGGATCAGAGGACAGAGTCAGCCACTAGATTAGACATAGATCCAGGCAGTGGTGGCACACACCTTTAATCCCAGCACTTGAGATCTCATGCCTTGATTGGGAAGCACACACACCTTTAATCCCAGAAAGTAATATGGCAGGGCAGAGAAAGGTATATAAGGCATGAGGAAACAGGAACTCTGCTTCTCTGATCTTTCAGCTTTCAACCTGATAACTGGCTCTGTTTTCTGTTGTTGTTGTTGTTTTTTATTAAAAGACCATCTAAGATTTGTGCAACACACTCTCTATGGTGGGGCACCTTGCACAGCCTTGATGTGGGGGAGGGGCTTGGACCTGCCTCAACTGAATGTAGCAGGTTTGGTGACTCCCCATAGTAGGCCTTACCATTTCAGAGGAGGGAATGGGAGTTTGGTTTGGGGTGAAGGCTGGGGGTTGGGAGGAGGGGAGAGCGAGGGATCTGTGTTGGTATGTAAAATGAATAAAAATTTTCTTAATAAGAAATAAAAAAATAAAATTAACAAGGGGTTAACTAATGAACCAACAAAAAAGAAAAGAAGACACAAGGAGAAAACCATAGCTCTGTAGTGGAGATGACTCTCAGCTTTTTTTTTTCTTTATTCATTATGTCTTCTAAGTCTCAAAGGAACATTATTGACAAAAAAAAAAAAAAAAAAAAAAAAAAAAAAAAAAAAAAAAAAAAAAAACACCACGCCACCCCTTAATGAGCAAAGTCCAGCCAGGGATGACTTCACTCCCCTCCTACTCTGTGTGCACTTAACCAGCCACTGTCCCTTGGCCCATGTGGCCAAGGCTGCCAGCAGCATCTGGGGTGAGTTGGAGCTGAGGGGAGACTGCACAGCACTCACTGCTTCTGACTTAACATCTGCTTTCTGAATCTTCTAGTTGTTCTTGACAATATTACTTTAATTTTCCTCTATCTGTTTTTTTTTTCTGCAGAACAGAGCATGCACTTTTTTCCAAAAATGTCAAATACTTTATTTTTAATGCAACA
Source organism: Peromyscus leucopus (assembly GCF_004664715.2). NCBI lineage: Eukaryota > Metazoa > Chordata > Mammalia > Rodentia > Cricetidae > Peromyscus > Peromyscus leucopus. The sequence continues at coordinate 41,253,474 of NC_051086.1, forward strand.
GACTTGGCATGTTTTATTCCCAGCTACTTAGGAACAGAAGAACATGTATGCTGCCTTCTTAGCTATAGTATTCACCAGCAGTCAAGGAACCACAAGCTTACAGAGTGTCACAATGACACTAAGAATTACATGCTCATCCCATGTATCCTGTGACGAAAGGGGCAGGGCATTGTCTAGACTGAACTGCAGACTACAGAGGGAAATGGGGTTTCCAAGAGAACTGAGGCAGGGGCATGCTCTTTGTTATCAAAACTGGTGAAATGTACAACTTTTGTCGGCTGGTTGTTTCATATTAGGGACACACTCTGAAATCTGAGGTCTCCTGAAAATGAAGAATAGAAGGTAAGTAACTCAGACTCCTGGGGAGAGGTGCTGTAGAAAGGCTTCAGAACTGACTCCTATGCGGCTGGCTCCAGTAGCTTGGGGGACTCTGCCAGTGCTGTTAGCAACCCCAGAGTGACGCTGCATCTGACTGTCCACAGGAGACGCAACAGGTCTGAGCAGGCTGCAATCCCCGTGTGTGCCTCAGACACCATGTTCCTAGTCCTCCTGGTGTCCTGGGTGTCTTGGTGTCGGAAACTGCTGTTTGACAGAGTGCAGTACTGACTTGACCAGCACAGCCCCCAGTCTCTTCTGACCTCCATTCATCCAGGGTTTAGGTTTCCATATATGGGGGCCACTGCCCTGGCCTGAGATCTACCATGTCCACAAATACAAATGAAATAGTCTGATGTCTCTGCAGTGTTTGGGGACATTTAAATATTGAACATAATTTAGTCTTTATCTGCCAAGGAAACTTTGGTAGAAAGGAAATCTGTCTGTCTGTCTCTGTCTACCTCTGCTTCTATATATCATTGATCTATATGTCTTTCCATTTATCTTCTGCAACATACCTCTAATTTGTCCAACATTTTAATGTAGGCATTGGGGCCCTGCAGCTCTCTCAGCTTCCTGAGCCTCACAGAAAGCACAGGGTTTTAACCAGCCCAGCATCAGGAGTAGTGTAGGGAGCTCTCACAAAGGTGTAAATGCCTCTGGAGCTGGCAGTTCTTTCTGAACTCCCCCCCTTCCCTGTAACCACAGCTGAACTCTTTTTAGGAAGAGATGATACTTGTGCTGTGTTGGTGAGAGCTACCATAACTCAACATTTACCATTTCAGAAATCAAAAGGTTAAAAATGGGTGGAAGGTTGGCTCAGGGGTTAAGAGCACTTGTTTATCTTGCAGAAGACTCCCAGTTAGGTTCAGTTCCCAGCATCCACTTGGTACATGGCCGCTCACAACTTTCTGTAACCAGTTCTGGAGGATCCAATATCTTCCCCTGGCAATAAGGACACATGTAGTGCTGACACACACACACACACACACACACACACACACACACACACACACACACACATTCATACATGCAAGTAAAACACATGCACATTAAAAGAAATACTTTTAATTTTTTTAGGTAGAATAATTCAGTCTGTTTAAGGAGAAGACATGGTATAAGCTTTAGCGGACTTCAGACAGGCTAGGTCTATTTGTGCCTGTTGCTTTTACTCACTTTGCAGCCATTTAAAAATTTGACTTTATCTTATTTACGTGTTGTCCTGCACAGACTGGCAGGAGCCTACTTAAGTACCATCAAGTTCAAAGTCGCCTTAACTGGTTTCAGAGTCCAGTGCAGATTCAGGCTGTGAGCAGGGAGCACGGAGAGCAGGGAACCCGTGTGAGAGGCACCTCAGCATCGCTCAGTTTTCTCTCTGCTTTGTGGATCCCAGGAGACAGGGACAGTGACATTCTACAAAGCAGATGGTGCTGCAAACACAGCCTGGCTGGGGACACACCTGTGAGGTCCTGTAGCGTTAGAGCACGTGGCGAGACCTTACACAGGTGAATTTTTCTGCTAACTGTGCTAATCAAGGATAAATGTGTAAATATGTTATGCATTCACTCATGTGAATGCTTTTCTAAATATACATTTAAAGTGTTTATACATTTATACAAAATTAATGCACTTGTAACAAACACAGAAAAAATTTCAAATCCAAAATCTTTTTAAAGTAGGCTGTATATGTTATTTATTTGAAGTTTTCTTCCTTGTTATTTTGAAAACTAAATTCTTAAATGTGTACACGATATTTAAACTGGAGAACAAAAGTACTGTTGTCCATAATACAGTAATATTACTCATCTCTTAGATGGCCCTCCAGGATAGTGGAATCTTAAAAATGTAAGAGTGCATGTGCTCAGCCATTTTTCTTTGGCTTTTGAAAGAACTTTCATTGTTTTGCTTTATTTAACCTTGACAAAACCAAAAGTCAAAGTTATCACCATCACCACCAGCAGCATCAGCAATAGCACTAGTTTAGGTAGCAGATGGAGAGCTAGTGGGTAGAGGAACAGGTGGACTGGTGGCAGTATTTGGCTAGTGAGTGGGCTCTATGCTCCAAGCCTTTTAGGGTTCTGAGCATTGGTCCTGCTTGTGTGAAGGTGAAGCTTCTTCAAGCAGCAGAGAAACTCTCAGAGAGCCCTATCCTGGGGACTAAGGAGATTCACCTGTTGAAATTTACCCCTTAAATTATTACTCTTAAAAGTGTTTTTATATGCAATACACCTCAGAGATTTTTTTTTTTTTTTTATTTACAACATCATTTATTTCAACATAATAGTCACAGATTCCCCTGTTCTCCCACTCTCGCCTCCCTTCCCCTTCCCCATCCACCCCCATTCCCACCTCCTCCAGATCAAGGTCTCCCCCGAGGACCGGGATCGACCTGGTAGACTCAGTCCAGCCAGGACCAGTCCCCCCCTCCCAGACCGAGCCAAGTGTCCCTGCATATGTCCCACGATTCAAACAGTCAACTCATGCAACAAGCCCAGGACCCGGCACTAACACACGGCTGCCTCCCAAACAGATCAAGCCAAATGACTGTCTCACCCGTTCAAGGGCCTGATGCAGTTGGGGGCCCCTCAGCCTTTGGTTCATAGATCCTGTGCTTCCATTTGTTTGGCTATTTGTCCCTGTGCTTTATCCAACCCTGGCTTCAACAATTCTCGCTCATATAAACCCTCTTCTTTCTCACTAATTAGACTCCCAGTGCTCCACCAGGGGCCCAGCCATGGATGTCTGCATCCAGATTCCTCAGACCTTCCTTGGATGGGGTTTATGGCACAACTAACAGGGTGTCTGGCCATCCCATCACCGGAGTAGGTCAGTTCCTGCCGTCTCTCGTCCATTGCCAGCAGTCTTTTCTGGCAGTATCTTTGTGGATCTCCGTGGGCCTCCCTAGCTCTCTGCTTCCTCCCCTTCTCATGAGGAGACCATGGTAAATGAACACCTCAGAGATTTTAAGATGCCAATTGCACCCTTAATTCATGGAGGTCAGGGTTTACTTTAAAGTCACATAGTTCAAAACAATTTTGATTTTACCCCTTTTTGTCATTAAATCATTATTTGTGTTAGCATGGGGCAGCATGCCTCAAATTTTGTCACTGAATCACTATGTGTTAGTATCGAGTAGCATTCCTCAAGTTGGTAATACTTGACAGAAGACTCTGTTTGTCCTCAGGAAAGCTCATGACCTTGAATTTGCCCTGAATCACCAGTGATTCTGACCAAGACATGAATTCTAAGTTTTTTTTAAAAAAAAATTGATTGAACTATGTGAAATATGCAATCCTCAGATCTCCAGGTCAGGAAACTTCCTCTGGTAGCACCGTCAGGTTAAGGACATATCCCTGAGCATTAGTTCCTAATGTCACGTGATGATGCTAACCCCATAGCATTATTGGTTGCCTAGGAAACACCCATGAACATCATTACCTGGATGAGCAACTACACTGGACAGTCAGATTTCACCCTGGTCGGATTCTTCAGTCAGTCCAAACACCCTGCCCTGCTTGCTGTCATCATATTTGTGATTTTCCTGATGGCCTTGTCTGGGAATGCCCTACTGATCCTTCTAATAATCTCTGACAACCGCCTCCACACACCCATGTACTTCTTCATCAGCCAGTTGTCCCTCATGGACATGATGTACATTTCTGTCACTGTACCTAAGATGCTCATGGACCAGGTTCTTGGGAGCCACAAGATCTCAGCTGCTGCCTGTGGGATACAGATGTTTCTCTATGTGACACTAGCAGGTTCAGAATGCTTCCTTTTGGCTACCATGTCTTATGACCGCTATGTAGCCATCTGCCATCCACTCCGTTATCCTGTCCTCATGAACCGTAGAGTGTGTCTCCTCCTGATGTCTGTCTGTTGGTTCCTGGGATCCCTGGATGGCTTCATGTTCACTCCTGTCACCATGACCTTCCCATTCTGTGGATCCCATGAGATCCATCACTTTTTCTGTGAGGTCCCCGCTGTGACAAAGCTCTCCTGTTCAGACACCCAGCTCTATGAGACCTTCATGTACCTGTGCTGTGTGCTCATGCTTCTCATCCCTGTCACAGTCATCTCAAGCTCCTATTCATTCATCCTCCTCACAGTTATCAGGATGAACTCAGCAGAGGGCAGGAAGAAGGCCCTGGCCACCTGCTCCTCCCACATGACTGTGGTCATCCTTTTCTATGGCGCTGCTGTCTACACCTACATGCTCCCTGCCTCCTTCCACACCCCTGAGAAGGACATGGTGGTGTCTGTGTTTTACACAATACTCACCCCTATGCTGAACCCACTGATCTACAGTCTGAGGAATAAGAATGTCATAGATGCCATGGAGAAACTGTTGGGTGTGAAACACTCTTTCAAGAACCAGTAAAATAAGTAATTTGGAATGAAGTTTCCTTTCTTTTCCTTTACACATCAGTTGTTTCAGATCTCATGCTTATGTTATTTGTATGATGCTCACATGACCGAGAGCATGATATGTCCTCTCATCAAGGACTTTTGTTGTGTAGGAATAGGGACTTTCTGCATCTGATTTGCTGGAAGATTTTTATCAGAAAGGGATGCTGGTTCAGTGAAGTGGGTTTGCTCTGTGTATTGACACAGTTGAATGGGTTCCAATCTTTTCTTTTTTTATGTGCATCGAACAAGCTGGCATTCCTGGGATATGTTCCATTTGGTCATAGAGAGCAATATTTTTAATGGGATATAAATATAATTTGCCAGTATTCTGTTAGGAAGTTGGCGTAAATGTTTATCTTAGATGTTGTTCCATAGTTTTTACTATGTGTATCCTTGCTGTGTGTCTCAGAACAGTACCAGACTGCTGTGAGGGTTTGGGAAGTATTTCCCTTCCCTTAATATTTTGGAACAGTTGGAAATTTGATGTTACTTTCGGAACACTTGTTAGAATTCAGTAATCAAACCATTTTCCTTTGCTTTAAAACAAAGATTTTATTTTTATGGGTATGTGTGTTTGTGTGTGGGTCTCCATGTGTATTTGTTTGTGTGTATATGTATATGTGTTTTTTGTGTGTTTGTATTTGTGTGTATACATATGTGTTTGTATGTGTTTATGTCTTTGTGTTTATATGCATGAGTGTTTGTGTATATTTGTGTGTGAGTGTGTGTATGTATGTTTGTTTTTCTGTGTGAATGTGTGTGTGTGTGTGCGCGCGCTATATGGATATATGTGTTTCTGTGAGGTGTAACTGTGTGCGTGCATGTCCATGTGTGTGCAGTGTCAACAGAGGCCAAAGGAGGTCATCAGTTCCTCTTGAGCTTGATTTACATGTAGTTGTGAGCTGCCCAACATGAGTGCCGAGAACTGAACTAATTGATGAAGCGGATTTAATCGAGTTATGATATTGGGCCTTATCTTTTACCCATTCAGCGGCTCTGCATGTTCCAACTGGATAATGCAGTCCACTGTCACCCATGGAAGAAATATCATAAACAAGAGCACACGTTTGCACCAGCTCCTGTTTCCTAATTTTCTGCTACATTCCTCCTGTTCTCTTTTCTTACTCTGTACTTTGGCAGTTAGATGATTTTCTCTAGTAATATTATTTAGATCTTTTTCTTTTTCCTTCATGTTTGTGTACAAGTTTTTACTTTGTGGTTGTCATGAGACTAAGAAATAATATTATAATAAAACAATTATTTTAAGGAGAAAATAATTTTGGCTACATAAACAAAAAATAAAATTCAAGATGTTAAATTTTACCCTAGTTTGCAGAATTGTTTTTAAGGTGTGTTTCTTTTGTTTATGTTGCATTTGTTTAACTCTGTGAAGCTGTGTTACTGTGCCTGTCTAAAACACCAGATGGTCTAATAAAGAGATGAACAGTCAATAGAGAGGCAGGAGAAAGGATAGGTGGGCTGGCAGGCAGAGAGAATATACAGAAGGAGAAATCTGGGAGAAGGGAGAAAGAAGGAGCTAGAGGAAGAAAGGAGGACTCCAGGGGCCAGCCACTCAGCCACACAGTCAGCCCCAAAGTAAGAGTGAACGTAAGATTACAGAAGTAAAAAAAAAAAAAGGAAAAAGCCCAGACGCAAAATGTTGAGGGGATAATTTAAGTAACAAAAAAAGTTGGCAAGAAACAAGCCAAGCTAAGGCTGGGCATTTATAAGTAAGAATAAGCCTCCATGTATGTGATTTATTTGGGAGATGGGTGCTGGGCCCCCCAAAAGATGAAAACAACCAATAACATTGTCATATCCAATGTGAGGCAGAATCCATGTAGGTCCTGAGAAAGTTGGGGGGAAAAAAGAAAGAAAGAAAAGAAAAGAAGAGAAGAGAAGAGGAGAGGAGAGGAGAGAAGAGAAGAGAAGAGAAGAGAAGAAGAGAAGAGAAAAGAAAAGAAGAAGGACACAGCTCCTTTAAGAGGCACTGTTATTCAGCCAGCAGTACTAAATAAAAACAGCAAGCTAAGTAAAACCACATGTGGCAGCTCAGGAAGCTTCCACAGCTAGAAGGTTTAATGCAGTTCTCAATCATGAACCTCTGACCAGGCTGTGAGGTTTAAACTTGGCTCTCAGGAACCTAGAAACAGTCAGAACCAGGCAGGAGAGCCATGTGGAGGATCCAGGCATAGCTCGACAGTCTCAAGTTTGCTCATGCAGTCAAAAAGGCTAAAAGATATATAGTAAAAAGAGGTCCAGATGGAGCCGACCTGAGCTAGTGGGAGTTCATGGACTCTGGACTGGCAGCTGGGGAAACTGCATGGGACCTAAGTAGGCCCTCTGAATGTGTGTGACAGTTGTGTGGCTTGATATGTTTGTGGGGACCCTGGCAGTGGGACCAGGACTTATTCTGGGTGCATGAATTGGCTTTTTGGAGCCCATTCCCTGTGGTAGGATACCTTGCTCAGCCTTGATGCAGGGGGAAGGGGCTTGGTCCTACCTCAACTTGATATTCCAGACTTTGTTGACTCCCCAAGGGAGGTCTTACACCCTCTGAGGGGTGAAGGGTGGGGTGGGGGGAGGTAGAGGGAAGCAGGAGAAGGGGGGAGGGGGAATTGTGATTGGTATGTAAAATGAAAAAAATTTAAATAATAATAATAACAATAATAATAATAAAAAAACAAGTACAGACAGAAAAACCTCTAGATAGGTTCCAGTGTATTTTACAATGTGCGTAGGCTTAAGAAAGAAAAAAACGCCAGGCACTGGTGGCGCACGCCTTTAATCCCAGCACTTGGGAGGCAGAGCCAGGCGGATCTCTGTGAGTTCGAGGCCAGCCTGGTCTACAAAGCAAGATCCAGGAAAGGCGCAAAGCTACACAGAGAAACCCTGTCTTGAAAAACCAAAAAAAAAAAAAAAAAAAAAAAAAAGGAAGGAAGGAAGAAAGAAAGAAAGAAAGAAAGAAAGAAAGAAAGAAAGAAAGAAAGAAAGAAAGAAAGAAAGAAAAAGTGTGGCACAGCCATATCTGATGGGAATAGCAAAAGTCACAAAGCCAGGATAGCTGCTTAACAAAGATCCAGCAAAGCTGAGGCACATGATGGTCACCATGCCACTTTTGGTTTTCATCTCCACCTGCTGCATACTTAGGAAGCTTTTAATATTTGTACAATTTGGGAATATTGGATTGATAGAGAATTTCTTTGGAATCATTTATGCCTTCTCCCAAGAATACTATTTCTAAGTTTCTCCAGGAAAGTCCTGAACATACTACCCCTCCCACTTTTTTGGAGATATCCTTATCTTTTTGAAGGTCTTCCTTACACCTTGGAGGTTGTGACACACATAAAGAAGCCAGAGATCTCTTTATAAGGCTATGAGATATTCTTGAAACATCTGTTCATGTACTTAGGCAGAAACAAAATATTCAAAACAAAGTAAACTCAAAAAGGTCAACAAGATTTGGTGTGCTAGAGGAGTTGACCACAGTTCAAATTGCAAGCCTCTTCCCACTATACACTCAGGCAATTACATGGCATATACTACTACAGAGTTAGACTAGCTGAAGTTACCTTAGTCCTACACAGAGACTTATATTGAGGAGCAAAATATAGAATGGAAAGATGATAAAAGAATGCAATGTCAGGACCTCCCTTTCTTAGAAAGGTTAGCACATACAGAGCTACTGTATGTTATTGTGTTGATTCTGAATTATTTTAATGTTGATAAGCAAACAGTAGTGGCTAAGAGAGATGGAATTGTGAACTGGACTGAAAATTGAACCAACCTAGATACTTTAGGACTATCTTAATTTTAAAAAAGAAGTCAAAAAATGTATCATATGACCAAGAACAACATAATGCCAGGATTATACATATAGACAAATTCTATAAAGATATAAAATATAAACATTCTATTATGCCAGAATTTGAATAATAACTGCAGCAGTTTTGGCCTGAGGATTTTCTTGGGCACTCTGACCATTAAGAGCTAATAATGCACTGCTTGGGACATGACAATATGCCCAGGCTGACTTGAAGATTTGTTTTGGTCTAGTGTCCTTGTAACCACAAAAGCTATTGGCCTGAGAACAGGCTGTCATATGCCTCTAGATTCTTAAAAAAAATGGGTTGTGGTTAATAAGTAAAATGATAACTCTATACCAGTGATGTCAAAACTTGAGGGAAAATGATTGGAAATGATAACTCTGTTCTGTCATAGTTTATTAATAATGACTAAAAGATGAGCAAGAGGAAGTGAAACACATGTCCAAAACCAAAAAGGATATGATCTATGTTCTAGAACATCATGAATGTATCCCTGCTTACTAAGTTCTATATAAATAAAGAAGTACTCTGGCTGCTAGTCAGTCAAGCTGCAAGATTCTCACCACTACCAGGCCTGGCTCACTTCCTCCCCCCACAAACTCCTTGCATACTCTGCTGGGACCTGTCCACCACCAGGGATGGACAGTTATAGAAACAAAAAAACTCTTAGAAATAGTAAAGTCTTGAGAGAGAGAGAGAGAGAGAGAGAGAGAGAGAGAGAGAGAGAGAGAGAGAGAAAGTAATATAAAAGAAAATGCCATGTGATGATGGAAAATACACAGGGAGTCTAGATCCTGTATGTTATTGTGTTGATTCTGAATTATTTTAATGTTGATAAGCAAACAGTAGTGGCTAAGAGAGATGGAATTGTGAACTGGACTGAAAATTGAACCAACCTAGATACTTTAGGACTATCTTAATTTTAAAAAAGAAGTCAAAAAATGTATTTGTCAAACGGAAATCAAAAATACTTTTGAGCTTTGTTCCCACAGGAGACAAGAGGATATGGATCCCTTCAAGAATAATATAGATCATGTTTGGTCAAGGGAGACCTCCTGAAACTTGACAGGTGATATCTATCAGCAAAGGTTATTGCTGGTCTTCCCAGGACTTGGTCATTATCTCAAAATTTTCTCAGGGACCCTTAATGATACTTCATCCATAGACAGCAGGAAGCAGTTTGGAGAAAACAATGTCCACATTCCCAAGAGTTGAGTTGTGGGAGGCTGTGGGAGGCTATTTGGTAGGTTATGGATGTTTGCTATATTTAGGGGATATAGGAATAAGATAGAAGGGTAGATTATTGAATATACTTTAAATAATAGGGTAGATTATTGACTAAACTATAAACTAAGGGACAACTATTGATCTCAAATATTTTGTATTTGTAAGGATTTTTGTATATTGATACAAATTTAAGGTAATTTTTGTTGCAGCATATTGTATGTATGTTTCTGTTCTTGTTTGGGGGATTTTTGTATATTAATAAAAATTTAAGGTTATTTTTATTACAACATATTGTATATATATTTCAACACTTGCTTAAGGTATTATATACCTATACAGTTTATTTAAAAATATGAGGTAAAATTATAGTTTTTGAAAGTTATTATTGTAAACTATTTAGGATAATCTAGAAACATAGGTTAGTAGTCATTTTTAACAATCAAATTTGTAGATATGTTAGGTATGCTTTCAGGATCATATAGAAACATATGTTAGATAAAGGGTCTACAAATACTTCAAAGACCTATAGGATATGGCATTTAAAATGTTTTGTTAATCTAAGGTTTTTTCATGACAGTGAAATACATCTGCTCCTGGCAGCACAAATTTACTTCAGAGATGATGGGCATCAAAGAAATTCCTTATGGAGTTTGCTTTCATTGTGGCAAGGTTAGCCACTGGGCAAAGAAACTGCTCTTGCCTTTGACAATGTGCTGTGCAGACTGGACATGCAGGACACACGGGGAAAAGACTGTTGAACTTTGCCAAAACAAAGTAGGAAGGTCCTTCAAAATTCCTGCTTCACAGAAGAGTCTGTCGGATATTCTGAAAGACACAGCAGAAAGCGCACTGACAAACTTTGGCAATAGAAGGCAAGACAGTCCTTCAGATTTACTGCTTCACTGAGAAGTTTGCCAGAAATTCTGGGCCTGTAGGCTGAAGATGGATTTCAGAGGACCTTTGGGTGACTGTCTAGACAGCAAATGTCTCTGTTGTTAGATAATATTACATCCTCTGGGTCCTTGATAGAGTTGAAGACTAGATAGTTATAGTTACAGTTTTCCTTAGTTATATTAGAAAGTAAGTTAGGTGTAAAACTTTGAATTCACGGCCGGGCGGTGGTGGCGCATGCCTTTAATCCCAGCACTCGGGAGGCAGAGGCAGGCGGATCTCTGTGAGTTTGAGGCCAGCCTGGACTACCAAGTGAGTCCCAGGAGAGGCGCAAAGCTACACAGAGAAACCCTGTCTCGAAAAACCACTAAAACAACTTTGAATTCACTAAGATAGGATAGATAATGCATTATTTTCTCTGAATATGCTAACTACAAATGGGCAGAATATTGTAAATATGATTGCTGTTTTTGTTGTGTGTAGTTTACTATGTTAAAGTTAAAACCTTTCTTTTTATTTAGCCAAAAGGGGGAAATGTTGTAGAATATTATTTTAAGATGTGTTACTTTTATGTTGCATTTGTTTAACTCTGTGAAGCTGTGTTGCTGTGCTTGTCTAAAACACCAAATGGTCTAATAAAGAGCTGAACAGCCAATAGCAAGGCAGAAGAAAGGATAGGTGGGGCTGGCAGGCAGAGAGGTTATATAGAAGGAGAAATCTGGGAGAAGGGAGAAAGAAGCAGCGAGAGAAGGAGAGGAGGACTACAGGGGCCAACCACACAGCCACACAGCCAACCATGGAGTAAGAGTGAAAGTAAGATATACAGGAGTAAGAAAAGGAAAAAGCCTAGAGGCAAAAGGTAGAAGGGATAATTTAAGTTAAGAAAAGCTAGCAAGAACAAGCCAAGCTAAGGCTGGGCATTTATAAGTGAGAATAAACCTCTGTGTGTGTGATTTATTTAGGAACTTGGTGATGGGCCCTACAAAGAGCAAAAACAACCAACAACAACCCTACATTTTGAATTTTGACATCACAATTTTCATCTTTTTACCTTTATTATGTCCTGATAATTTTTATAATTGTGACAGTTTTTGTAATTGTGACCTTTAAAAATCATTTATTGCAGAGGAGCACTGAATTATATCCCCAGGCCCTATTTCTCACTCATTGCTATCAATGTGAGAAGTAAGAACTCAGCCTCTCAGTGACAAGTGATGGAAATTAGTACTTTTCTGGATGTGTAACTACTGAGATGGAGTCCAGATGAAATAGAACCCTGACCTTAACAGCAAAGATAGTGAGGTTAAATGAGTCATCAAACCTCCCGCCAAAGGGGGACAGGAGGAGGCAGCTTTACAAGATAAATAGGTATTTAGGAAACATAGCTTTTAAATCATGAACATTCTCAAAAGTATCTATGGCAGTGGTTCTCAACCTTTTAATGCTGTGACTCATTAATACAGTTCCTTATGTTGTAGTGACCCCCCAACCATAAAATTATGTCATTTCTACTTCATAACTGTAATTTTGTTGCTGTTATGAATCATAATGTCATTATCTTTGTTTTCTGATGATTTTAGTCAAACTCTACAAAAGGGTCATTGAACTGCCAAAGGGGTAGTGACCCACAGGCTGAAAACCACTGGTCTATAGTTTCTATAGGAATGTTTTCACATGGCAGTCCAGGGCTGGAACCAGATATGCGAAACTAGGATCCCCTTAAGTTGCTGTCACAGGAAACCTGTGACAGCCACCTGACCACTGTGGTGTGGCTCACAGAAAGAGAGCTCAGGTGCAGGCATAGGGGTTTGGCAAGGCTTTGCCCAGGGAGATACAGCTCTCAGAGGGTAGAAGGAAGGCCATGGGGACACAAGGATGGGGATGCAGGGTGTGATGCCTTCAAGATCCACTTGCGTCAGTATGGCCACTCTTGGGGGTGGTTGAAAGTCATAATAGTTTTTACCTGGGCTCATGAAATCAGTGATGAACTCTGCATCATAGATTCGCTTCCCAGGAATGATTTGTAGGGCCAGAGAGCTGAGGCAGGGTGGGCAGGATTCCAGTTGGTAAGACCTTTCACAAGGGAGTAGACTGTGGCTGGGGAGGACATGGCTTTTCCCATGCTGCTTATTTCCTCCAATCATCCACTCTTGCGCTCCCTATTGGCCACTTCTCTTGTCAATCATCCCTTCACTTCTCCTTTCACAATCGTGACCAAAAAACAGCTGCACATGAAGCTCACTACTGGTCCCCACACTTCACCACAGCTTTCTCTTCCTTCCTTCAGATGCAGAAGATCTGTTTGTCCATCAATAAGACTTGGCATCCCCACTATGACCACCTGTAGAGGCTCACAGCAGTCTCAGACTGTACCAGCAGGTAGCAGACAAATCTATGTTGGTAGTCAAATGCGAAGCCCAAAACCTTTGCAGAGAGAGACTCTAAGTGGTGTGTTAGGGCGTGTTGGGTCAGTAGCTTAAGGCTGACCCTGCAGAGTTCATCTGGAGACATTGATTGAGATGGTCTCTAGCCATAGGTGCCAGCACGTGGAGACTGTGTCAGCATGAGGAGTTCTAGGTGACCAATGTCTGAGTGTGTGAGGTCACTGTGGTGATATTTTATTTGTGCTCTAACAAATAAAGCTTGCCTGGAGATCAGAGTGGAGTTAACCACTAGAGGCCAGGCAGTGGTGGCACACACCTTTAATCCCAGCACTTGGGATCTTACGCTTTTGATCCTAGTACTTGGGAGGAGGAAACAGGCTGATATAAATGGCTGACAAGAGAGGAAGTGATAAGACATGGTGGAGACAGGAGCTTGGCCCTTACAGTCTGAAGATTCCTAGAGATAAGAAGTCTTTCTAGTGGCTGGCTGCTCTGCTTCTCTAATCTTTCAGCTCTCACCCTGATATCTGACTCTGGGTTTTTATTATTAAGACCAATTAGAATTCTTGCTACAGGTCACTTTAAATATCACTTCCCCTCTTTATAGCCAGTATTGTAGAGCACATGCACAGTATCCATATGGGCTAGTGTATTTGGAATTTATGCCTCCGTGTTTGTTGTGAGACTGTAAGAGTTTGTTTCTTTATGAGTCACTTTTTATTTAGTGCATGTACACTGACAATGTGTTCTCACATAGAATGAGAAAGGCTGAGATATCAACAGTGAGAGTAATGCTGGCGTGTCAATTTGACTGGAGTAAGAGATGCTAAAACATAGCTCTGTTTGTCTGTGGAGATGCTTCCACAGAAGGCTGGCATATGAGATGGTAGCTCAGGGACTGAGAAGGACAACTGCTTAAATGTGTGCAGTATCATGCCATAGGCTGGAGGTTTTTTTTTTCAGATTATATATATGTATATATAATTTATTTTACAACCAAACCACTGTTTCCCCTCCTTCCTCTTCCCCAGTCCCCCTCATCCTCTTCATCCCCCCATACATTCTTCTTCTGTTTCTATTTAGAGGAGGGCAGGCCTCCCATGGATATCAACCAAACATGCCACATCAAGTTGAAGGCTGGAAGAGTCAAACCAGTATGAGGAATAGGGTCCCAAAAGCAGACTACAGAATTAGGGACAGCCCCTGATCCCACTGTTAGGAGTCCAAGCAGACTCAAGCAAACCAAGCTACACAACCATAACATATATGTAGAGGGCCTAGATCAGTCCCATACAGGCCTCCCTGTTTGTTCATTCGGTCTCTGTGAGCTCCTATGAACCCAGGTTAGTTGATTCTGTAAGTTTTCTTGTGGTGTCCTTGGCCCCTCTGGATCCAACAATCCTGTTTTTATGTCAATACTGTGCAGTTATTACTATTGTTCTATAGTAGAGCTTGATATCAGGATGATGATACCTCCAAAGGTCTTTTATTGTACAGGATTGTTTTAGCTGTCCTAGGTTTTTCAGTTTTGCATCAATGTTCATGAGGGATATTGGTCTGTAATTCTCTTTCTTTGTTGAGTCTTTGTGTGGTTTGAGTATCAGGGTGAATGTGACCTCATAAAATGAACTTGGCAATGTTCCTTCTGTTTCTATTTTGTGGAATAATTTGGGAGTATTGGAATTAACTCTTCTTTGGAAATCTAGTAGAATTCTGTGCTAAAACTGTCTGGTCCTGGGCTTTTATTGTTTGGGAGACTTTTATGACTATTATTTCCTTAGGAATTGTAGGTCTATTTCAATGTTTATCTGATCTTGATTTAACTTTGGTAAGTGGTATCTATCAAGAAATTTGTCCATTTCTTTTAAATTTTCCAATTTTGTGAAGTATAAATTTTAGAAGCATGACCTAATGATTCTTTGGATTTCCTCAGTGTCTGACGTTAAGTCCCCCTTTTCATTTCTGATCTTATTTGGATATTCTCTCTCTGCCTTTTAGTTAGTTTGGATAAGGATTTGTCTAACTGGTTTTCTCAAAGAACCAATTCTTTGTTTCATTGATTTGTATTGTTCTTTGTTTCCATTTTATTGATCTCAATAAAATAGAGTTTGATTATTTTTTGCCATCTACTCTTGGGTGTTTGCTTATTTTTGTTCTAGAGCTTTCAGGTATGCTATTAAGTTACTAGTATGAAATCTCTCTAATTTCTTTATGAAGGCACTTAGTGCTATGAACTTTCCTTGTAGCACTGATTTCATAGTTCCCCATAAGTTTGGGTATGTTGCACATTCATTTTCATTGAATTCTAGGAAGTGTTCAGTTTCTTCCTTTATTTCTTCCTTGACCTAGTTTGCATTCAGTAGAGAGTTGTTCGGTTTCCATGAGTTTGTAGGCTTTCTGTTGTTGAAATCCAGTTTTAATCTGTGGTAGTCTGATAAGATACAGGGAGTTATTTCAACTTCCTTCTCTCTGTTGAGACTTGATTTGTGACTGAGTTTGTGGTCAGTTTTGGAGAAAGTTCTGTGAGTTGCTGATAAGATGGTATATTCTTTTGAGTTTGGGTGAAATGTTCTATAGATGTCTGTTAGGACTATTTGGTTTATAACATCTTGTTAACTTCAATATTTCTCTGTTAGGTTTTGGCGGGATGAGCTATCCATTGGTGAGAGTGGGGTATTGAAGTCTCACACTATTAATGTGTGATTTAAGCTTTAATGATGTTTCTTTTACAAATGTAGGTGCCCCTGTATGTAGGACATGGTTTTTCAGAATTGAAACATCATTTTGGTGAATTTTTTCTTTCATGAAATGTCTTTCTGCATCTCTATTGATTAATTTTGAAGTCTTTTTTTTTTTTTTTTTTTAGCTATTAGTTAGAATAGGTATACCAGCTTGCTTCTTGGGCCCATTTGCTTGGAAAAATCTTTTTCCAACCCTTTAACCTGAGATAATGTCTGTCTTTCATGTTGAAGTATGTTTCTGTATGCAGCAGAAGGATGGATCCTATTTTTGCCATCGTTCTGTTAGCCTGTGTCTTTTTATTGGGGGATCGAGCCCTTTGATATTGAAAGATATTAATGACCAATGTTTGTTAATTTCTGTTAATTTGTTGTTAGCAGTGATGGTGATAGTGTGTTGTGTTGTGTGTGTGTGTGTGTGTGTGTGTGTGAGAGAGAGAGGGAGAGAGAGAGGGAGAGGAGAGAGAGAGAGAGAGAGAAAGCTTTCCTTCTTTTGAATTTGCTGGTGTGAGGTTATTTATTTCCTGTCTTTTCATGGGTGTAGTTAACCTTCTTGGGTTGGAGTTTTCTTTTTAGCATCTTCTGTAGGGCTGGATTTATAGATAGATACTATTTAGATTTGACTTTGTCATGGAATATCTTGTTTTCTCCATCTATGGTGACTGAAAATTTTGCTGGGTATAGTAGTCTGGGCTGGCATCTGTGGTCTCTTAGAGTCTTCAAGACATCTGTCCAGACCTTTTTGGGTTTTAGAGTCTCCATTGAGAAGTCAGGTGTAATTCTAATAGGCCTGCCTTTATATGTTACTTGGTCTTTTTCCTTTGCAGCTTTTAATATTCTTTCTTTGTTCTGTATGTTTAGTATTTTGATTATTATGCAGAAGGGGACTTTTTTCCTGGTCTAATCTATTTTGGTATATAAGCTTCTTGTACCTTTATAGGCATCTCCTTCTTTATGTTAGGAAATTTTTCTTCTATGATTTTGTTTAAGATATTTTCTGAGACTTTGAGCTGAGTATCTTCTCCTTCTTCAGTCCTATCATTCTTAGGGTTTGGTCTTTTCATGGTGTCCCAGATTTCCTGGATGGTTTGTGTGAGGAACTTTTTATATTTAACATTTTCTTTGACTGTTGTATCAATTTCTCCTATCATATCTTCTATGTCTGAGATTCTGTCTTCCATCTCTTGTATTCTGTTGGTGATACTTGCATCTGTGGTTCCTGTTCTCATACCTTGATTTTTCATGTTCAGAATTCCCTTAGTTTGTGTTTTCTTTATTGCTTCTATTTTCATTTTTAGGTCTTGAAAAGTTTTATTCATTTCCTTTAGCTCTTTGTTTGCTTTTTCTTAACTTTCTTTATTGGAGTTATTAATTTCCTCCAATTGTGTATATTTTCCTGAATTTCCTTAAGGAATTAAGTCCCTCTTTAAGGAACTCAGTCATCTTCATAATGTTGGTTTTAAGGTCTTTTTCTCATGCTTCTGTTGTGTTGGAATGTTCAGGGTTTGTTGAGGTAGGATAGCTGGGTTCTGGTGGTGATATATTAACTTGGCTGTTGTTTCTTGTGTTCTTAAACTGGCATCTGGAATCTGGATTTGGGATAATTAAAGGTCTAGGTACCAATTTCTGAGTTTGTCTTTGTTGGATAAGGGCTTTGTTCCTTGGTTTATGTTTCCTCTTTGGTCTTCTGGTCTGTGTGACCTGGGCTTATGCCAGTCTGTTTGGTCTTTATTAGAGCAGAGATTCTTCACCCAACTTGGAGGCTGGGCCAAGGCAACTCAGAGAGCACAGGACTTGTGATGGGGGGGTGCCAAGATACTGAGAGAGTGGGGGAGTTTTGTGGGCAGACAGTCTACCTGGATTTCTCCCAGTCTGTGTGATCTCTACCCCAGTTGGGGGCTGGGCTTTTGGTGGATGGGCTGGTCTCTGGTAGAGCAAGGGAGTCCCTGCCACAGTTGGAGGCTCTGACTAGGAGGGTGGGGGACTGGGGATAGAGTGGGCAGAGGCAGAGAGAGTGGGTGAGTTGTTGGTCAGGCAGCCTAACCCGGACTTTTTCCAGTTTTCTTGGTCTCTGGTAGAGCAAGGAGTCTGCCCCGGTTGAAGGCTGGGCCACAGCGAGTAGAAGGGCATGGGACTAGAGATAGAGTGTGGGGGGGTGCTGACATAGTGAGAGAGTAGGGAGGTTGGGGGACAGGAAGCCTACCTGGACTTCTCCCAGTCTTCAAGGTCTCCAGGAGAGTGGGAAGTCTGGACTGGAGGCCCTTATGGAAGAAAGTAGGAAGCACAGAGTGATGTGCTCTGCAAGCCCTTCTTCTCGGTGTCTGTTGCTGCTACAGCCTCTCCACTGACACAGACTCCATTCCAGGGACTCTGTGTGAGTCCCTTCAGTGTGGGCTGATGAGGGGTCCAGATTCTCAGAATAAGCAGCTAAGCTGTTCTCTGCCTCCCCAGTGCGCACATGACCATTGCTGGACTCAGCCCTGTGGTGTAAGCAATCTGTTAACCCCTGTCCCCCCCCCTTCTAATTATTCACATAGGTGCCCCTGGTTCTGTTACTCAAGGGAAGCCCTGGTCACACAGCCAGTCACATGTTCAGGAATCTATCTTCCAGAACCACTAAGAGAAGATGTATAAGATACATATAGGATATGCAGGATTATCTTATATGTATTATTATAATGTAGGATAATGTTGTTCCAGGCACCAGAGCCAGTTGAACCAATGGGGAGGGAAGACATGGGGTGCAGTGAGGGAATCCCTGCATCCATTGGGAGATGGACTTGGTGATGTCAATGGTTTCTTTAGACATAAGGTCTTCATTGGTTCGGCTACAGCAAGAGGAGGTAGATCTGGGTCTCTCCTCCTCACTTCCTGTTCCCGTTTTTCTTGCCCTTGCCCTCCATGGAGAAGAAGATCAAGTTTATGTCAATGGCAGAAGCCTTCCCACCACAGCTGCTGTGTCCATGTGTGGCCTCTGTGTCTCCTCTCTGCTTATATTGGAAGCTGTGTGTGATGGCACCATCTCTCACCTAATACAGCAACTGCAGGACCTGACCAAGGATAACAGCTGTGTTGTGGCCCTGGGAGTGAGCCTGTCTGGCTATCAGAGTGGAATGATGGAAAACCTGCAGAGCCCCGAGAGGCACCCCTTGCCTCAGCCTTGCTGAAGGAGACAAATGAATCTGGCATAAGCCTGAGAGTCTTCCAGCCTATGTGGAGGTCCCAGGAAGATGAGGGAGAAGGGGAGACCTCTGAGGATGAGATGATTCTGTCTTGGCAGGAGTGAGAAGTGCATCCTCATGCCCCATTAAACTGCAGGGAGACAGAGACACAGGTCACACAGTGCCCAGGAGGGAGGGCACTACCTCCAGAGGAAAGTGCCTCAGCCTGGCTGCAGGGGGGTATTGATAGACGCTGAATTTAAATAGGGCAGTCTGACCTGCTGGTTCTGTTTTATTGTTGTTTTGTTTTGTTTTTTTGTTTTGTTTTGTTTTGTTTTGGCCAGCTTGGTCTACAGAGAGAGTTCCAGGACAGCTAGAGCTGTTACAGAGAAACCTTGTCTTAAAAAAACCAAACTAAAAAAGAAAATGTGTGTGTGTGTGTGTGTGTGTGTGTTTACAATTCTGACCTGTGCCAAGTCTCTGCTCTGCAGGTGGCAGGGAGGTGAGTACATCAAGGTGAACAGATGAATAGAGACTCACAATTTCCACAGAGAGAGAGGATGTACAAGGGTACTTAAGTACAGAACCAGCAGGATGCGAATCAGGCATGTGTATATAACGTGTTAGGCCATTATATTTGGACTCCTGGGGCAGTCACAATCCAAGGCTGGCTGAAGCATGGAGCCCCTGGAGAAGCCGAGGCGGAGATGATGAAGCTAGGTGAGTTCGGGTTTCCACGCTATCCAGTACACACCCTTTCTTCTTGCTTCGTTTATATAATGTTGCCTTTTTAAAAAATGTGCTGTTCAGACCTAGTTTAAAACCCTGGCTAGCGATGGTTCTGTTTCCTTCACCGAACCTCTGATTAAGTCCACACCCCAACCCCTGTCCTTATCTGGCTTTCCCACTCCTGACTACACCAACCTTAACTCCTCAGGGGCGGAGTAGCAGACATCGAATCACCACACCATGCCCGAACCCCCAGAAGCCGGGCAAATCTGCTGTACACGCTGTCGGTAATGCATGTCTGATAGCCCCAGCGTCCCACTACCCCGTCCTAAGGGTTTTCCTCCACCGATGGCCCTTCTCCACTGACCACCCCAGCGTCCTCACCCGGATCTGTTCTTTCCTTGTCCTGACGCAAGTGAACAAGAGTTTCCCCTTAGGTTTTGCAGGACCCTTTTCTTAGGATTGTTGCCCTCTGCTGGCCATATCTAGAATCACAGCTGTGGAGTCCCAGCGCCCACGCAGCTGCAGGGCCTTTCCCTGGTCTTCAAACTACTCATTTTTAGTATTTCACACTTTATTCCACATTGAAATATGAAATAGTGACACATGAGCACACAGTTACCATATATAACAACAATAATTGAAATATGAAATAGTGACACATGAGCGCACAGTTACCATATATAACAATAATAAAATAAAAACAATAATTCTAATAATAAATACTACACATTATTGTCATTAGACACAGACTTGGGATTTATCTTTAAATCTTTTAGCAAATGCCTGTAGGCTTAATTCATGCATGATGTATCTGTTCAGATTAAATCTTGTTTGCATCATGTAAAGTTTACTCATAAAAATGACGTATTAGAATAGACGGAGAAGGAAGAATTACTTCCAGACGAACAGAAGTTAAGGGAACTCCCGAGAACCAACCAGCACGACAGAATATTCTTACAAGAATACTGACCAGGAAGGAGCCAGGGAGACAGTTTCTCACAAATACATGGCACAATGCAACCCATGAAAGCAGTAGAAGGACAGAGGAGGATCGGGAAATAACCAGTCATATCTGGCACGGCAGACCGGAAAGCAGCCAACATCAACTACCAGAGAAGGGAGAAAAGTAATAGCAACCAGTCGATCAGAGCAACAAACAACAACATCCCAGCAGTAGCAAACTCTTCTCAGTTCCAACCTTGAGTGCAAATAGCCTTAACTCACCAATTACCAGATACAGACTAATTAGATTAGGAAGCATGGTCAAGAAACACGTGAGCGCGCGGGTTTGAAGGGCATCTATAAACCGAGGTGCAAACAGCAGGGCACCACAGGAGAGTGGAAGGTCGGAACTCAAAGCTAAGCAAGTGGAAGCCGCCCGCAAGCTGGGAGAGCCGTTCTTATAAATGATACCAGAGGTTTTGAAGCTAATTATGAGAGTGAAAGGGATCTGTTACATATCCGTAAAGGGAATGGAGTTCGCACAGACACCTGCAGGACTTTCTGCCCAGGAGATGGGAACACACATTCTTCCCAATGGCACACAGAACCTTCTGTAAAATTGATGGCATTATAGGCCACAAAGCAAACTTTAATAAGTAAAAAAGGCACAATTTCCTGCATCCTAAAGGTTCCATGACTTTTCAAAACAGTGCCACTGTCGGAGGATCAAGTGTGAGCCTGAGGGGACACTTCATAGTCAAATTGTAAGAGCTACTATCTATTCACTAGAGATCACAGTAGATTCCTATCACAGTCACCAAATTCAACAGAATTGCAGGATACAAAGTCAACACATGATAACTAGTAGGATTTGTAGACTCTCTCAATGAACAATGGAAAAAATAAGAAAACAATGCCATTTACAACAATTTTTACAATGAAGCAGAAGATTTCTGCACTGGTAACTAAAGGACTCATTTGATGCAAATTAATGAGGACGGACAAATACAGACATCCATATTCATGCCTGGAAGACTTGATGTTGTTTAAATCTTGACGCTCCTCAACATGTTGACACATGAAATGAAATTCCTGGTGAAAATCACAGTGGAGTTTACCAGAAGTAGAAAAAGACATGCTAAATTACGTGGACATTATGCTGGCTGGTCTTATGTCAGGAGGGAACCTCAACTGAGAAAATGCCTCCATAAGATCTGGCTATAAGGTATTTTCTTAATCCATGATTGATGGGGGGGCCCAGTCCATTGTGAGTGGGGCTACCCCTGGGCTGGTGATCCTAGGTTCTTTAAGAAAGCAGACTGAGTAAGCCATGGGAGGCAAGCCAGTAAGCATCACCCACCCCTCCATGGCCTCTGCATCAGCTCCTGCCTCCAACTTCCTGCTCTGCTTGAGTTCCTGTCGTGACTTCCTTCAGTGATGAACACTGATATGGAAGTGTAAGCTAAATAAAGCCTTTCCTCTCCAACTTGCATTTTTTGTCATGGTGTTTCATCACAGCAATAGAAACCCTAACTAAGACAGATGTCTTAAGGGATCCTAGATAACTGTTGTGGAAAATTGAGGGGGGTGGAGCCTTGCTGGAAGAAGTGGGTCATTGGGAACAGGCCTTGAAGTTTGGCCATCCAGTTGTCCCAATTCCTGTCTGTTTGCTGCTTCCTGATTTTAGATGCAGTATGAACAGTCCCCCTAGTGTTCCTGTGGCTGTACTCTGTCCCCCATGATGTCACCCTGAACTTTAAGTCTAAGTAAATTCTTCCTTCCTTAAGTGGATTTTGTTGGATGTTTCTCACTTCAGATGAAAGCAACAAGAAAAACAGCTAATTCAGAATCCCATTTCAGTTGGCTGATAATAGAGATGTTCCCAGTTTCCATTTGTATTCTTCTCTTGCTTTTGATCACAATGGGAAAGGTTTCAGTCTTACACCACTGAGGGACACATTGGCTATGGATGTCCATACACAGTCATACTTCCAGTGTTCTATCTATTTTATCTTATTTCTAATTGTTTCATTGATTTTTATCCCTTGCTGTTTATCGTGTATTGAGATATGGTGCTTATATGTGTCATAGTAGATACGTGAAGGTCAGTTCTCTCCTTCCACTTGTGGGTCCCAGGAATCAAACACATGGCATCAGGCTCAGCAAAGGTTCATTTGCCTGCTTAGCAATTCTGCTGTCCTCATATTAATACTGAAAGGATAGCTTTTTGTTGTTGTTGTTGTTGTTGTTTACTCTTTGGTTTTTTTGGGGGCCTGCCACCTAGCTCCCAAATAAATACACAGAGTCTTATTATCACTTATAAATGTCTGGCCTTAGCTTGACTTATTTTTAGCAGCTTTTCTTAAATTATCCCCTCTGGGTTTTTATCTTTCTATATACTTTTCTTTACTTCTTACGCTGTGGTTTGCTGTGTAGCTGGGTGACTGGACCCAGGTGTCCTCTCCTTTTCTTTTCTTGCTCCTCCTTCTCTTTTTCTCCTTCCATTTTTTCTCTCTGCCTGCCAGCCCCATTTTTTTTCTTTCTCCTGTCTAGCTATTGGCCATTCAGCTCTTTATTAGAACAATCAGGTGTTTCAGGCAGGCAAAACAACACAGTTTCACAGAGTTAAACAAATACAATATAAAAGAATGCAACACATCTTTGCATCATTAAACAAATATTCCACAGCATAAAAGAATGTAACATACCTTTAATATTCCACAACAGCTTTTATGTTTTTTAATTTTTATTCTCTTTCTTACATTTATCTCACTATTTTATACACTTATTTTATTATTGGGGATTTTGTTGATTTTTATCCCTTGCTGTTTATTCTCTCCTTCCTTCAAAGTGTCCCTCTCTGTCCTTTACTTTGCTTCTTCTGTGCTTTCTCCACTCTTGCTATCTTAGTCAGGTACCTAGTTCTACATTTACCCTAAACAACTTTCAACATCGCAGCACAGTTTTCATTATTGTTTACCATTTGTGTTCTATAGTTATTGATAATATGTTACTATGATGTAATTAGTGTATTTTTATATATTGTTCAACTTAATATTGTTACTGTTGTGGTAATTTTCTTTCTTTTCTCTGGTTGATACTGGGAGTTGAGTCCTTAAGGGGAGACTCCTTGATAAGAAGATACTTAAAACCTGGAGATAACCAAGCCAAAAGATATGCAAATCATCACACAATAAAACAAGAAACAAACAAAAAAAAACAAGACTTCTCAAAAAGATCTTAATTCCTCCGTTACTGAAGTGTGTAAAATGCCAGAAGAATTACAAAAGTTACATGAAAACTAAAAATTAGCAAGTTATTCCAAAGAGGATATAAAGAAAAGAAGAATGAATGAAGTAAAGAAATCAATTCAGGATCTAGTTGAGAAAGTTAGAAACGCATGAAAAAGCCAGCAACATAGATGAAGAAGTCAGCACAAGGAACCAAGAATTTGCCACCATCGATGAAGATGTCAGAACCACAGATGAAGAAGTCAGCACTGTGGATGAAGATGTCAACATTATGGGTGAAGTCATCACCATCAATGATAAAGAAGTCAGCAGCATGGATGAAGTCAGCACCATGGATAAAGAAGTCATCATCACAGATGATGAATCAGCACCATGGATGAAGCAGCATCAGGATGACAAAGCCAGCACCATGGATAAAGAAGTCAGCACCATGGATGATGATGTCAGCACCATAGATAAAGAAGTCAGCACCATGGATGATGATGTCAGCACCATGGATGATGAGGTCAACACCGTGGATGATGAAGTCAGCACCATGACTAGAAATTCAGCAAGAAATGGAGATAAGGAAAAATTAAATAAATAGAAAAGTCAGAAGGTTCAATGAATTAAATAAAATAGTGAGAAGCATCACGAGTAGCTGAGATGAAGCAGAAGAAGGAGTATCAAGGAGAGAGGGAAAGGTCAGGAGACAGAACATTCAAACATCAATAAAGGAAGAAGGCTGGAGAGATGGTTCAGTTACTAAGACACTCGCTGCTCTTGCACATGATCTGGTTTGGTTTCCAGCACCCACATTAGGCAGCTCACAACCACCTGTTCCTGGGGACCTGATGCCTTCTTCTGTCTTCCACATACATGAGGCACACACACACACACACACACACACACACACACACACACACACACACACACACACGAAACAAATATGAAATACTGAAATAACCAAAAATTTAAAGAAAGAAATGAAATAAGGAGCATGACTGCCACTCTCCAGCACTCTTGGATATGAGAAGTGACAGAACATAAGAATCCGTGAGGTAGAAGAAACTAGTGCAGCCACTGTAGTAAACAGTAAGGGGCGTCTCTAAACACTGAAAACAGCATTGCCATATGACCCAGCTGTGGCTGTCCTGGGGCAAACCTGTGGGGATGAAGGCTCACATATCCATGTTTATTGTAGCACTACTCACAATAGATATTTAGAATCAGACTAGCTGCCTATCAACAGATGAATGGATAATGGCATGTGGTGTATACATTCTATGGAGCATTCAGCTGTAAAGAGTCATATCTTATCATATGTAGAAACTTTGATGCAATGGAAATTGTCACCTTGAGTGAAATGAGCTAGACTTAGACAGAAAAGCATCACCTCTCTTCTCATATGCAGGATCATTGGAAATAGAAGATAGACTGTTAAGTTAGTGAAAGGGGACCAAAGGGACAAAGGGGAGGAGGGAGGAGAAAGAGGACAGGAGAGGACACATGTGTTCAGAGCACAGTGTGTGCATGCATGTCTGGGCTGATCACAGTGAAATCCACAGATTCCCTGCAAAACGTACAACTGAATAATTATAATAAAAACCAAAAATACAAAATAAGAAAAATAGGGTGTCAAGAACACAATGCTTTTAGTTGTCCACTTAAACTCCCAAGCTGAGATTTTTTCTCAGAGAAGAAATGCAATTTCATTATGTCACCATGAGTGGGAAATTTTAAGTTGCATTAATGAATCATTTGTCACTGACAGTAAGTGGAAAATAATTAATTTGTTTTTTATTTTTCTTGCATGAAGTAACTGGTTCCCTTGGGGATCCACCTAAAACTTTTCTCTGTTAATGGGTTTTACAAAACTCAGTCATCTCCAGTCTGGATTTATGTCTAGATACCAACTTTATTTATTTTCATTTCAGGAAAATCCTGGTAAATATAAAGTTGAGATGAGTATGAAAGGAGATAAAGAGAATGAGGATAACTATTATGATAAAATCATGGGAGCTCGGGGAACAAGATCCATTTATTTGTGATTACAGCCGAGCAGCACATGGTACAGAGAGAAGAGAGACTCTGGGTGTGTTACACATGCCCTCTCATGCTGGCAGATGGTTGTGGTTCTGATGCTGCCTCCTTTATAGACAGAGCCAAGAAACTGGTCCTTTTCAGAAAATTTCATCTACACTTTGCCAACATTGAGCACAGACTGATGGATTTCCCAGCATCAGGGAGCTGAGCTGGTATGTCAACTGCCTTTCTCTGCCGAACTCATCCTCCTCATTCAAAGGCTATTCTCTCTCTCTCTCTCTCTCTCTCTCTCTCTCTCTCTCTCTCTCTCTCTCTCTCTCTCTCTCTGTGTGTGTGTGTGTGTGTGTGTGTGTGTGTGTGTGTGTATGTGTTCAAAAAACCTTGGGGGAGAGAGCAGTTTTTTAGAAAAATCTAGGAAAGCATTTTATGTGAAATTTCTTACAAGGAAGTAAGAAAACGGAGAACTCTGGCAGGACAAAGAGGAAACACAGCCTGTGCGAGTGAGTGGAGACAGGAGCCATGTTGAGGTGGGAGGGACGTAACTGAGTGAAAATTGGGCTCTGTGTCTTATGACTGACAGACTTCTATGCAGAAAATATTCCCAGAAGCATCATGTTTTATTGTTGTGTTGCTATGTCAACAAAAGCTAGCATTTTGCACCTGTGTTGTGTGATATTCTACACGTTACTGAGCCAGCTTAGACCTTTGAATTTCCGCACATTCAGAAACTTAATTCATATGTTCTTAAAGAGGTGTTTGCTTCTAAGTGTGCATTTGGGAAGAATGGCCCTGCAAAGACTATTTTACAATGTGCTTAATATAACAACAAAATCTTGATATTGAGATTCTGAAAGATAAATAGTACAGGCTTTCTTTTATATGCAGACTTTTGATTTAAATTTATATGTAATATATAGATGTACTTATGAAACTAGAAAGGGACCATGGACCATGGCAGGGGAGAAGAGATCTTCAGGCAGTGAGAGCAAAAGAGAAGGTAATGGAATGCATAAGGGTAAGGAAATGGGCAGGAGGAGGACTATGTGGGGAGGAGGGAGAGCAGACAGATGGGAGTGAGGGGCAGACAGATGGGAGTGAGGGGGTGTGGAGTGAGCAAGGAAGATAAGAGCAAAGTGTGTAGGAAAATGCCTGATGAAACACAGTGCACTGCATGCCAACTCAAGTATAACAAGAAAACTCTGTCTTTGAGACAACTATATTCTCTGAGACCATGACTAGAAATCTGAAAGCCAGAAGTCTGGGTGACTTAACTGTATTGTTTTTGCTAATCCTGACCTGGTTAACCAGTTTAAATACTACCTGTAGTATTCCATCTGTATAAACCCATTGTCTATATAGACTTGGAATGTTAAATTCCTTGTTTGGCTCAATGAACTTCGTAAATATCAATTACCAGCCTAATTGAAGGAGAATGGAATTATTTTCAACATTCCCATTTATACTCATGATGTCCGACAAGTCACTGTATCTTACTGAAGTTCCTGCTGGCTTTTAAGAGGCAGCTCATTCAAAGGTGCAGTTAGTGAACCACAGAGGGGTAGTCTGTGTGATATGATGTAGCAATGGCAAAATTATCTCTGTGGAACTACGAGATCGTGTGTAATTTCCCCAAAATGGTCAGTCATAGTTAGGGGAGTGGTGGGTTCCATTTGTGTCTGAAAGGGTCTCACAGAGAGGCCATCATTTAAATTTAGGACAGGCATCACCTTCAGCACTAAAGCAATGTGAAGGGAGCCGACCTGACCTAAGAGTTTTCATGTGGGGTCCTTTAATTTCTTCTCATTCGAACAGGGATGGCTCAGTAGCAGGCATGGGACCCCAGAACTCCAGCACCATCGCTGAGCTGGTCCTTGTGGGGTTTTCTGATCACCCCCAGACTGAGATTCCCCTCTTCCTCTTCTTCTCCCTGGTCTACCTAGCGAACTGTCTGGGGAACACGGCTGTCGTCACGTCAGTGGCTCTAGACTCCTCTCTGCAGACACCCATGTATTTCTTCCTCTGCCACCTGGCTTTCCTCAATGGACTCTTCAGCACAGTTGTGACTCCAAAGATGCTCTTCAATTTTCTTGCAAGCAGGAAGGTCATCTCTTACCCATTCTGCCTGGCTCAGACCTACCTCACTCTATTCTTGGAGTCAACCGAGTGCTTTCTCCTTGCAGTGATGGCCATAGATCGCTACGTGGCCATCTGCTATCCGCTGAGGTACCTTCTCATCATGAGCTGGGCGGTGTGTACAGCTCTGGCAGTGGCAGTCTGGGTCACAGGCTTTTGTGCCTCAGTTATACCTCTCTACATCGTAATCCTTCCACTCTGCGGTCCTTACGTTGTTGATTATCTTTTCTGTGAACTGCCTGTCCTTCTGCACATGTTCTGTGCAGACACATCTCTGCAGGAGGCCACGATGGCCATCGGAGGGGCTGGCACAGTGCTACTCCCTTTCCTCCTGATTGTCCTCTCCTACCTTCGCATCTTGGTGGCTGTGATAAGAATAGACTCAGTTGAGGGCAGAAAAAAGGCCTTTTCAACGTGTGCTTCACACTTGGCTGTGGTGACCATCTATTATGGAACAGGGCTGATCAGGTACTTGAGGCCCAAGTCCCTCTACTCCGCCGAGGGAGACAAGCTGATCTCTGTGTTCTATGCGGTCATCGGTCCAGCACTGAACCCGTTCATCTACAGTCTACGGAACAAGGAAGTGCAGAGTGCCATGAGGCGAGTGATTGAGAGGTACAAAAAAGGCACAAGAATCACATTCTAGAACCCTCAGGAGCTGAGCATTGTATTCATTTGCCTAAGAGGTTCATGCCCACATTCTGTGAGACTAAACCTCACCAGTAGCAATTTCCGCTTGCCAGAACTGCTGATGAAGAGACTCATATTTTGACAGATACCCTCCCCCCAAACTTTTTGTTTCATATTTGTCACTTCTATGGGAAAATATTGATGTGCATTAATAAGGAGTCAACATGTCATCTGTCAGCTCAATCAAATATGGATAAGATCTAAGAATATACATGAGCACATGAACTTCATGTCAACAATGTTGTCACTGACCGCTCTATTCTATAGTTCTCTCTCTCTCTCTCTCTCTCTCTCTCTCTCTCTCTCTCTCTCTCTCTCTCTCTCTCTGTGTGTGTGTGTGTGTGTGTGTGTGTGTGTGTGTGTGTGTGTGTGTGTTTCCCTCATTTTGGTTTTGTGAAACACTGGCTCACTCTGTACCTCAGGCTGGCCTTGGCTTCCTGAGGGCTGACATTGTTGATGTGTACCACCACACTTGGGGTGGCTCAACTTTCTTTCTATTCGTAAAACCTCACATTGTGACAAGTGCTGGGCTCCTGGTCCCTAATCAGCTGTGCTTTGTTGAGGAACTCAATCTCAAAGTAAATCCTAGCTCTTCCAGAATTAAAGGCAATGAAAATCACACAACATGCGTGTGATTCAATGTTACAAGATGAAACTATGTAAAAGTTACTAATGAGAGACATCTTGTGATGCTGAATATTGAATCCAAGATATTTTTGCGTGCAGGACTGCAACGATGAGCACATTTAAAGGAGCATAGACTTCCATCCTCATATTTATTTGTTTGTCTGTTTATTTAAATGTCCTCTGCTTTGGATTATTTTTAGAAAAAGTGTGTGCTTTCCTTAAATTTAAAATAGAAAGACACACTGCTTTTATGAAGCAGTATGATCCAAGTTAGGTTCCCAGCACCCACATCAGGTGGCTCACAGCGATCTGTCACTCTAGCTCCATAGGAACTGATGCCTCTTCCTGGTCCGTGTTGGTACAGCACTCACATGTGCACATCCACATCCGACAAACACACATGCACATGAATATAGATAGATAGATATGTATATATATTAAACTTAAAAGATATTCTTTTTAATTTATTTCATATGGATGATAGCTCAAAACAAGTAAGGATAAATGTTATTAACTTACTTATATGTACTTAAATAGATTGGTTATGATATATAAACAAGTACATATTTTAAAAGTCTATATATTGGTTGTTGTAATATTGCTAATTTTGGAGACAAAGTATACATTTAATTCCAGATTCAGCCATTCGTTTTGCAAAGATTTCTATTTGAAAAATCAGGAAAGTTGATATACATGTAGATAAGCATGTCATTTTAAAAGTAAACACTTGTTGTCATTATTCTGAAGACAAGATGTCCCCTTTCTACTGTCTTACTAATTGCTGTTGGCAGCTGATGCTTCCACGCTAGTGAATATCCCTTTTTATGGGTAGGCAGTGCATTCAGAATAGATCTTTTTTTAAAAAAATTTATTATTTATTTATTTTTACTTTATGTGCATTGGTGTTTTGCCTGCACATATATCTGTGTGAGGGTGTCAGCTCTCTGTAGGGAGCCGCTATTCAAAGATGGCGCTGGCTTCCTGGTAGCCTAGCTGTAAACAACTCCATATTTGGCAATGATGCACGAGTATGGTAATTGGCCTTATGTCCTCAGCCTATCCCGTGGCCCCCCGTGCTAGCATTCTGGCGGGACCCAATCACAGTACGGCACGTTTGCCTGATTCCCTATATAAGCAGCTGTAGTTTAGTCCTCGGGGCCCTCACCTCCCGCTCTCCTTTAACCAAGAGGCGCTCCAATAAAGTGTGTTCTGAGACGGATCCTCACATGGTGGTCGTTCTTCCTTGCTGGCCGAGGAGCTCACCGCAACTGGTGCCGAAACCCGGGAAGGAAACTTCGGACACCAACTGGTGCCGAAACCCGGGAAAGGACGGAAACCCGGGAAAGAACCCGGGACGGGACGGAAACTTTGGACACCAGGTGAGGGGTCGAGGAGGATTCAGAACTCAGCACACGGAGCGGTGACGTCGGTGAGTTCTCCAGGAACGGTGACGTCGGTAAGTTCGCCAGGAATGGCGAGGACGTCGGTGAGTTCTCTAGGAATGGTGGTGACGTCGGTAAGTCGCCAGGAACGGCGATGACGTCGGTAAGTTCTCCAGGTATGCTGATGGTTGGGATAAATCCGTTTGTGCTTGCTTTTGTGTTCATTCCTATGACAATTGTTGCTCTTCTTTGCTGTTTCATATATGCATGTCTCAAGGAAGAACGCAATGTGGAAATCATTAAAAAGGGACACAAGGCATTAATTAAGCACCAGGATAGTCTCTCAGAATTAGACTTTAAAGGGGAGAACTTAAGTAGGCCTAAAGAGGCTGACAATGAATTGGATCCAGATGAGGAGGAAAATTTAGAGGAAGCTGCAGCTGAATATAAAAAAGAGAGATATGGGCGGCAGCGACCTCCTCCTTATAATGCTTCTGCTGGGGTGAATGTGGAACCAACGGCGCCTTCGGGACCACATCCACCCTCAGCAACACCTTCGTGCCTGCAAACAGGTGAAAGTTGTCGTTTTATTAGGAGGGACACCTGGACACAGCTAGCGTCCGCGTTTCCAGTCTTTGAAGATCCGCAAACAAACAACAGATATCATGAACCTGTGCCATATAAACAATTAAAAGACCTGGTTGAGGCTGCTCGAGCCTATGGAGTAACGGCCAGTTATACCTTAACATTATTGACTAGGCTCACTACTCAGGCCATGACTCCAACAGATTGGTTCAAAATAGCCAGAGCATGCTTAACTACAGGACAGTATCTGGACTTCAAATCTATAGTTACAGATAGAGCCCCAGGTACAAGCTAGGATTAATCTTCAGAATAATCAACCACAGTGGACGGTTGACATGCTACTGGGTCAAGGACAATGGACCGTAAATCAGACAGCATATCCTATTGAAGTTTATCAACAGATAAATGAGATTTATTCTAAAGCTTGGAAATCATTACCAAATAAAGGAGAAGTTTCAGGGAATTTGACTAAAATCATTCAGGGACCTAATGAACCTTTTTCAGATTTTGTAGCTAGAATGATGGAGGCAGCAGGAAAGATATTTGGTGATGTAGAAACAGCTATGCCTCTGGTTCAACAATTAGTATATGAGCAAAGCACAAAAGAATGTCGTAGAGCTATTACCCTGTGGAAAGGAAAGGGATTAGAAGCTTGGCTAAAAGCCTGCCGAGAAATTGGGGGACTGCTAAGTAATGCTGGCCTAGCAGCAGCAGTCCTCGCGGCCACACGAGCTGTACAAGGAAGAGAGAATGAAGGATGTTTTCACTGCGGGCAGAAGGGACACTTTAAGAGGCAATGCCCTAAGACTAGGGAACACCTGTATGCACCTCAGAGGCAGCCTGGCCTGTGTCCTAGGTGCAAAAAGGGGAAATATTGGGCATATGAATGTAGGTCGGTCAAGGACATTAATGGTCGACCCATCCCTCAGTCTACTGACCAAGAGCCAAAAAACGGGGTGAGGGGCCCACGTCCCCAGGGCCCGAAAGTTTTTGGGGCAATACAGGGTCTCAGCATGAGGCCCCCTCCTCAGCAAGGAGAGCAACCCCAGGCTCCGCAGGGTTGGACCTCCGTGCCACCACCGGACTGGTACTGACTCACAAGATGGGAGTACAAGCAATTGAAACTGATATGTCCGGACCATTAGAAAAGGGAACTGTAGGAATAGTATTGGGACGATCTTCCTCCACCATGAGAGGGTTGTTTGTATTTCCTGGAGTTATAGATTCAGACTATACAGGAGTGATTAAAGTACTGTGCCATTCCCCCCACGGGATCATATCCATAGCTCCAGGAGATAGAATTGCTCAATTGCTTGTCTTGCCCTCCATGCATGAGCGGTTTCAGTCCAAGGATAAAGAGAGGAAAGATGGTGGTTTTGGTTCCACAGGAATAGATTTGGCATGTTTATCCATGGATTTAGATCAAAGACCCATGCTGGAATTAGAGATAGAAGGAAAGGCATTCTCAGGACTATTGGATACAGGTGCAGACCGAAGTATTATCCAGTCCAGTGCCTGGCCTAGGCATTGGCCTTTACAGAGCTCCTCTCAAACATTGCAGGGACTAGGTTATGCTCATACTCCCTCCATCAGTGCAAAAGAGCTGATCTGGAGGACGGAGAATCAGCAAGGAACCGTTCAACCCTTTGTAGTAGATATCCCCATTAATTTGTGGGGCAGAGATATTCAGCAACAATTACAATTAAGGTTAACTAATGATTATTCAGAGGCAAGCAAAATATCATGAAGCTGCAAGGATATGTTCCTCAAAAGGATTAGGAAAGCACTTACAAGGTAGACAAGTTCCTGTAGAACCCGTTATTAAGAAAGATAGGAAGGGATTGGGTTTTTTCTAGGGGCCACTGAGGATGCAATGCTAATACCATGGCTGACAGAAAAGGCAGTATGGGTTCCTCAGTGGCCCTTATCACAGAAAAAATTAGGAGCAGTAAAACAGTTAGTGTTAGAACAGTTACAATTAGGGCATGTGGAGCCCTCTATATCCCCATGGAATACTCCTATATTTGTAATCAAGAAGAAATCAGGAAAGTGGAGGTTACTACATGATTTAAGAGCAGTGAATAATCAAATGCAAGTTATGGGAGCCATACAGAGGGGACTACCTCTGTTGTCTGCTCTTCCCCGGGCATGGCCCATTATGGCATTAGATATCAAGGATTGTTTCTTCTCTATTCCGTTACATCCTAATGATAGAGAGAGATTTGCATTTACCTTACCATCTGCCAACCATGAGCAAGCTGATGAGCGTTTCCAATGGAGGGTCCTCCCCCAGGGAATGGCTAATAGCCCCACTATGTGTCAGCTATATGTTGACATGGCCCTACAACCTATTAGGAAACAGTTTCCTATGCTGAGGATCATTCATTATATGGATGACATTTTGTTGGCCACCTCCTCACAACAAACTCTTGAAAAGGCGTTTCAGACGACCATTACCGCCTTAGAGAAGAAGGGACTGTTTGTTACTCCAGATAAGATTCAGCAGTCTATGGTGATAAAGTTCCTGGGGGCAATTATCCATCCCTTGACCATAGCACCTCAAAAGGTTTCTATTTGAACCAGCCACTTAAAGACACTTAATGACTTTCAACAGCTGCTGGGAGATATTAACTGGGTTCGAGGATATTTACATGTTACTCGAGCAGAATTATTACCACTATATACAGTCTTAGAAGGTAATCCAGATATAAATTCTCCAAGGGAATTAACTCCCATGGCTAAGGCAGCTCTGGAAAAGATTGAGAAGGCTATGATGAAGGCTCAATTGCGCAGGTTAGACCCTGCTCAGCCTTTGCTTCTGTGTATATTACAGACAAAAAATTATCCTACAGGTGTGCTGTGGCAAGATGGCCCTTTATGGTGGCTGCATGGTAATTCCTTGGGTGCAAAAACTATCCAACATTATCCTACCTTGGTTGCTACTCAGGCATTGACTGGTCTGAAATATAGCTTAGCACATTTTTCCAAAATGCCTGATAAATTAGTTATTCCTTATACAAAGGATCAAGTGGAAATTTTGGCTGGTACAGTAGATGATTGGGCAATACTTACTTGTGCCTTCCCTAATGTTATTGATAACCATCTCCCAAAACATGAGTTGATTACTTTTGTTAATAATAATGTAGTTTATTTTCCAAAGATCACCTCCAAGGTGCCAATAATTTCTGCATTAACAATATTTACTGATGGATCTAAGACTGGTAAAGGTGCTTTTGTCGTTCAAGGACAAAAACCTGTTATTTTTCATTTTCGGCCTGATGCCCCGCAAATTACTGAGTGCCAGACTGTCTTGGAAGTCTTTAATAGATTCCCAGAACCTTTTAATTTGTTTTCAGACTCGCAGTATGTGGTGAATGCAGTTGCTTCCCTTGAGGTAGCAGCATCTATTAAGCATACTAGCATGGTGTCTAACATCCTTGACCAGATACAGACTTGCATATTGCATAGGGAGCATCCATTCTTCATTGGGCACATTCGAGCTCATACCTTGCTCCCAGGGCCTATGTCCCAGGCTAATGATCTGGTTGATCGAGCTACTCGATCCTTGGCCTTGGTGGTGACGGATCCCGTAGAGTCTGCTAGAGAATTCCATAAACTTTATCATGTGCCAGCAAACACGTTAAGACAGAAATTTTCCATTCCCAGACATCTGGCAAGAGATATTGTAAAATCCTGTTCTTCCTGTGTTACTTTCCTCCATCCACCTCATGTGGGTGTGAATCCTAAAGAACTCAAACCGAATGCGTTATGGCAAATGGATGTTACTCATATTCCTGAATTCGGAAGGTTAAAATATCTTCATGTATCCATTGACACTTATTCTGGAGTCATTCATGCCACACCCTTAACGGGAGAAAAGGTAACTCATGTCAAGACTCATTGCCTAGAAGCATGGGCAGCCTGGGGAAAGCCTCAGCGTATGAAAACAGACAATGGCCCCGCGTATACATCTCGCGGATTCCGTACCTTCTGTGCACAACTTCAAGTAGTGCACACGTTAGGCCTGCCCTATAATCCTCAGGGCCAAGGCGTTGTTGAAAGAGCCAACAGAAGTATTAAAGAACTGATTCAAAAACAAAAACGGGGGATAGCAGAGCATGCTTCTCCCAGAGAGAAAATATCTCTCGCACTCTTTACTCTCAATTTTTTAATCTTGAATGATGCTGGCGATTCAGCGGCTGACAGACACACTGTGGCACCTCCTTGTCAGGAGGAAAAGGTGATGTGGAAAGATGTATTAAATAACAAATGGCATGGACCGGATCCCGTAATATCGAGATCCAGGGGAGCTGTTTGTGTTCTTCCACAGGACAAGGAGGATCCAATTTGGGTACCGAGTCGATTAATGCGAGTCATCAAGGATGCCTCCGTGGTTGAGCCTGCTGATGCTTCTGCTGAGCCTGCAGCCAGGGATGATGGAACAGAGATGGGGGATACTGTCTGTGTTCCCGAAGCCGATGCCGATACAACATAACGCAAAAGTCTTTCCCAGATACTTTACTCCCAATAGTGCAATTAATCTTCCCTTTTTGTTGAATTTGGGTATGGTACAAGTGACCTTAGGAGAAAACCATATCTTTCCCGAGAGAGGATCTTTATGTTTCCAGTTAGATCAGTCTGGGGATTGTATCCCCTGACTAAGGCTGGGTACGGATGGTTTAAGGGAGATAGAATTTAATTTTGGCATGCTGCCTTGGAGGATGCGTGTTGTCTGTGGTTGGTCTGCCGTTTGCGAGCACGTACAAAAAGGACAAGGGCATTATCACTCAAGCATTGGCCGCTTTGGAGTGTGGCTCCTCCCCCCAGATACCTAATATCCACACAGCCTTTGCACCCCCAGGACTGGTTAGTCCATTGCACTCCGGAAGGTGTGTGGACAATTAAGCACAGGATGCCAGGCTCATGCACTGCACTTGAAGTGTAGGACATTTTCCTTCCTTCAAGGAGAGCAAGTCTGACTGCATATGGAGTCACATAGCCTTTGCACCCTTAGGACTGGTTAGTCCATTGCACTTGGGAAGGTATGTGGACCATTGTCACACGCATAGCCTTTGCACCCCTGGGACTGGTTAGTCCATTGCACACGGGAAGGTATGCAGGCAATTATGCACAGTTAACTCATCCTCGATCGGTCAACACATCATGAGGTGGGGACCTGATTGGATGAAATACTTGTGCTGCAGAAATCAGACCTATACTCTCTCCTGCGGCTTAATTAATAAAGAGGGGGGAGATGTAGGGAGCCGTTATTCAAAGATGGCGCTGGCTTCCTGGTAGCCTAGCTGTAAACAACTCCATATTTGGCTATGATGCACGAGTATGGTAATTGGCCTTATGTCCTCAGCCTATCCCGTGGCCCCCCGTGCTAGCATTCTGGCGGGACCCAATCACAGTATGGCACGTTTGCCTGATTCCCTATATAAGCAGCTGTAGTTTAGTCCTCGGGGCCCCTCACCTCCCGCTCTCCTTTAACCAAGAGGCGCTCCAATAAAGTGTGTTCTGAGACGGATCCTCGCATGGTGGTCGTTCTTCCTCGCTGGCCGAGGAGCTCGCCGCAGCTCTCTTAGAACTAGAGTTACAAACAACTGTGAGCTGCCATGCGGGTGCTGGGAATTGAACCCAGGTCCTCTGGAAGAGCAGCCAGTGTTCCTAACCACTGAGCCATCCCTCCAGCACCTCATAATGGATCTTACATCTACATTATCATTAAATATAAGGAACCTGGTGTCTCCAGGTAGACACTGCCTGTCTGTACCAGGAGTTCACTGGCAGCACCTCCCTGATTTCCATGAAGGGATCAAGGGCTAAAATTTCCAAAACTCTTGGTTTGTTTCCATGTTAGAGTGTTTGTTACATTTCCATGTTCAAAGGCAGAAGAGTAGAAACAGAAGGCAATAGTGGTGTAAGGCAGAGGCACCTCCCAGCACCTGGAGACAGAGGCAAGTGGACCTATGTGAGTTCAAGGGTAGCCTAGGCTACATAGGGAGTTCCAGGGCAACCGGGGCTATGTGGTAAGACCCTGTCTCAAAAGAATATGTATGTATACATATATATTATATACATATGCATTATATGAATATGTCACATATGTGTATGTTTTAATATATTGTTTTAGATATATTGTTTATATATGTTATTTTACATAATACAATATATTATTTATAGTTTTTTGTTCATCCTTTTTATTGTTATTAATTTTTTGTTTTACATCCCGACCAGTTTCCCCTCCCTCATCTCCTCCCAGTCCCTCTCCCCTGCTGCCCCTCTCCCCCTCCCCCATCCACTCCTCCTCTTTTGTTTCTCTTCAGAAAAATGCAGGCCTCCAATGAATATCAACCAGCCGTTGTTCATCCTTTTTAAAATTCCAATATTAATTACCAATATTAACTCTCGGATCACAAGCCCATAGCGCACAATAAATATGTCTGCGTATCTGTAAGCAGGTCTGTGGGTTATAGAATGAATACAACCTTAAGAGGCTGAGAGTTCAAGGGATTTCAGAAGTGGCAGAGAGTCTGTGTTGATAAGATAATGAACCAGACCAGTGCTGGGAGGGGCTGCTGGAGCTGCTGAGTCAGGTCTGAGGGAGAAGCTGCAGAGTTTGGCTTAAGGCCAACATCCAAACCTGTTCACGTTAGGAAACGTGTCAGGAGCCAGGAACAGGGGGTCAGGTTCAGGTCCAGGAGGGCAAACGGCAGGGAGGTAAGCAGGCCTCAGAATCAAACGAATTGGAAACTCCAGGGACAACTAGGGAGTTCCTGCCCCTGACTTGCACAGCAGGTATCAGGTCATAGGTTGGTGTGTGGCCATGCTATCCCATTACCAGGTGTCTATCATTTTATGGGGTCCAGGTGAGTATGTGAAACTCTTTCCTGTTCTGGTGTGTCTGATAAGTTCACTGGTCTAGTTTTCTGATATGATTGTAATATAGCCACGTGTCCTGACACTCCCAATTCTCTCCAACAAACTTACAGGGTGGCTCCCTTCCTAGTCTCAGGAATAAGTCAGTCACCAGTCTGTACTGAGTGGGTGGTACACGACAGATGGAGGAGTCTCTGGGTCCGCCCAGGGGCTGTAGTCATCCTTCTCCCTCAAAATGGAATCAAAAGCTACTTGTGCAGTGGAGTCTCCTAGCACAATGCACAGCTGGAAAGACCACTGCTTTATACAATGTGAACCAGTTTCAGATACAGCCTGAGCTCACCATGCCAATGATTCTTTTATGGAGTTCTTCTAGGTCCCAGAGTTTCGTTTCAATTCCAGTGGGGCTAAACATTTGGCTGCTGCTACATAAAAGTCCCAAGAGCACAGATTCTTCTGCTTTCCAGTGGTTCTCATTGCCTGTTAGTTCCCTAACCTCACGTGAAGAACAAATATATAAAACTCATCTTCTTTTCTTTAGCTAAATTATCTTTATTTTATGTGTCTGGGTGTTTTACCAGCATGTATGTCAATGTGCCACAGCATGCCTGATGCCCGTGGAGACCAGAAGAGGACATCAGATCTCCTGGGACCAGAGTTACAGATGATTGTGAAACACCACGCGGGTACTGGGAATTGAACCCGGGTCCTCTGCAAGAGCAGCCAGTGCTCTTAACCACTGAGCCACGTCTCCAGCCCCTGAGTCAATTCAAATTCTTATACTGACTGTTAATACACTTGAGAAGCTACTGAAACTTGTACTTAATTCTGTAAAAATTAACTCATTCTCCTGTTTGTTTAGCCCAAATAGTGTACTACATCAAAAATAAGTGTGGGTTAGCTAGTGATGAAATGTGGATACAGAGTCTCAACCAGTTTAACAGATATGTGTGTAAGGGAAAACAAGGACCACAGTAGACACCGAGGAGAGGGTAACGGGAGGGGCGCAGAGCGAACTCCATCTCCTGAGGATTAATTAGGAGAAAGTTTCTGCTCAAGTAACGATTGCACGGCCTTCCCAGAAATCTTAATGGGATTATACAAGAAAAGAAGCTGTTTTTAAGATTTATTTGTATTAGTGTGTGAAGAGCCCAGAAATATAAAAATTGTAAATATAAAAATGTGTAAGCCTGCACATATTCTAGGGAGATGGGAGCTGACAGTTACTGTGGACCAAGGTTAACCTCTAACTGTTGCCTCTACGTGATGACCTCCTTCCATGTATTCCTCTGACCTCTGACTGTTGCCTCTACGTGATGACCTCCTTCCATGTATTCCTTTGACCTTTGACTGTTGCCTCTACGTGATGACCTCCTTCCATGTATTCCTTTGACCTCTAACTGTTGCCTCTATGTGACCCTCTGCCTTGCATTGTCTTGTATTTTTTCCAGATATGGGGGAAGCAGCTGTGTCAAGACAGCTTCAGGCTTTTGCAAATATCTTAAACTAAGATCCTGTAAACAAAAATTGTAACTCTTAAAATATAGGGTGACTCTAGACCTAAACTCAAGATTGTAAAAATCTCTTTGACCCACACCTGGCGCTTGTCTTTCACTATAAAAGGAGACTCAAAACCTACTCCCATTGTCATGGTGTCAGAAGCCTGAACTTTGATTTTGGCCCCTGTGAGCTGAAAGTTTCTTTCTGCCCTGCAGTGTCTGGAATAACATTTGCTTCTGGTTAATAGACTTTGGTGATCTGTTCCCCATTATTTGAGTGTCGCTGGGACCCAACGCGCACGAGTGTGTGTGTGTGTGTGTGTGTGTGTGTGTGTGCATGTGTGTGTTCAAGTGCTCTGACATGCTTGTGGAGGTCAGAGAGCAACTTGCAGGTGTCAATTCTCCTTACACCACATGGGTCCTGGCGATCAAACTTAGGTTGTCAGGCTTGACAGCAAATGCTTTCACCTGCTGAGCCATCTGCCTGTCTGGGACAATCTCTTAGAGGACATCAGATCTTTAAATAGTTGGTCTAACTGCTTAACACAAGATGAACAATTAAATTTATTTAATATAAATATATTGACTAAATTAAAGTGCCTATTAACTTGTTTCTCTCTAATTTCAAAGAAAACAGATGAATGGTGGCTCTCTCTCTTCTTTTCTTTCTCTTCTCTTTCTCTTTGTGTTGTTGTGTTGTTTGAAAGATGTAAGCTGATCATCAGTTCTTTGAAACAGTCCAGTCAGACAGATTCAGTCAAGTAAAATTTACTATGTTACTCAACACTTGGGAGTAACAAAGTTTTTGCTCTCTCAGCTTTGTGTTACAAATTACAAGTTTTCCCAGGAATCCTGATCCCCTCCTGGGCTCTTAGTCTCTTTAATCAAAGAATTTAAGAATGGACTCAAATGGACACTAAAGGAAGATTTTTATTAGAGTTTAAAGAAAAAACACCCAGGGCAGGAGGGCTGTAAAGCTCAGCTGCCCAGAGGAAGGAAATGGAGAAGGAAAAAAGCCATGCCATTTGAGTTAAGCAACCATGGAAGTCCACTACATGCAAGACATGGCAGAAGGGACTTTAGGGAAAGAATAAGGAAGCCCAAAACATCGGAAAAGGGGTGTTTAGGTTCTGGACAGCATCTGAAAGAAAGATACAGAAAAAAGGAAAAGTCAGACCTTTCTGACTCTAAAAGGTTGACAGACACAAGGAATCTTCTGAGACTCAAAGCAACTTGTAGAGACTATGCTAGGAGGTAGGTGGGAAGGAAAAGTACAGAATCTCATTAAAATAATTATTCCACCCATCTTCTTAGCATACATTGCACTGGGTTGCTCTGCTTTCCTGGGAGTGATCTCTCCCTCCTGGGGTGGTCTTCTCCTGGGTGGTCTTCTCCTGGGTGGTCCTTCTCCCTGGGGTGGTCCTTCTCCCTGGGGTGATCCTTCTCCTGGGGTGGTCCCTTCTTCTGGGGTGGTCCTTCTCCCTGGGGTGGTCCCTCTCTCCTGGGGTGGTCCTTCTCCCTGGGGTGGTCCCTTCTCCCTGGGGTGGTCCTTCTCCCTGGGGTGGTCCCTTCCTCCTGGGGTGGTCCCTTCTTCCTGGAATGGTCCTTTGGTCAGGTGATTGACCTATCGAACAGCAATGTTAGATTTCCACCCAAGAAAGATTATAGTCTCTTGACTAGAAGGAGTTTTCCTTTCATTATTACTCTAACAGAAGTAATCTTGTTACTGGACTCTGACTGCCTTGACAAGTCAGGCTCAGCCTCAGTAACATAATTAAAAGAGTCACACTAATAGTGAAAAGGAGATTTATTCAATGTGGCCATATTGGAGAGAGGGAGAAAGAGATCCAGAGCTCCCCCTCCCCACCTGATCCCAAGTTAATTACAGCGTCTTGACTTGAGAGCGATTGTGTGTGGGGGCATGGGAGTGAGTGCTCATGCCATGACATTGAGGTTAGAGCACATTTTTTGTTTGTTTGTTTGTTTGAGACAGGGTTTCTTTGTGTAGCTTTGGAGCCTATCTTAGAACTCGCTCTGTAGACCAGGCTGGCCTTAAACTCACAGAGATCTGCCTTCCTTTGCCTCCTGAGTGCTGGGATTAAAGGCATGTGCCACCACCACCCAGCTAAAGTACAACTTGTTGGAGTCATTTCTCTCCTTCCATCAAGAGGGTACCAACAATCAAATTCTAATTATCCAACTTGGCAGCAAGTACCTTTACCTACTGAGCCATCTCTGTGGCCCAGGAAGGGTAAAATTTCAGCAGAAGGCATAATTAGGCAATCCTGGTCAGTATATGGTCCCACCTATCACTGACTATCACTGTGTCTGTTCCTGTCTTTCCTGAAACGTGGCCAAAGGAGCTGTCAGAACTGCATGGAATCCCTTTTGGAGGGCAGAGGTGAGGCTTCCCTTCTGACTGGTGCCAGACTTCAGCCTTTTTCTTCTCTCAATATGAAATTCCTGGGGGGAATTCCAATTCCCTGGGTGCCTTGTTTTAACAGTCCAGATAGCCAGAGTGAGAGAGACAATATTTCTTTAAGAATGTTCCCTGGGTGTTACACACCCTGAATCACAGCACTGAGGAGGCAGAGGCAGGCAGATTTCTGAGTTTGAACCTAGCTTGGTCTATACAGTGAGTTCTGGGCCACCCAAGGCTACATAGTGAAATCCTGTCTCAAAAGCACAAAGTAGCATGTGTGTGTGTGTGTGTGTGTGTGTGTGTGTGTGTGTGTGTGTGTAAGTGGTAGACAAAGGCAGCCAGAACTCATCGTTCAGTATGAGTTTTGATGCATACAAGAAGGAATATGATTCACAAAACAGCTCAAAGGGATGCTAATGCCAATAATGAGGCTTGTCTTGAACCCGAGGTCAGAGTTGAAAATACGTATTCCTGTGAACGGACGCTTCTTTCAGTGCAGTGCTGGCATTTCCTACCTACATATCCACAGTGTGCTGGGTGTGACCGCATTGAATATGAGCTGAACTTGTTAGATTAGTAAGAGCACCTGTAGAGGGAGGCCGAGGAGAGGAAGAAAGAGAGTCTTGCTCCTATCTTAGGGAGCATTTTGTTACCCACACTTGTGAATTGGTCAAAATGCCTACAGGGGAAAGGTGGAATTCAGTCTCTTAAAGGGTAGAAATGACTTTTGTGATCCGAAAGAGAAGCTGAGAAATGTAGTCTTTCAGGAGAAACTATCAGAACTCATGGATACCTGAAGCAAATTATTTGAAAAATTGGATGCCGAAGATTTCTGGGCTGATAGCACAACTGGATTAAACATGAGTTCTTTGAGAAAAGGCTGTCTTTAGTAAAGGGTTTAAACTTCCCCACTTTTACAACAGAATTTAGGTTTCAGTTCTCTGAATGGGGCAAAACAGGTGTCTCTCCCAACAAAGGGCATTAATCAACACCACCCTCATTCAGGGACATGGGAAAGAGCACACACAAGGCCTCAGTCAGCCCCACACATGTCTCAGGGACAAATCCCTGCAAACCCCCCCCCCTTCTGAGTCATGTCCAGACTTGCCCAAACTTGCTCAAGTATGTCCAAGAATGATAAAACTGAACCTCAGCCAATTAAAAGTATACTAGTGTAACTGCTGCTTGCTTAACCAATTATGTCTGAGATGACCATTATTCCCAGCATCCTCCTAGCCACTTCCGGAGTTCCATGGGTGCACATGCACTGTCAGCATTCAGGCAAAATGCCTAGTCACCCCAGGGTCTCGCCTCTTAAGTAATCTGTGTGCAGCATGGCCACGTAATCTAGGTGCATGTGTGGCAGGGCTACATAAGCCCTTATAAGCATATGCGAGGTTATCCTTAAAAGCAGACTCCATCCATTTTCTGCCCCTTTCCACCATGTTTCTCTGGTAGGTCTTCTCACTCTCCCTCCTTTCCTATTCCCTTAACAAAACTTTTAAAGTAGGTTTCATTGTATCTCATGGCCCTTTCTCATGCTCAGTAAATAAAACCCAGCTGTGTTTAAAAGGAGCTTGCTCGCTCCCCTCAGGGTCGCCACTGTTTTGTACAGACCTACATGCTGGTAAATGAACACTCTTTGTTCTTACATACTGTTTGAGTCCAGGGTCTTCCTTCAGCATTTTCTCAGACCCTCACATTAGAAATCTTGAACTTCAGCCAGGTGTGGTGGTGTTTGCCTTTAATCCCAGCTCTTGGAAGGCAGTAGCAGGTGTATCTCCGTGAGTTCCGAGGTCTGCCCAGTCTACAGGATGAGTTCCAGAACAGCCAGGTCTATATAGAGAAACCTTGTTGTTAATCCCAAAAAATGGGAGGAGAAAGACCACCAACCCGAGTCATCATGGGCAAATTAACTAAAGCAAGCAACTAATTAAAGCAAGTTTGTTTTATTCCTGTACACCGGATGCCTCCCTTTGGGCAAGATTCAAGAGGTCAGCATCGGATGAGGAAGACAAGGCTTTTATAGCTCCGGGATTGGGGGGGAGCAGTTCAAACTAGGAGATTTGGTGGACAAAATAGGTGAGGATACAGGAGTAGAAAATAACAAAGTAGTCATAACAAAGTGGTCAAAACAAGGTAGTTGTAACAACCTTTTAAAACACGATAGGTTGTAAGATGATCATTACAGCTTTTTGAAACAAAAACATGATTGCAATGTGATCTTAAGGTAAACATAACAGGTGACCATAATAACCTTTTGAAACAAAGGCTTTGGTTGCCATTTCCTGGAACAGGCAGTACAGGAGCATTTGTAGCTAAGGTTCCCCATGGGGCATAGCCCAATCCTTGAGAAGCAGAGGGAAAGAATTAAATTCCTTACCTGGATCTGGCCTGGCACCCATGTTTGTTAAAGGATTAAAATGTATCTCCTAGTAATACAGAAGATAAACATTTGCTTAAGGGATTGTAAAACAGGGAAATGTAAAGCCTGTCACAGTGCAGTTATAACTTAGAGATAGTAAAACATGAGGTAGTAAACCGATTGTAGCTGCCTGTTCTAACTGGCCGACCCTTAGTTAAACTCCTTAGTAAAGGTGCAGTTCTGCTTTTGTGACCTTTGTGAACATTTTGT
This sequence comes from Peromyscus leucopus, assembly GCF_004664715.2. Classification (NCBI taxonomy): domain Eukaryota; kingdom Metazoa; phylum Chordata; class Mammalia; order Rodentia; family Cricetidae; genus Peromyscus; species Peromyscus leucopus. Next base: position 41,298,292 of record NC_051086.1, read on the forward strand.
CCGTCCTGATTGGTTGACCATTGGTTGAACCCAACACCTTTGTATTCCCTATATATTGCCAATGTGTTTCAATATGGAGGCTGCTCTCTTCTCCTATTCCTTAATAAAGATTTTTTTTTTAACTTTTTGCAACACTATTGCCTCTAAGAGTTCTTTGATCTAAAATTGGGGATATAACACAGAGGTTTAATCTAAACAAGAATGAACCTAGTTTGTCTTTCCTGTAAGATGGCTTTAAGCCTAAGATGGAGGCAGACTAGATCATCACCTGTCTTAAGGAAGAAAGGAAGAAAGAAAGAAAGAAAGAAAGAAAGAAAGAAAGAAAGAAAGAAAGAAAGAAAGAAAGAAAGAAAGAAAGAAAGAAAGAAAGAAAGAAATCTTGAACTTCAGTGACCTCACTAGTGAAATCACTTGTGAAATCTCTTAAATAAAACTATATTGACTTTACAATAATAAAAAAAAAGTGTCCCTGCTTCTCGCAGACATGTTACGTACAACCTCAACCAAAGCGAAGAACCAGCCTGCCTCCATTTTAGGCTTAAAAGCCATCTTATAGTAAAGACAAAGGTTCATTCCTGTTTATGATTAAATCTGTTTCTCAAAGATTGGGCGATGCCCCACCTTAATTACAAATGGTTCTGTACCGCCTGTTCCAGGAAATGGCAACCATGCCTTTGTTTCAGGGGGTTGTGATCCCATTTATTTGACATATGCCCTTATCTTTCTCTTTCATTTTCACTTCATTTCTCTATATTCTCTTCCATTTCATTTCTTTCACAATCTTTAACAGCCAATCCTCTCACCCCTGTAGATATACTTATAGCTGATAGTTTGTAATGTCTCCACAATAAAAGGTGACAGGACTGCTATCTGCTCAGGACACCCCAAGACCAAGTTCTTAGTGAAAGACCCTAGCCCTTCAGGCTTACACCCCCAAGCCTCAGGAAAAGAGAAACTTCAAGCACCAGGAAATGAGAAACTAAAAATCTAGTTCCAAGGGCAACCTGACTTAGCCATTGTTCAATCTCCCCTGCAACCATATAACAATGTAAAGAGATCTCTGTTAAGAGATGTGCTCAACTGTTACTGGGATAGTTGCAGGTGTTCCAGGAAGGACCACTGTGACCTTTGTGTAAACTCCACTCCCACCCTGATATCCCCCCTTGAGGTTTCAGGAAGAATGTACCTGTTGACGTAACTGTACCCCCTCTGTGATCACTCTGTAACAAGATCATGATCTTGTGAAACAAAATTGTATGGGAATTGTAATCTTGTGGGGTTTGTGGGTTTTTCCTTTATAAGCCCTTATGGGGCTGCAGTAAGATGTGGCTCTTGCTCTTAGGAGCAGAGTTTGCCCTTCTATATAGAAGCTTAAATAAAAACCTCTTGCTATTGCATCAACTGGACTGGAATCTGAGTTTTTGGGACACCCACTCGAGACCCTAAATTTTGGGTCCAACATTAGCACAAAGGAGATTTATTTGCCCCAGAGAGACAAAGGGCAGGAATAACAGACAAAGACAGGAGATAGATGATGAGGGAGAAGGGGAAGAGAGCAAGGGAGAAGGGGCAGGGGTATTTGTCCCAGAGGACAAAAAACTGCCTCTGGATAGAAAGGAGACAGACATGACCCATAAGCAAATGGCAGTTTATAAAGGTAAAAGAGGAAACCCTGTGTTAGGGTGAGGTGTTTAATTTTGATTGGGCATGTTAATTAGGGCAGCCAAAAGGGGATTTTTGATTGCTGGACTTCAATACTTGGATAGCTGGACCTTGGCGGTCAGCCTCAGGAGGAGGAAGTGGCCAAATAAGGGAACAGATCTTGGGGGCTAGGTCTCCAGGAATGTAATCTAAGAGTTTTAGCAAGGCAAAGGGAACCAGGAAGAAGGATAAGACCTGTCAAAAGGCCATTGACGGCTGTTCTCTAAAACCCTAATGTAAGGGAGACAGCCAGCTGGCCAGTCCTGGGTCACCTCTAAAATAAAGCTCGCTTCAATTAGTCATGGATTTGGTCTTTCTCCTTGCAGTTTTCAGGTAAAACATTAATGTTCAGTCACACACAATTTTTTTTTTTATATTTCTTCTTCCTTTCATCTTAAAAAATATTTATGATTCTTATTTTCCTATTTTAAGAAGTTAGATTTGACAGGTAAAAACTACATATATACTGAAGGGTCCAGGAATATAGGAATACGGTAGGAGTGTGGAAGTAAAAAGTTATAGCTTAAGAGATGGAAGCTGACAGCCATTGGCTTTGCCAGCAAATAAAGATTAACCTTTAACTAGGCCTATCTTTGCTTTATGATGGGCTTTTACGATGGCTTTCTGCAGTTTGGGGTTAGCTAGTCTCCATAACCCCTACCACTTACAACTGCCATACATCGAAGTTAACCTCTCAGGAGTTCTATGTGACAACCTGCTTTGCATTGACCCTGCTGTGGGAAACCGGGTATGTCAAGAAAGCTATAAGTTTTGCAGGGCGGTGGTGGTGCACCCTTTAATCCCAGCACTCTCAGTGAGTTCGAGGCTAGCCTGGTCTACAGAATGAGTTCCAATATGGGCTCCAAAGCTACACAGAAAAACCCCATCTTGAAGAAAAGAAAGCTGTAAGTCTTAACAAAATACTATTAATTATATGAGAAAGGATTGCAGGGGTTATACAAACATCAATTAGCTGGAATCCTCTAAAACCTTATTAGCAAAAATTGTAAATCCTAAAATACAATATGTCTCTAAAAGTTTTAACTTCAAAATTATAAAAATCCCTTTGTCTATGCCTGATGCTTGCCTCTTACTATAAAAAGGGCTCATGACCCACCCCTGACACTACAGCTTCAGAATCCTGAACTCTTACTGTGGTCTCAGCTAGCTGATAAGCTTTTGTGCCCCACAATGATTTTCTTCTCTTTCTTTCTTTTTTTTTTCCTGTAATAAAATTTGCTTCTGGTTTAATAGACTTTGGTGGTCTGTCCCCCATTATTCTGTGACCCTGGACTCAACATTACTGTATATAGTATGATGGTTTACTATATGGGTATATTACATAATGATTAAATCCATCTGATTCATTGCCTCACATACTATTCTTTTTTATATGTAGTGAGTGTTAGTCCCAAAAGAAACCCTGGACAAAAGGCTATCTGTGGTGCCTATTAACATACCAAAATGCATGCTGGCCTCCAGGCTCTCTCAATATCACCGATGCCTCTTCTCCACTCTTTTCACCCCTCCCCCCACCTTAAACCTCTCCAACTCATGGGCTTCAATCCCCCCAGCTTCTCCTTCCTATGTAACCCTCACAGTTAAGCCATGTGCTCTCTGGATCCTCTTTTTGTCTTCCCATCTTGATCCTCCTCTCTCTCCACCTTCACGGCCCAGTTCGTTCTGCTGACCATGCATAGTCCATAGTCTACTAGTTTCTCTCCCCACTCTGTACTCTTCTAGATGCTTCTGGCTGTTCTTTTCCTCTTATCTAAAAAAAAAAAAAAAAAAAAAAAAAAAAAAGCTTTCCCCCAGTTATACCTTGGAGTGGTCATGTCCTCAGTTTATACAGTTACAGTGAGAACATTTAAAATCCTTGTAGAAGTAGAAATGTTTAACTACAAAACAAACTGATAATAATCAGAAGCACTTCAATTCCTACAGAGCCTCTGAACCTTCTGCCCTTGTCACCTGAAGTATGTGATGAACCAGTCTTCTAGTTTCCAGCCCCGGCAACACCCCTCACTCTTGATTCTCCACACCTGTTTTAAAAAGCACACTGAGTGCGGCCATGAGGCAAAGCTAGGTTTATTTATAACATGATGTTCTCTGAGTTCATTCATATTGTTGTAAACAACAGGATTTACTTCCCCTTTGAAGACTGAATAGTACTATGTACACGTGGTACACACTCAAAACTGTAAGAATGAAATGCTGGAATTTAGACTAGACTTCTGCTCAGGCTCATGTCTGCGGCAGCCCTTCCTCTCCCACAGACAGGGGCAGACACCTGCTGAGTAACTGAGTCTTTATCTAACAGACTTACAGGTGCAGGGTTTCTCACCTGGGAGAAATGAGTTTACATCTGACAGGTGTTGGTGGCCACACTTCCTGCTCTCCATCTCTTGCTCTGCCTCCTACCTGGAAATCAGCCTGGCTGCAGGTTTCTGCTGTGAAAACACTCCCTTCCTCAGAGAGCTATAAAAATAAACTCTTCCTTCTGCCAAATGGGCCTGATTCTGCCCTTCAGAACCACCCTCATGCTGTCTTTTTCCATACCTGGGACGTGAACTATTCAGAGTCCTCATTATGCTGTCATCTGTTTGTCCATGGCATTAATAACTCTGCTGATAAACTTCTTATATTCCACAATCCTTCTCAGGGTCATCTTGAACTCTCATCTGAGACCTTAGTCACACACCTGCTTTTCTTCATTCACTCCCCTGCAGGACATTGAGACTGTGGTCTGTGTGAATAAAGCTAAAATAAATATGGGGTATCTCTGAGTTTAATGGAGGTCTTTTCTCTCTCTCATCTCAAGTAGGCTTTAACTTGAGTTAGGATGCAGGAAGCTCACAGCCACACAAAACTTCCAAGAAGTCAGTGGCCTCCAGGTTCTTGACGTGCATAAATTCAAAGAATGAATTGATGGACAGCAGAGGAATCAGTTTTATTATAGATTCATAGGTAGGAGTTTCAAGAGAAAGCAAAATCCAGTACAGCTGGAGAGCAGATCCCTGGGGAATGAGCACCACTGAGGGGCACAACCTTGGAGTTAGTAAGGCTTTATTGGATGAAGACATAGAGGGGATGAAGAGTCAGTCCAGTTCCTACCCACAGTGCCTATATACATCTGAGTTTCAGTTATGTCTTTATGTATTGATCTTAGGAAAGGGTATTCATTTAGGGGAAGAGAAGGAAAAACTAGACACCCCACTTCCTGGCATCCCTGGTCTCTGCCTAGGGCAGAACCAAAGATAGTTTGGGTTAAATACTTCCCGCATCTCTGGTTTCTGGCAGGGATGAAGCTACTACCAGGGCCAAGGACATTTACAACTTTAGCCAAGGATGGGTACTGTTCATTATCAGGGTCTTCTACCCTAAACTGCCTGTCAATTTCAATGTCCTATTCTCATCAGCAGGATCCTGTGGGGACTTCTTTTAAGAGTGTCAGAGCCCTGGGGTTCAGGAGGGGTCCTGGGTTGGCTCGAACTTTTGAATAGGAGGTTTGTTAGGTGAGACACTGACACATGGGCAGACAGGATGGACTCTGAAGGGAGTTCAGGCCCATGAGGCAAAGCAAGGGTCTATTGTCAGACTTTAGAGAGAAGGGGAAATCTCAGGACATATAGTTGCCAACACTATGCACCCGCAGTCAGGTTTTCCTCTGGCTCTTAAGTGGTGGTAGGAAGAACAAAGATTCAGCCTTTTATTAGTTATGTGTCAACCATAGTAGATGAACCACTTGAAGTTCCTGATCACTTAGGGAAAACCTCCTTTAGGGGCATGAGAATTAGAGTCATAGGCAAACTGTACTCATAGGGTGCCTGTCATTTCTCTATAAGCAGTGGGACAGAGGAGAAAAGTGACTGTGGTCTTGAGTAGCCCCAACCTAACACTTTACTTTTAAATGTTTGAGAACACCTCTTCTCCTGTTATTTTCATAATATCTGAATTATTTGCTTTCCCACCAACAGCATGCATGAGTTCTCTTCTTTGAACGTTCTTGGTAACACTTACGTTTTCTCTTCATGATAATCATACTTGGAGGCCTGAGCTGGTATCTCACAGTGATTTTTATCTGGGATTTCCATTCACATTGGGGATCTTGGTGTGTCTGTACTTTGTGCCACGTGTCCATCTGCTGTTGTGAAGAGGTGTCCAGGCCTCTTGTCCATTTCTAAGGACTTTCTCCTTTTCATCGAGGTACTTGAGCTCTTTGTATGTCGGGAGCACTGATCCCTTCACAGATTTGCACTTTGCAAGTGCTGGAATTCCGGCCACTCCTCCAGCTGTATGACTGCACATGTGCAGTTCAGGAGCTAAGTAAGGGGCCTTACAGCCTACCTAATCCATGCACTGTGTGATCATACAATCTGTGAATGCATGACTTAGCTCAGAAAGACCATATGTGCATGTGCAGGGGAATCCATAAGAAGCAGGACACAGAACCCTCCCCGTCCTCTTTCTCCTCTCTCTCTCTCTCTCTCTCTCTCTCTCTCTCCCCACACACACATGTCTTCCATAGGCCTGGTCACGCTATCTGTCCCTCCCCTCTCCCTTCCAATAAAACTCTACTCTGATAATGGGTTTTGTCATGCCTTGTGACCTAAAAGTGCCACATTAAAACCAGCAGTGAGGATTTTCTCTCATTGCATAGAGTGTCTCTTCAGTCTGTTGACTGCATTCTCTTCTGGGCAGGAATCATCTTACCTTCACAAAACTCCCCTTGTCTGCTTTTGCTTTTTGTTGTTGCCTCTGCTTTATTGAGTCAAAGTAAAAAAATAAATCAAAATTAAAAACTCTGCTCCCAGAGCTGACAGACTTGAACTGCTCTCAACCATGGCCAGAGAAGCTTCATTTTACAGTGGAAGGAAGCCAGTCTTCTCACCCCGAGGGAGTCCCTGCAACATCCCATTCCCATCCCACTCCCCATCACATCTTCTCCTGGGGCTCAAAGTCAGAGTCCAAGACTGTACATTTCACAGTTCTCTTATCAGCTCAGCTAACTAACACTTCTCTCTTTGTGCTATTAATTCTGGACTATGAACTCCAAAGCGGTTAATGAGTTGGCGATAAGAATGGTATCTGGCAAAGAAGGTGCAGAAGCCAAAAGGCCACACTTACAGCAGAGTCTGGGGCAGGATTACCTCAGTTGTTCTTCCCTCTGATGACACTGGCCTGGAGCCTGCAGAACAGGTCAAGAGGCACAGTGAACTGGCTGTGTCACTTCAGGAAGAAAACTCAGTTATTCATCAATGTCACTCATCAATGGAAAATAGAGCACGCCCTCCCCACACCCCAATGGATGGAAATCTCATCTCTGTGCGGACTTCCTGCTCCCGGGGCAAGGTCTCAACACAATCTCCATGGTAACAGCTATTCAGATATGTGCTAACCTGTGCTCACTGTGGGGACGCTGGCAGATCCTGCTGCAGGGACACCCTTCTAGGGTCAAAGAAGAGTTATGATACATAACTCAAAGAAGGTTATGATACATAACCTTTAAGAACTTGGGGTGATGTCAGGGGGTCCCGCTCCTTGAAGGGTATCTCACACACATTTGTCATGAGATTGGTTCCACGAGCCCCCTTAAGAGGATTTCATTCTCTCCTCATTCTTGGAACAGAAGCAATATTCTGTGGCATGTCCCAGTTAAAAACACTTCTGGGGTGGGGGGCGGGCAGAATGTCCCTTCTCCTGTCAGCCTTCCACCTGGAAACAGTCCTTGGAGGAGTCCACTGCCTGTTCTCCAGGCTACTGGCAAAGTACTCTCCTCTCTCACAGCTTGGGCTCCCCAGAGCTCTCTTCTCAGTGAGGACCTCACCACTGCTCCGCCATGTTTATTTGTACATTTCCCCATCTTAGGAAGAACCTGTCTCAGTCAGTTCGCAGATGGACCTCACAGCTCTTCATGGTTGATGGGCTCTTCTTCCTTGACTGTGTCAGTTTGTTCGGCAAAAGTCCTGGTAAGTTGCGCTTCCCTAATTCCTCACTTGCCTGCGCTGTGTCTGGAGCACGCCCTGACTCTCTAGGCCATGCAGGGAGCACATTACAGAGCCTCCTTTGAATGAAGTCATCTGTCATCTCCAGCAGAGCTGAATAATCCTTTTCCTTTAACACCTACCCACTGCGCTACCTCTCAGCTCCCCAGCTGTAAAGTGCAGATAAGACCTGACCCTGCTCTTAGGTCAGTGTGAGGATCACACCTCCTGAGGACAGCTCACAGTTTTATCACTGGCTGCCTCCTTATCTCCTCTGAGAGACCAGAGGGTGCTTCATGTACAATATTTGCTTCCCAAAGGAGGTGCTGGAATGGTCCATGGGTGAGATGCAGGTTGTTCTCCAGATGAACGGTGGATGACAGGCTAGCTGCAGAGGCTCAGCTGTTCAGGGATGACAGTCCCCTCCAGACTTGTTGTGGTGTCATCCTGTGACTTGAAAGCCTCTGCTGCCCGAAGTAGAGAAGGCTGTAGCCAGTGGGAGCCCCAAAGAGGCCTGTCCCGGGATAGGACCTTCTCCTGTGTTGTCCGTACTGTGAGTCTGGAGCAAACTCAACAGCAAGAGGAGACAGCTGAGCTCTGTCAGACTCACAGGTCTTCAGAGCCTGCTGAGAGCCAGAATAAAAACTGCAGATGTTAATGTTGCATATGGCTGCAACCTGGAGCTCTACCAGACGACCACCTGGAGGATAGGGTGAAAGCAGAGGAGAAAGCAGACTGAGAGAAGCCCATCCCAGTCAGAGTGAACGGCAAAAACAGTATCACCCTGACCTGACCCCATCCTTCAGGCTCAGTAAGAGGACAGTAACCAGATCCTGAGGAAAATACCCACCGCATAGGGAACAGGTCCAATATAAAGATGGGGCTTCCAGCAATAGCAGGTACAGGCAGGAGAAGGGGGTCAGTGAAGACAGGTTTACACTGGAGTAACATCCCCACTCAACACCTGCCATCCAGACAGTCCCTGTACACCGCCAACCTGTGCTGGGTCCACAGATAAGGACTCTATGATACATAACCTTCTCAACTTCTTCCTTCTTGGTTGCATGTTGGTACTGGGTATTTCAGAGGGGCACTTGCACAGCTGGTCAGCTTCTTAGGGGAAGCACCCCTGGGTCCTGCCTGATCTCCTCTGTCCTGGCTATCATCAGTCATACACTGTGAAAGTAAGGGGCCATGGCAGGTTCTCCTACACTGGAGAGCTCATCTGCCCCATGCCCCATGGGACCTGCAGGTACATGGCACCAGCCACAGCGTCACTCTCTGCCTGGGAGTCCGTGGCTGCCATCAAGCAGGAGGAAACTCAGGCTCAGGCCTAGGGCAGAGCCTCCCTACTCCTGTACTTTTCTGTAGCCCCCACCCTTGCTCTTTATTCCCTGGCTTCTGCTCTCTAATCATCTTCATCAAAGGTCCCTTCTGCTCCTTTGGTGAGAAAAGCCTGAGAAGCATTAGAGGCAGCAGAGAGGACCACCAGGCCTTAGAGCACAGAGGAGCTCATGTGAACAGGCCCAGAGGATAGGCAGAGAACCAGAGATGGCCTCTTTGGGTCAGTTTGGCTTAGCCCTTCCTCGAATGATCTAGAATGCCTCTGAGGCATAGGGAGTTGTTTTTGGAAAGCTGCATGTCTAATTCCTGGCGGTAATGTTAGTCCTTCTTTCCTGAGAATGATGCTGAACCAGCTGGGAGGCTAGCCCCAGTGCATGGTGTTAAGAGTTCAGAGAACACCCGGTTCCTCAGGGACACACCCCATTGAGGGAAGTCAGAGCAAGAACTTAAGCAGGAACCTAGAGGCAGGAACTTAAGCAGAAGAAGATTACTTACTGACTTTCTCTCTGTGGCTTGCTCAGCTTGCTTCCTTATATCATCCATAACAAGCTGCCCAGAGGGGGTACTGTCCTCAGTTAACTGGGCCCTCCCACATCAATTATTACTCAAGAAAATGACTCCACAGACTCGCCTACAGGTCAATCTGATGGAGACAATTCTTTGTTGAAATTCTCTTTCTCCAGATATGTCTAGGTTTGTGTCAAGTTGACAAAACAACAAAAACAAAAAAACAACCAGCACATTTGGGTTAACTCTTTTTATTCGAATTATGAAAGAGCAATGAAGTGTGTGGTCTGAGTTATAAGCTGAAATAAACCCTTTCCTACACAAGTTATTAGAAACCCTGACTAAGAATCTACACTTAGGCTAATGCCAAAAAGTGTTTTCCTTGGTCTAGAAATGTGTCTCAGCAGTGCCATACTTCCCTGAAAGCATGAAGTCCAGGGCTGTCTCCAGCATTACATACATACATGTATAGATGTGCACACATGTGCATATACATACACACAAATGTTTTCTTCCAGTGGTTTTACAAATTTCTTTCCAATATGAATGCATTTCCTTCCCTTCCTTTCTTCCTTTTTTTGCCTTTCTTTATTCTTTCTTTCAGTTTTAAATTTATTTAATTACTGATTTGATTTGCCTAATCACTTTGACTAGGACTTCTAGTACTATATATTAAGGAGAAGAGGGGAAATGTTAAATTAGTCATCTCTGTATATTTCCTGATAAGACAAAAGTGGATATAAGTTTTTATTTAAAGAACCAAGAAGTAATCACTAGTTTTTATTTGCTCCGTGTTTTCGAAACAGTCACCCAAACATGCCAATGGGTCCATATGCATAGGATTGTGAGATTGCCAGTTCCTGGATGATCAAAGCAGGGCTTTCAGCAGGAGCAGAATAATGGGAGCTGATGAAATGGATTTGAGGGCAGGGTTCCCATTGTTTGAAACAGCTTGGATGCATGAGGCTTGGATTTGTACGTCATTGAGGACAATCATTTTCAGATCGCAGGCGTTTTCAGTTGCACAGCCTTTCCCATACAGCCTTAAGCTGGAATTTTGTGCATCTAAAAGAAAGATCCAGGAATTAGCATTCTCGCTCTCCTCTTATTTCTCCTCATCACCCAAATCCCCTCCGGAAAGAAATGTGCCCAGAATGATCTTAAACAAGGAGCCTCTGTTCCGGTGATAAACATGAAGAAAGCTCCGTGCACCATCAGCTGAGCCCCAGTTTGAGGCATGAGTAGCAACACTGGGGGTCAGAACGCTTTCGTGGCGAGAGATGAACTTAACATATTCAGGAAGGACCCCAGCCGAAGGACCTCACAGGTTTGGCTAAATTTTAAATTGTATCTGTGCTCCATCCCAACTTAGCTACGGAAAATAGAAATGCTGCAGATCCCCTCAAGCTAGAATCCTTCTCCCAAGGTCACTGAGTTCCATGGGAGGCTAATACTGTAGGTACGTATCTCTACATTTCCCATGGAAAATTGAAGTAGAAGGCTGTCCTGCTATGGGTGGCTTCATCCCACCCCCGTATTCTGTGTGACACCCCAATATCCTCATTCATCTCAACTCATCTAGACAAAAGTCCTCTCCCCTACTCACCCTAGACCCTCCTTAAGAATGCTTCCAAATATAAGGTCTGGCTTGCCTTCAAGTTCTCAGTCCCACAATTCCATAAAACATTTCACATGTTGATCAGAAAAGAGTTACCACTGTTTCCTGTGGTGGTATTGTGTTCCCCAAAATATTGTGTACCTTAATAAACTTATCTGGGGTCAGAGAACAGAAAAGCCACTAGTTAGGCAGTGATAGCACACGCCTTTAATCCTAGCATTCCAGAGACAGAAATCCCTCTGGATCTCTGTGAGTTCAAGGCCACATTGGAAACAGCCAGGCATGGTGACTCACGCCTTTAATCCCAGAGAGTGGTGGTAGAAAGCAGAAAGATATATAAGGCGTGAGGACGAGAAACTAGAAGCATTTGGCTGGTTAAGCATTTTGGCTGGTTAAGCTTTCAGACTTGGAAGCAGCACAATTCAGCTGGGATTCATTCTGGATGAGGACTCAGAGTCTTCCAGTCTGAGGAAACAGGACCAGCTGAGGAACTGGTGAGGTGAGATAGCTATGGCTTGTTCTGTCTCTCTGACCTTCCAGTATTCACCCCAATAACTGGCCTCGGGTTTGACTTTATTAATAAGAACCTTTAAGATTCCTGCTACAGTTTCCCTCTAGGCACACAGAGCAAACCCCACAGATGTTTTTCTAATTCTTACCTGAATGATGTGTGCACCCTACACAACAAACATATATCTCTTCTCATGCTGGAAAATTATAAAACTTTTACTAAACTCACAGTGACACTAGGAAAAACTCAAGAGCTTAACTATGTGACATCCAGAAAAGAAATCACCTTCTGTGTTGCCAGTGAGCCAAGGTCCCATTACAAGACATAACAGCAAGGCAGGCGCAAACACTTGTTTGTCTTTCCATTACCCCCTCCAAACACACACACATCCTTTCTTCAACTGCCAATAAATGCCTGCTCCAGACCTTGGAGAGATAACCAAACGCTTGGCCCCACGTTGCCCTTTGCTCTGTGTGGAAAACACCTAAGATGATCCCCTCCCCCAACTCACTCCAGCTCCTGACAGATTGGCCTTCTGTAAGACCCACTCAGGTCATATCAGGATTGGTCTGTGGGGTCAACAAGATACAATGGATAAGAGGGACAAGATAAGACTCTTGAGAGGGGTCTATAGCATTAGGTGATAAGAAAGGATGAGATATAGGTAATGGACACACCAGCCATGACAGGATATGGAGCAAATTGCTTTTCTAGTTTTGATTTTGTCCTGGATTTTGTTGTTGTTTCCGTGTGTGTGTGTGTGTGTGTGTGTGTGTGTGTGTGTGTGTGTGTGTGTGCATATGGTGGATAAGTGCATACAGCTATAGTTGATAGTGAAAGTGTAAAAGTCAATCTAAATCTCCACAGCTTCAGGATGGTTACTGTAACTGTATAGAAGGTCATTGAACTGTGTAATCTTTGGAACTGGCTAATCTCACTACATGATGTGTTTTATTTGTAAGTTCCTTATAATAAAGTTTTAATATAAAAGATTTAGGAAGACAAATAGGAGCAGAAATGATATGTCACTTCAGAGATTAGATTATTAAAACCTACAGCTCCCCTTGTCAGTCTGTGCCTCTCTGTCTCATCATTAGCTTGGAGGGAAGTCAGTTGATATGTCATGAGGCCATCGCATGAAGAGGAATTGACACCACCAAAATTATAAGTGAACTAGAAAGCAGATCCTTCATCTGAAGGACCACAGCCCTGGCTGACAGCTGCACACAGTCCTGGCAGACACTCTGAGCTGGAATCAGTGGTAGTGCTGGGCTCAGATTCCAGATAGACCTGCAGAAACTGGGATGTAATGAATGTTTTGCTATTTTCAGCTGCTAAGCTTCAGATCCACAGAAGTAAATGGTGGGTGCACTATACCCTTGAAGAACACTCACACCTTAAATAAACAATAAGAAGAAGAAAACAAGAGTATATACATAAAAATGTTTGAGGAAATACTCATACCCAAGCCGGTAACCTCGATACACTTTTTCTCGTTCCCTGTGCACTTCAGGGTAGTAACAGAGGAGCATGACTTCTCTTTCTCATTGTAGCAGGCAGTACATTCCACACCATTGGGTTCAGAAGATGAAGATGCTGAATGGAGAGAGAAAGGTTTTCATCTTGGGGAATAGGCAGAAGAATTAGTGAGAACGTGTCTATCCATTACTCATCAAAATGAGGGTTTTTTTTTTTTTCATGATTCTAGCAAAAAGCGTTGCAGCCAAGATGAGCTGGAAGGAGGCACAGGAGAAAGGCACTGGTGTGTGAGAGCAGGGAAGGATGGCATAGAAATCCGTGCTGTCCTCACCTTTGTCAGCTGCTCTGTTCCCTGCCCTGAAGAAAAAGGCCTAGATAATTAGAGAAGAGATAATCTGTTTTCTAAAAGGATGCTGTTCATAGAGTGAGGAATGAGCCAAGTATGGTCACATACATCTGTACTCCCAGTTACTCCAACTTTGGAGGCTGAGGCAGGAGGATTGCTTGATTCTAGTAATACAACTCAAGCCTGGATGCATGCAAGACATCCATCTCAGCAACACAAAAATCCAAGATGAGGAATAAAATAGATGAGGAAATCTCTCAACAGGAGAGGCAGAGCAAAGCATTTAAACCTACAGATTCATTGAATCTACTTAGAGAATAGACCCAGGACCAATTACTGGTACCCAGCTGTCAGTCTGTGTATGCAAGTGTGTACACACATACTCAAGAGAGGGGCTTGTATCCAACCCAGACCCTTACAAATGAAAACTTCAAGCAAAAAGGGAAGGCAAGTGTCAGGGCTGCAGCCCATCAGCAGAGAGATGGACTCCTGGAAAGGCAGAGGAGTCCTGAGCAGGTGGCGGGGCACAGACAGGAACTGTACTCACGAATTATGTCCTCTTGGTTGCATTTCTCAGTTGTGCAGCACCTGTTCTCATAGATAAATCTCCGTTGATCCCCCAGTGTTGCTGAGAATGTCAGTGCACTGCATGTGTCTGGGTAACACCCTTTTTGCTTCAACACAAGGTCTGTAACTGTAGCTGCAGAAAATTGAACCACCGGGTAAATTTTCCTCCTGAGCTAGCGGTAAAGAACCTGTCCCTTCATCCCCTCTGCCTTGAGCACTGCTTTTCTCCAAGAGTCCCTCTGCAATGGTCTGTTTCAGAGAAGGAACCAACAGAGGGACAATCTGCTACAAAGGGAGTGACCGTGGTAGAGTACTTGCTTAGCATGCGTGATAGCCCGAGTTTGATCCCCGACACTGTGAAAGTAAGAATGGAGTCACACCCAAATGGTCCTCACCATGTAGAATCTAGGTCCTACAACAAGCGCATGCTCCATCTCCACCACCTCCCAGAAAGAACCCCAGGCTCACAGTCTCATCCTGGAAAGGAAGGAAGATAACCTGGAGGATGTTCAAGGTGTGAGGGTTGACTTACATGGTGTATCAAATTTCTGGATTTGATTGAAGCAGCCTTTAGTGGCTGTACAAAAATTTGTGGCTGAAGAACATGACTCGCTTGCACATAAAGATACTGTACACTGGTAACTCTCTGCAAGGAGGAAATGTACATCATTTGAAAGGTAATCCCAGAGCCTTGTAGTTGATGTTTCCTAGGAACCAAGAAGTCATGAGGGGCTAGACAGACCACCAGAGTCTCATGTGGTTGGTGACCTCCCCAAGGCTCGACTGCTCACCTCCCCCTTCTTTAGGAGAAAGGAATACCACGTTTCCTCTTACCCACAGAGCCGACAGCGAAGATGGTGAAGACAAAGACTGTGAGGAGGCTCTTCAGGCTGCAGGACCAGGCCATGGTGACTTCTGTGAACACTGCATGAGGTGCAAGAGAGGACAGTGGGGTCAGAGCTATGGGGTTCAGACCTGTAATTCAGCAATCCACACACCAGACTGTGTTGTTTGTCCAAGTAGGCATTCATTCAATCATTCATTTGTTCATTCACTCATTCTTTCTGAAAGCCCAAATTTATCAAACACTGGCTTTATGCTAGATGTGGCCATTTGGAAGGATAAAAACTGGAAAAGATACCATATTCTCTATCAAGGCATTAGGGGTGGGAAGGGGTCTGCCTTCCCGGGATTCTTCTTGAATGGATTTGGAGAGCACTAGATCTCCTTCCACAGCTGAAATGGCTGAGTGAAGAAATGACTCCTCTGGAGAGCAGGTGGAGGCTCTCTATGTTCTAGAAAGTTCTGGGCCATGATGCTCAAGAGCAATCTGCCCCTTAACTAAAGATACACCATATCCCAAGTCACCTTCCCCCTAACAACTGGCCTCCAGCAGAGCCCACACTGGAAATGCTCACCAAGAAGTAGTCCTGCTCTTCTGAAAGGACTGCCTTGAGATGGAGAGGACGGCCAGTGATCTCACCAGAGGAAGGAAGAAAGGAATACTTTCTCTGCCCTCACTATCTCTGAGCTTTATAGCCCATCAGGGCGGTGCCTGGTAATTAAGGCACTGTAATAGTATCTTGACATGAAGCCAAGTGCACTAAACTTCCTGGTCTTCTAGAGAGAGAAAGAGAAACTATGAGAACAACACTTCTTGGGCTTCCAGTTGGTAGGGAAGGGGTGGGGCATGTTATAATGCCTCTGTGCCGAGGTGAGCTACAGAAAAGTTTGGAGCACTCAAAAGTTAAAAAGGATAGGAGGCTGGCCCACAGCATGTAGCAATCATCCTCCACCTTTCCTTGGGGCAAGTTCCTAGTATTCCCTCTTCCAATCCTTCATTTTTTTCCCCTAGAGTCAGACCCTGGGATCTATTTATTTCTCTACCCAGAGGGAACTGGGTGTGTTCCTCTACAATTCACTTTTTCTGTCTGTTTTTACACCAGCCTCTTGTTAGGGCATAGCTCATCAGCCTTCTTATTTGCAGCGGAGAGAAAGGTTAAGCTAGAGGGATCAGTCTCCTCTAGCCTCCTCTAATTATCCAGCCCTTGGGCATGTTCTCTCAAAACTCAGGTGCCAAGGGCAGAGGGACACTCCCTTGGGAAGCCAGTAGGCAGAGAGTTGAAGAAGGTGTGGGTTACAGGGAAGGAATAGGGATGTGTCTATGCCTCAGAGGCTGGAGTGTAGAAGGGATGAGAAAGGACAGGGACCATTGAAAAGATGAGGAAGGACAACTGGCAGTCACAGAGATGAAGGGATGAGAAAGGACACCCTGATGGTCACAGAAATTAGCAGAGACTTGCCTGGAATTTCTACACAGGCCTGAAATGGTGGCGAATGTGTTCCTATTGTTCAATGTAAGTTGACAAAACATTTCAGGAGACACAGAAACATGAGCTGGGAGAGACTTGTCACACTCTCAAGGCATGTTGAGTGAAGATATCATGGGTTCCTAGCAATGAAGCCCACCTCAGTTCCTGGTTAGAGAGTGAACCATTGTTCAAGATTTTAAGATGGCAGCCAAGACATGCAGTACACCCTCCCAAAATATAACCAAGGCCTTTTCAAAGAGTTAGTTTGAATCTTGCCTTCCTAAGAAGGAATCCAGTATCCATGCCTTGTGGCATTTCATAATGTGTCCCCAACTCCCACACACACACACACACCCAGGCTATCACACTTGTCCTTGCCTTCTCTCCCAGGGTTAAAGTCATGGTCAAAGACTGTACTTTATGGTTTCTTATTGATTCAGTTTAATAAACCCCACTTTATGTAACCAGTACTTTACTGTGAGTTCCCAATTAACTGAGGAGAATAGAGATAAGAATGGTTATTGAAAACAGGCTATGAGCCAAGAGACCAGACTTCCAAGTTACATGCTGAGTGACGTGCTGGCCTGGACACTGCTGAGCAGACAGCAGCAACCTGAGGCCACTGTCGCTCATCCAGGGAGAATGGAGCATGGCCCCCACCTACCAAACACCACAACTCCGATAATTTTCTGTTCCCAAGCTAAGGTCTCAGAGAGTTTGCTCGCATATGACAGAGCTTCTGGGATAGATACTGTAGGGTAGATAATAGGGCCAAGGAAAGAACACGCTGACTTGACCCCAAGACCAGGGCCAAGGAAAAGACCCCCACCAATCCCTGAGAGCAAAATCTCACCAATTCCTGAGTTTGCCCCAGGATCAGGCCACAGAATCCCACCAATCCCAGGCCACCCTGGAAAGCTCTGCCACCCCTCACAAGAAACCCTATAGAGAGCCTGCCTTCTGCTCAGTTCCCCCTGCTTCTTGCCCCAGCAGAGGCAGCCACCTGTTTGTGTCTTTCCCAATAAATCTCTTGTGTGAGGTTTGTTGTGCAGTGTGTCTTTGTGGTAGTCCTTGGTTCTGGACTGCCAGGATATCTTTCCCCTTGGAGATATAACACTCATAGATACCCTCTTGGGCCCAAAGAAGAGTAGTAGATATGATTCATAGAAAAAAAAATAAGAGGCAGGGTCAGCCAGTGGTGGCGCTCACTTTCAGTCCCAGCACTCTGGAGGCAGAGGCAGGTGGATCTTTGTAAATTTGAGGCCAGCTTGGTCCAGAGAGTGAGTTCTAAGACAGGTTCCAAAGCTACACAGAGAAACCCTGTCTTGAAAAAAAGAAAAGGAAAAAACTAGAGGCTTCACTCTGCTGTGTATCACACACACATTAAGCTTCATTTGGGTCCCACTTGCTCCATTAAGGGCTCTCAGTTTTGTGTCATTCTTGGGCCCAGAAATGACATTCTGCCTGATATCCCAGGTAAAGAGACTTCTCGGGAGAGAGTAGCTCTCCTCCTGTGGTCTGGCTCCTGGGCACAGTCCTGAGAGGGACCCAAGCAGCCTGCTCTCCGGGCGACTGTGCTGTTCTTGGTCATTCAACTCCGGCTCCCGAGAGCTCTCTTCTCATTGAGGCTCTCATAGTTAATGCTGCCACGTTTGTTAGTATGGAGCCCAGTTGTGCTGGTTAGCTTTAATTACCAATACAACACAACCTATAATCTCCTGGGAAGAGAGTTGTCATGAAGAATTATCAATGTCAGATTGGCCTGTGGGCATGCCTGTGAGGGGCGCTGTTTGTGAGGGGCGCTGTCTGTGAGGGGTTCTATCTGTGAAGGGCGCTGATGTAGGAAAACCCAGCCCAATGTGAGAGGTGCCATTTCCCAGCCATTGGGTTCTGAACAGTATAAACGTTGAGACACCCAGCTGAACAGAAGAAGCAAGCAGGTAAGGGTGAATTTATTCTTTATTTTTCATGGTTGGGGATGTGATGTGACTAGCTTGATTTCCCACCATGGCTTCCCTGCAGAGATGGACTGTAACCTGAAATTATAAGGAAAACAAAACAAAAGCCCTTTCCTTTCCTATGCTGGTTTTTGTCAGGGTGTATTTGTCGCAGTGAAAGAAATTAAACAACCCATCCATTTCATCCATAATCTGGCTGAGACCCAGAGCTCTTCATTGCTGATAGACTCTTCATTCTCCTCCACAGCCGAGGTGAGGTTTTGAAGGATCAGGAACCAGACAGACCCCTGACAGACAGACAGGGAGAGAGAGGGACCACTTCAGATAATGAAGATGGCGAGCTTCTGGCCTTTTCCTCTCCTTCCTATCCAGAGACAACAGCCTAGCGGGCTTTTCTCTATCAGGGCTCCCTTCCAGGTGACTGGTTCAAGGCTGGTCCTGAGCTGTGGATCTTTGAGACCTTCTTTCTTTGTTTACACTGACCAACCCAAAAGTAGGGGAAGGAGACCCATGCCAGGCCACTCAAAACACTTAAAATCCCCAACCTTCCCTATGGCAGTGTGGGTGGGTGGACATAGTCCCCTATGTACTTCGCAAGGGGTCTTTCTCTCCGCATGCCTTGCTGTGTGAACTTCTTCACTTTTAATAAAACTTGACACCTGTTGCTGCCTACTGTAGCCCAGACATTTCCCACCTTGTAATTCTTTAATTGGAGGAGAAAATAAACCCAATGAAGACACCTAGGCGATAAGTCTCATCACCCAGCCGGTTTCAGCAAGAGTCCTGTTGAGCTGGCAACCCAGAATTCCCCTTTAGCACAGGAGTTCCCATCCTTGGACCCGTGCATCTCCTCTAAAGTCCCCTTGGCTGTGCTGGACTTAGAAAGCACTGACTCTCTTTCAGCTGCAGCAAGACACTTGACTCCACCTTGCCTCCCTTGCATGGAGTCTTACCATCTCCAGGCACACCGAATAACCTTTTCCCTTTAACATCACCCACAGCTCGGCCTTTCTCCACTCTCCCACCTGTAAAGTAGGGAGAAGACCTGAGCCCACTCTTAGTGAGGATCACAGTGGGTCCTGAGCTCAGAGGACTCACAGTTCTATCTCCAACTGACTCCATGTATGTTCTCTCCTCTGAAAGACCAGGCAGCACTTCCTGTAGAGTATCTGCTTTCTGATGAGACTGACCCTGGAATGCTCTAGGGCTCAGGTGCAGGCTGCCCACCAGGCTAACAGCACCCCACGGGGCAGTTGCTTTAGAAGTTCAGCTGTGTGGAGATGACAATCCTTTTATTAGGGAATGTTGTGGTATCGTCTTTTGACCTGGGTGCTGTGGATATCACTCTATATAAATAAAACACTGATGGCCAGTGACCAGACAGGAAGTACAGGCAGGACAAAGAGAGAGGAGAATTGGGGAAACAGGAAGAAGGAGGAGAGACACTGCAGCCACCGCCAGAACAAGCAGCATGTAAAGATGCCAGTAAGCCACCAGCCACGTGGCAAGGTATAGATTTATAAAAATGGGTTAATTTAAGATAAAAGAACAGTTAGCAAGAAGCCTGCCATACAGTTTATAAGTAATATAAGCGTCTGAGTGATTATTTTATACGTGGATTGTGGGACTGCAGGGCTTGGTGGAACCTGGAGAGAAGCCCTCCAGCAACACCCGGGAGCTTTGAATTGTAGGTAGGACTCTGGCTAGTGCAGGTCCTGAGGAACAGCATGCTGGCGTGGCCTCTTCTCCTCTCCAATGGTCCTCTCTGGTTAGAGTAATGTGGTGCCTGGGCCATGAGTCTGTAGCAGCTTGAGCAAGAAGAGGGGAGCTCAGGACACCACAGCCAAGCCTGCTGAAGACGGGAGTCCATTGCAGATATTCTCTGTGTGTCTGGAGTCTGTGACCCATCAGCACCCCAGTAGACAGTGGGTCCTGAGGAATGGAGTGGGGAAGGAAAAAGGGAGCAGAATGTTGGTGACGCAGCCCAGCTGGAATGAGCCGCAAAGACAGTAGAGTTCTCCATCCAGGATCCTCACCTGACTCCATCCTTTGGCTTCAACAGGGGCCTAGCGCCTATCCCCAGAGGACATTTCCAGAGCAGGGAGAAAAAAAAAACAACAACAAACAGGTGTGGTTTCTAAAAACACCAAGTGCAGGCCAGTGGAGGGCGTCCGTGATGACAGATTCACATTGGTGTAAACATCTCCACCTTGTACTTGTTGTCCAAATGGTCACTGTGTGCTGCTCAGCCAGAGGGAGTCCCCAGCTGAGGGCTCTGTGACCTGGCTATCCTCTTACTTCCCTTCCTTCTTGGTGACATTTTTTGTCTGGTGTCTTGGAGAGGCACTGACCACAGTAGGTAGACTTAGGGCAAAGCACCCCTGGGCCCTGCCTGATCACCTCTATGCCTGGCTGTCATTGGTTACACACAAGGGGAGTGGGGGGCTCTGGAAGGTTCCTCTGACCTTGGGAACTTATCCTCCAGTGCCCCATGGTACTAGACATGATGTTGCTCCATGGGTGGCCACGGTGCTCTCAAGTAAGACGAAATTCGTTAGGGCTTAGGCCCTGGGATGGAGCCCCCTACCCCTCTTCTTGGATTCAGCTCTCACTTGTCCCTTTATTTGCTGACTTCTGCTCTCTAGTCAACATCACTGATGGGCCCCCTGCTCCCTTGGTGAGGACAGGCTCCAAAGAAGCATTAGGGGAAGCAGAGAGGACCCAGCAGTGTGGAGCAAGAGGCCCTGCCAGGTCCTCAGCATGGAAGTCCAAGCAGGCTGGGGACATGTGTGATAAGACAAGAAGAGGGCTGGAACAGCTGAGGTGGCTCCTTCAGGTTAGTTTCCTGGAATCACCTGGGATGCCTTGGAGGCACAGAGGTTTGTTCTAGAAGCTCCATGTCTGCTCCCAGCTGATGGGAAGAAAGCCTGAGTGAGAGTCTTGCTGACAACCCTCCGAGTACACAGTGTTAAGGGTCCAGAGAACACTTGGCTCCCAAGCATGAGGATCTCTTGACTCAGACAATCAGGGTTTACTTCCTAGTTCTGTGGTGGGACCTTCACACAGTGATTCAGGTTCTCTGTGAATCGATCTCCTCAAAAGCTTCAAGTCCTTCATGGGTGGTTGTGAGGCTTACACAAGTTATAGGGAAACACTTACAGCAAGTGATGCCTGGCTTGCTGAAGTTCTCAGAGTGATGGCTGTCCTAACTAAGATCATTTATTTAGCACCTACTATGTGCCTTCCCTGCTAGGCAGCAATGAATGGGAACACACCTTCTCAAAGAACGGAAATGAGAGGACGAAGGTGGGAAGCTGAGTAGGATGTCTCCTGCTGAAGAATCATACCAGGAGGCATGAGGGAGGATCCTTTCTCACCCTGGGCAGACAGACATCCACCGACAGGAGAGAGAACCCAGGAGTCCCTGCCACTGCCCATCATTGACTAAGCTCATAATTAAGAAGAATCCTACTGCGTCAGCTGATACAAGCCCTTGGAGGCCAGGTGGGGAGCCTGGAATGTTCCAGGGAAAGGGCTGCTAGAAAGTACAAAGAAGGCTGAGACACAGGGCCTCTGTACTAAAACCTCTCCGTGGGGGGGATCCAGTAGAGGACTCCAAAGTGCAGGAGACACAGCACAGTCCTTCCCAAGAAGGACATCATGTCTACCTCCCCACCCCCCAAGAAGTCCCTGAGCCAGGCAGAGTGAGGGCAGTCACGTAACAAGTGTTTGTAAGTATCTCTGAGCCACCAGAGATAAACAAAAGGAAAGGGAGGACGGCCTTCACCTCCACAGGTGAAGTAAGTGGCTTCTGTACCTGGGCATGATGTGGGTAGGTACACTGTGAGAGGAGGCCATAGGGGCAGATCCAGAGCTGTCCAGCTGCGTGCGCTGTCACAGGAGATCAGGCCAAGTGGGAGTTCTGGGATAAAGGCCACTTGCCCCAGTCACCTACCTCTTCGTCTTCCAGCCTCCTTCACATCAACATTGACACAGACATGGGACACTTATCTGCAGATTTGTGCTGAACCACCCTTTGCTCTCAGAAACTGAAAGACATGCAAGGCGGGGACCAATTATACTCTAGAAGGTGTTGCTTTTGCTCACTAACAGCAGATCCTCTGTGAAAACTTGAGTTCAAGGATAAAGAAAAACACCACCCTTGTCACATAATGTTTTCAGCCATAAAGACCAAATGAGTAGTGCTGTACTCAGCAAATTAAGTCGATATCAGACAGGTCTCACCTTTTTCTCTCATTTGTTGTTCCTAATCTTTATAGGTACATAAAATGATATTCGTGCAAATGACAGGAAAGTAGAACTGAAAACTTTGAGGAGCAAAGGGGACCCGATGGGAGCGGCAGGGCAGAGACAGGGGAGGAGGTGGGGGTGGAAAGTAGATACTCAGAGTACAGAACATGCTGGTGCGCTAAATGCCTTAAGAAACTGTAAAAGAAATAGAATAATAAAACATCGGTTAAGCTTTTTGATCACTTGCAGATGGACAGTTTGGCATTTTTGCTAACAATTTATGCCAACCATGCATCTGAATAACAGATGTGAACTCTGTTTGTAAGGCTATGGAAACATCTATTTCTTCAGTACGAAGGCATCCGGCATTTACCCTATTCATTATGTGGTTTGCAGAAAGTCTTTTCCGGTTAAAAATCTCTCTAACAGGCATGCAACAAACCCTGCCAGTTCTCCATTCTGTCCAATGCCTGGAGGAGCCTCTCCCAGGCACTCACTTTTCACCTTGAGAAGTACAAAGGATCACACGAGACAGACTTCCATTCATAAGTGTGTGTGCGAGTGCACACAGACACACACAAGCACACACATGCACACACACATATACACATCATAGCCTATCTTCGTTCCTAAGCTGGAGAATGTTTAGTAGACTTCTAATTTATTATTTGATCAGTCAACTCATCCCAGCCATTCAAACTGATTGTGTTTAAATCTTTATAAAAAGTCTTCATTTATATATAAGAACAGGGAGCCCAAAATAAAGAAACTTCTTTCCGTGCCATGCTCTCACTGAGATTTCTGAGAGGATCACGTAACTGCTACTTGATCAGAATGTTCCTCAGGAATACACCTCAGACATTGGCTCGCCTCCACCTCTTCCATAATTGCAGTGCAATTTTTTTACAGGTATATTTTTGATGTTTCCAGTAACAGCTGTTTTTAAATTATCACATTTTCTGTATCCATGTGTTGCCAGTGGTCAGTACAAAATGTGCCCTTGATGTAAGGCTGGATTTCTATTTAAGAGTAAGTAGAATTTTAATCAAAATCAGGCTGCTGACTGATTTTGCTAACCCCAAAGATTTCAACAGAGGTTATTGTAGAGGATTTTTTTTTCTCATGTGGGGCCAGAAGAATAACAAACCACAGAGATGACTGCAAGATCCACGAAGTTATGTGGACAGGAAATGTCCATTAGAGGTAGTAAGACATTGACATGAAGCAAAAGTGGAATGCTGGGGGCCTACGAACACTATGGGGAAAGGGAACAGTAAAAACTTTCCTTTGGAAAGAGCTGACCCCCTGAGAGGGTTGACAGCCTCATAGGAGTGGTCAGAATTTAAGGCCAGCCTGGGATACATAGTAAGTTCCAGACCTTGAAATACAACATGAGATCTTATCTATATATATAAAATCAATCAGCCAATCCACGGGGAAATGATGTTGGTGTTTTCTGTGGTTTTCATGAGAGTAGAAAGGTTGATTGATTGGCAGTTCAAAGCCAGTTTCCTCATTTATCATTTAATGTTGGTAAGATAGAATATTGACCAAAAATCACAGACAGTCATATATTAATAAATTAACTGTGTTTTATTTTATAACACAATGGATAGTTTACATGGTTGAGTTTAGACAGTAGATTCATGTTGGTGTACAAAGAAGTCCTTCATGGTAGTAGATGGGCTTTGTCCAAGGTTCTGAACTAGTCTCCCCAACATTTCTATGACCAGAAAAATGACCAGATTTCTGAAACTGTTCCTTTAAAAAGATAACACAGGCAGGGCATACCTTTAATCCCAGCACTCAGAGACAGAGGAAGGCAGATCTCTTTGAGTTCAAGGCCAGCCTAGTCTACAAAGCAAGTTCAAGGCCAGCCAAGGCTGCATAGTGAGACACTGTCTCAAAAAACAAAGCATAAAAAAAGACAATATATGCACAATGAAAAAAATAGTATTTTTTTTTAATGTGATAATGGAGTGCTGGAGAGATGGTTCCATATTTAAGAACATCTGTCATTCTTACAAAGGGCCCATGTTTGGTTCCCAGCATTTACATGGTGTCTCACAACCATCCGTAACTCCAGTTCTAGGGAATCTGATGCCTTCTTCTAACCTCCATGGCTACCAGGCACACACATGGCACACCTACATACATACAGGTGAAATATTCACACACATAAAATAAAATAATCTAAAAAAAAAAATTAAAGCGTGATATTGGCTGCTTCAACCCTGCAACACAGTTGATGAAGGGAACTGAGGATTGGGCTAAATGTCAATCCCCTTAAGCACACCTCTGTACAATCTGGGGACACTGCTGTTTTCCTTGGTGCAGTCCCCTGTCAGAGAAGAAAGGCAGCCTCATCAGAGTGCTTGTGTTGGAAGAGTCCAATAGTCCAGAGCCTGCTGCAGCTCAGGCTTCCTGCTCAGGGGGCCTGTCTTCAGAATCACACACCCAACCACTTTGCCTAGTGAAAGCTGAGTATAAACTGTGCCCTGTGAAGTCATTAACACCTGCGTCCTCTAGGTCACTTCACATTATAGCCCATGCTGTTTAATGCTTCATTTAGGATACTCTGCTCACTGATTCCAGTCCCTTGGAAAACAGTTTCTTTAACTTGATTTTGTCTTAGCACATAGCTCACTCTCCCTCAGGAGGGATAATTGCCCATCTACTGGCCCTCTTCCTCTTACATGCTGTCTCCACCTTCTTCAAATTCAGATCCCCTACTTTTTACTGATCTCTTTCCAGAAAAATAAGCAAATCCCCTCTCCATTTCCATAAAATAGTGTTGAAATGACCTCTCACCCCCACCACACATCCTACAGTAAATAAAACATTTCCCGTTGTGTGTTGGCATGTCCACATTTGCCCACAGTCTACATTTGCTGTATCTTGGGCTCTGGTTAGCACTTCCAGTAATCATTTATATTTTTATGTACTAACTGACCAACCCATAAGTGTTTGGATGTACCCAGATGCTTAAAACCTTAAGATTTACAAAAATACAACTGTCCCTCCAGCAAGACACACTTTTCTCACCTTTCTAAAACACATTTCTCAGGACAGCTGTTCACTGATGTCCCTGCCTGGGGTTCCTACCACTCAGTCCCTCCTCCACAGTCACCCTGCCCACAACAAAGCCACCACCCCGCAGAGAAACAGCAGCAGTGTCTGTTCTGAGGTGTTTAATGAAAACTCCATCCTTCTGCCAGCCCACAGCCACTCCCATCCCCACCAGGAGTCTGTGCAGGAATTGCAGGAGTCGCTCCCCTCACCACCCCCATGGATGCTTCACTTCTGCTTCCAGGCTAGGTTTCCTTTTCCTTCATGTTTCATGTTCTGAAGCTCCTTTCTGGCTTTTTCTCCACTTGGATCTCTTGTGTCCATTCTCCACCAGCATACTTCCTTTGGTGGGCCCTATTGTGAAACCTAAAATCAAGGCAGTTTCCTCCCTGTCAGGAGCTGCTGCAGTGGCCCTAACAGTTCTGTGGGTTCTCTTTTGCTAAACATCACTGAGAATTTTAAATGTAAAGCTTATCATTCAGTTGCATATATGCTACCCTTCAGTGATCGTTTAGGCAGAATTTAAAAATTCTGCTGGACTTTGAACCTGTACAGTCGAGTCCTGCCCCCTCTCCAAATGCTTATCTTACTTATCCTTTCTTATCACAAGGACATTTCAAATCTTCATCTCTATTCGTTCATTCTTTGTACAGCTACCAATAACACCAGACTTTGTGTCTGAAACTGCACCCGGGCTGCATGAATGAGAAACAAAGCCCAGTGCAGAGCCGGGTAGCACTGTGTGTGCAGGGGTCCCTAGTGAGTGAGGCCACTGCCTTTCACTTTTGCTCTGGACTTGTGGGTTCCTCCACGCCTTCTTCTGTCCTCAGTGCCTGTCCTCCGCCTGGCTGCTCCTCTCGGTCTTCTCATCCGGAAGTGGAGGTTGAAGCCCCGTGAATCTCGCTGTTCTAAGCCCATGTGCGGATCCCTTTTCCATCTCCAGTACCAGCTTGTTTGATTGTTTCCCAGTGGTCACCTCTAGCAAACTCAAGTCAAGAGTTTCTTTGTGCCGTTTTTTTGGTTTTTGGTTTTTGGGTTTTTGTTTTGTTTTGTTTTGTTTTTAATGCATTTCTCTTCTCTTCCAGAGCAGAACATCCATTAAGGAAATGTCTTCCTTCCCTGAACTTCTGTGTATCGTGTCCAACTGTAATCCAGACCTGGTACAAGTCAAGGGATTAACAATATCTGCAGGGTTAATGAACGGATCACTGGCCAAGACTAACCCAGATCTCCTAAGTTTCATCTGAATTAAGAAAACAGGAAAGTGAGTAAAGACGTGAACCCCAAGACATAAAGTTTTGTAAATCTTCTGCCCTGCCTTCTTTCTTTGTTTCTTTCTTTTCTAGATTGTCGTTAATCAAAACACCTTAAAATTCTGAGTCATATAAAAAAGAAATGCTTGGCACTGCAGAGTTCTTACTTATCCTTTCTTATCACAAGGACATTTCAAATCTTCATCTCTATTCGTTCATTCTTTGTACAGCTACCGAATAACACCAGACTTTGTGTCTGAAACTGCACCTGGGCTGCATGAATGAGAAACAAAGCCCAGTGCAGAGCCAGGTAGCACTGTGTGTGCAGGGGTCCCTAGTGAGTGAGGCCACTGCCTTTCACTTTTGCTCTGTAGACACCGCACTTCATTCTCATGACTTTTCTAACTGCCTCCTTGAAGTCTTTGTTCCTCAGGCTGTAGATAACTGGGTTCAGCAGTGGAGTGACCACTGTATAGAAGACTGAAATGACCTTGTTGATTTCTGGTGACAGGTGTGCATTTGGGCGCACGTACATGGAGATCATGGTCCCATAGTAGATGGTGACCACGGCCAGGTGGGAGCCGCATGTAGAAAACGTCTTCATCCTGCCAGAGGTGGAAGGGATTCTCAGAATGGAGGACACTATGAAAACGTAGGACAGGAGGGTTAGAAGGAAACAGATGCATAGCACAGCGATGGACAGGACAAAGATGGCCATCTCTGTCACATAGACACTAGAGCAGGACAGCTGCATTAATGGAGGGAGGTCGCAGAAGAAATGGTTGATGCGGTTGGGCCCACAGAAGTTCAACTTAGAAATCATCAGGGAAGGCAGGAAGCCAGTGCCCACCCCGGTCACCCAGGAGACTGTGACCAGAGTGGCACAGTTGTCCGGACTCATGAGCAGGGAGTAGTGGAGTGGACTGCAGATGGCCAGGTACCGGTCATAAGCCATCGCGGCAAGGAGGAAACATTCGGTAGCACCAAAGAACACAAAGAAGTAGAGCTGGGCCATGCAGGCGGGGAAGGACAGCGTGTGGCCCCAGGAGGCCAGGTTGGCCAGCAGCAGGGGCACAGTGGTAGACGTGTACCAGATCTCCAGGAAGGACAGATGTTGGAGGAACGTGTACATGGGAGAGCGCAGGCGCGGGTCCTCACTCACCACTACGATGATCACCATGTTGCCTGTGATGGTGAGGAGATAGAAGCACAGGAAAATGGCAAAGAGGAGGGACTGCCACCCGAGAAGGCTCTGGAATCCTAAGAGCTGAAATTCAGTGACCTTGGACAGGTTTTGGGGTCCCATTTTCTGTGAAGGCAGAACACATTTTGAAAAACATGGTATATGCAAGGCATAAAGCATTTGCAACTTTGGTTGTCTGGAATAGTTTGAAACTATTGTACAGTGTGTTGGTTACTTGTCGGACAACATGCAACTTCTGGGAGGAAGGGTTTATGTTGGCTCACAGTTTGCAGATAGGGAGGGCATGGTGGGGAGGGCATGGTGGGGAGAGCATGGTGGGGAGGGCATGGTGTGGAGGGCATGGCAGTAGGAGCATGAGGCAGCTGGTACCATTGTATCCACAATCAAGAAGGAGAGAGGGGGACAGGGGGCTGAGCTCCCTGCCAAGCTTTCTCCTTTTCATTTAATCTAAGACTCCCGATCACAGGCAATGCTGTCAGTCAGGGAGTTCCCTCACCTAGCTGACCTAATCTAGACACTCCCTCCCAGACATGCCCCCGGGCTTGTCCGTTTGATCATCTAGATATCAAATTGACAATTAACATCAGATGCAGGTTTTCAGAGGGACGAATGTGTTAATTCCAGCTTTCCACTATACAAACGTATTTTGTTTATTTGGGTTTCTCTTTTTAATTTGGGGGCACAGAGTCTCACTAGGTAGTCCAGGCTGGCCTGGAATTCATCATCTGCTTGCCTCAACCAGTCATGTGCTGAGATCACAGGTGCCCACTGCCACACCCAGCTTGTACCCACATTTAAAGGAACAAGCTGAAAGGATATGTCAAATCCTGGGAAGAGATCGAGTCCCATTTCTTTGGCGTTCATGAAATACTGAAAGTCTCAGCTCCAAAGACACAAGGAAAAAACACATAGGAAGTAGCACACACACTTAGGGACAGAAGGAGGCAAACTGTCTGAATGATGAGGGAGGTAAACAGAATGAGAGTTCTGGTTCGTAGCAACACATCGAGAATAAATTCTCCTACCTGAAATGTATACGTTTATGTTTGACATCGATAACACTGAACAATCTCAGAAACTGATAAAAACAACAAACCTTTGTTAAAATCATGAATATGTGGAAGAAAATGCCTTTCTTGTCTGAAAAGGAAAGAGAACGCACTCTCTGAGATCCTGGGAAAGTTTATTCACTCTTAAATAATGTTTCACTGACAGTTTACTGTGTGCGTATGTGTGAGCATGTGCGTGTGTGTGAGTGTGGATATGTGTGAGCATGTGTGAGTGAACGTGTAGCTGAGTGATCAGTTAATTTATTTTCTACTCCCACAAAGGCCCTTCTTACCTATTAGGTGACACACTCCACCACAGAGAAGAAGGGTCTGGAAGTCAGTGTTGTCCAAACACGGCTTATGTTCCCTCATTTCCACAAACACCTTCCTGGAAGATGTAGTCTTTTCCAGAGGGACTTAGTCCTCAGCTTTCTTTTATCCACAGGGCTTTCCTCCCATCTCTGCTCCTCAAGGGCCTCTGCCATGTCCCTCCTGACCCCCCCCCCATCTGTCCTCATTCCTAATCCTCTTCATCTGTCTTCAGCATCTCACAGCTAGCTGATTTCTCCCTCTTCCTGGCCCACTGGTCACTCAATGTCCAGAACCGCATGCTCCCTGCCAGCCTCCACATCTGCATCTGCATAGCCACCTGGCTGCATGCCTCTCAGTCAGCTCATCTCTCTGCTTCTTGCATCCTTCTAACTAGTTGCTTATTTGTGGTTCTGGGGATAGAAGCCGGAGGCCTCTTCCTCTTCACTCTAAATCCTGTCTTGGCTCTTCACTCCCAGGTCCGTGCATGAAGCAAAATTCGGGGTTTGTGTTGACAAGCGCTGTACTTGGAACGCACGCTCACATGTCTGGTGAGAATTAGCATCTGAGTCTCCACATAAATGGACTCACCTTACTGCCTTTGGCAGCTCACATGTCTCCCTCAGTGCCCATGGTCTTCCACCTCACCGAGGAGTATCTCACCTTCCTCTGCCCACTTACTCAGGGCAGGATTTGTGATTTTGTGTCTCTCAGACTCAGTACTAGATTCTTTTGTTATATCAGCTAGCTCCAGATGTAAATATTCCCAATTCCTATCTACCCTCTGTTCTACACTGCTTGCCCTGTGAGGAAAGTGCCACTGTCTCTCTTGGACATCTCCACCATGCTTTCTTGGCAGCCCCTCATGTCCCATCCGCAGTAGCCAAAAAGGTAGTTGAGCTAAAATTTTACCCCACAGGGAGATCATATTGAGAGCATAGATAGGAAGTGGCCACCACTCAGCTTAGTCACCCCCTGGGCATGAGCTGTTCTCTGACTGGCCACATTGGTTCTTCCTTTCTGTTGTAGTTTATATTTGGTTACTTCTGCTTTCTCCTTATGTGTTTGAGTAAAATCACTGGACATGTCATATTCATGTGGCCCTGCATTTCTAAGTCGTCTGAAGATGACATGTTTAAATCTTCACACATGTTATCAGGAGTGTCCCCCAGGTGTTGTGTGTGTATGAACCAAGACCTTCCATCCACTTAGATGTGAGTGTCCTCAAGGGGATGGGGGTGAGTGAAGAACTGTTGAGGCATGGCTATGCTCACAAATTCTCTTGGCAAATCAACAATGATATCTTTAAAAAAAAAAAACAGTCCTTTCGTACCTCAGCTTTCTCTTGCTTTGCACTAAGTATGTCACCACTAGACTCATTAAAATGAACAGAAACACGTTTTTAAAGAACAATTTCAACTTGAGGAGGAATGGTCAGACCATAGCGACTCCAAAGTGGCATGTAGTAAAATATACTGATGGGAAGTCGGTTTGGGTTCCCACCCACCTGACGCCCTTCCACAATACACACCCCAGTGCACAGCATGCTTCAGAAATGATCTACTTATCACCTCCTAAACTACAGGTCCCTTGAATGGTGCCTGCTTCCAAATGTCCACGTGACTTCACTCCTCCTGGGCTGGAGAAAAGCTTCTGCCTCCCGAATGCTGTGTTCTGAAGACCTGGGGCGTATGTGTGACCTCAGCTCTTACAGTGTCACTCCCCTCTAAATTATATGAAGTCAATAGAATCAAGAATGTCGCTGATCTTTGCAGTCCTGCATATAGTAAAGTGAGTGACCTCCTGGAGTCACTTTTCTGCTATTACGGGTTTGTTTGCTGGCCAGTTGAGGCACACTTACCTACTCTTTCATATAAATAGAGCATGAGTCCAGGCTGAAATGGCTGTGACCAAAGGTATAACTTTAAAATCTAACATTCAAAACCACAAACATAACAGAAAGTATGGGATGCTGGACCGACACTAGAGGACATACCGTGTTATTTCCTGAACACCATTTCACCTACATGTCCAGGCTGTCCCCCATACCTGCTCCTCTGAGTGGTGCCCGGAGGCCTGTGGGGCAAGGCTCCCCTTGCCCAGATGAGTGCTGTGCATGTATAGTGAGATCTGTGACCTGCCATCTCCTGTTGCTGCTGGAAGCTGAGGGAAGCAGACTTCTCCTTTCAATAGCCCTGGATTTCCTGGGGACATGGTCCTTTGGAGACCCTGGTTCCCTAGACAGTCTTGCATAATTTCCCAGTCAAGTGGGTAAATAATGAGAACCTCCTGCCGAGATCCAGCCTTGTCCAGGAGACTTCAATGACAAAACTCATGGGAGAGACACCACTGTCACATTCTCTGTGGAATGAACTTTTCCAAAATTTTAAATTAGGGTAGGTTCCAATAATTTTGACCTAAGACTTCAGTTAAACAAAAAGATGTTTCGTTTAAGCCCAGTGGTCACACAATTGTGATGAACTTCCTAAAGGCTATGTAATTTGTGTTTGTTGAGTGGAATCTCATTGCTCTACCATAATTACAGATGAGGTTAAATATTTATGTGCCTGCAAATGCATCAGTTCACCAGTTGCACAAGCCCGTGCCAGAGATCTCTGTGTCTGTGAACACTCAGTTTATTTAGTCACCGATAAGATGATGTCATAGGACTTGGCCTGGGCTTTGACACTCACTGACGTTTTAGAAGATGGATTGGAAAAGGGACAATCTTAAACTCCTCTGCAATCTGGCAGAACTTGAAATAAAACCCACTGGATGAAGAGCTGCGTCGCTAATTAATTTATTAATATTTCTAGTTAAAATAAATGTATATATTTTAATTTAAAGAAAATATTAAAAGGTTTTATGGAGACAAGGTCTTGGGCTGGTCCTGAACTCCTGCTCCTCTGGCCCCTCCATGACACTCCCCCCAATATGACATGTGCCATCGAGATGAGACAGAATGCTAACCCAGAATACAGCATGACAAAGAGATGACAGGCGTGTGCTACCAACCCCAGGACATGACAGGCATGTGCCACCAACCCCAGGAGATGATTGACAGGCGTGTGCCACCATCCCCAAAGAAAACATAAAAATTGACAGGTGTGTACCACCATCCCCACCTACTCCTGAAGACTTTAAAATCACCCATTTATCCAACCAACAAGAGTGCATTGCTGAATGCCCGGGGTCCTTTCAGGCATTAGGTACATCAACACTGTGTGGTGGTGTGGACTGCCTCATTTATTGATTAGTGCCTCATTTAACTAATATTTTCAAAATAATACGATCTGTGTGTATAACTTTCATAAAAACTCAGAGGAGGAAATAAAACATTGACAATCTACATCTTTTGAAATACCCATGGTTCTGTGCTCCAGAGCCAAGCACCTGTGTCCCTTGAGATTGCCTATGTGTCTCCACTTACAAGGTTGACAGTTGGATTCTGGTGTATCCTCCATCTTGGTTCTTTCTGTGACTACTTTCACAGTTAATGTTCATCCCAGGAACCTTAAAAACTTTTTTTGAGGAAAACATGTTGAAATCTTGTAATTATCTATTGCCACGGTATTAGGGTGTTATTATGTCTGGCCTAGAAGCAGCTGTGGTTCACGTAGTTGCTCACAGTTTGGGGTGAATACCATCCAGACCTAAGACCTCAGTGCTGGAAGAGAGGGAATAAATGGAGTCTGCACAGCGGGTCATGGACTCATTCTCCCTGTCAGCTGCAGAAACAAACCGACAGAACCTTTTGTTCAGGTCAACACCAGCTGGACACGGAGACAGGAGACAGGAGGGTCCTGGGGTTTACAAAGTCAGCCATGAGCCAGAGCCAGCCAAAGGGACCTGGGACATGGCGGTGTGCAGTTAGACTCCTCAGGCATCAGGCCTCCCAGGTAAAGGTGTGACAGGGAGAGAGGTTAACAAGGAGCTGATGGCCAAGGTTCAGTCAGGTCACCACAGGGCAAGAAGGAGAGATTAGGTGGGCACACGTCACCTCTAAGAAGGAAGTAGGTGTATATATGAGTGGGAGGAGATAGCCATAAAGGCTTGTGATATGGCTCAGCAAATAAGGGGATTTACTAATGACCTAAGTGTGATCCCTGGGCCCCATATGATAGAAGGAGAGAACTCCCACAAATTGTCCTCTGACCTCCACATGCCCACCACAGCACATGTATATACACAGAAAGCACACACACACACACACACACACACACACACACACACACACACACACACACAATTTAATATAAAATTTAAAAAAAAAAAAAACAACCAAAATCATAAGGTGTCAGTCAGGGAGTCAAGTCATTCTAGTCCCCACATCTTAAGCTCATGTGAAAAACTGATTTACATTTAAAGGAGTGATTGCCACCATGAATTCTCATTGACATTATTAGTAACTTAACATCTGACCTTGCTCTAACAACGCCTGACTCCTGTGAGGCTGCCAGCGTCCTCTAATCTGCTTTACCATCATGGATCCAAAGCAACTGTACCAATGGACATGGGCTGGAGCCTTTGAAATCATGAGCCAAAACAAACATTTCCTTACTAAATCAAACATCTCAGGCATTTTATCACAAGGCTGGAAAGCTAATTTGTTCATAGACATGCTAACTTCCTACAGTACCAAAAGTTCCACCCAGAATATCTAGCTACAGAAGCCATATTTGTACATGTAACTTTTCCTCTCTAAATGCAGGGCATAGGAGAGTCCTTTCTGACCTGGTCAAAAAACACTGATGATGAAGACATTGAGCGTAGCTCAGAGAGTGTCAAGCACTAAGGTCAGGGGCACAGCGTCTCTCTTGCTGGTTTTCACTTCTCAAGGCTGGCTTTCACTTCTCACTGCTCTAGAAGCTTCTAGATAATTAGAATGGTCTAGGGGTTTGGAACTAGTGAAAAGAAAAGGAAGAAGAGGTATTTAATTTGATGCTAAAAAGAGAGAGAAGCATCACTTAGAAAAAATGAATTGAATTGAATGGGTTTACAAGAGCAATTAATTTACTAATTTCCTGCAAATTTATAATACTTTTTTCTTTTTCTTTTCTTCCTCCCTCCCTCCCTCCCTCCCTCCCTCCCTCCTCTCTCTCTCTCTCTCTCTCTCTCCCTCCTTCTCCCTCTCTCTCTCTCTCTCTCTTTCTTTTTCACAGAGTATAACTATGTATCCCAGACTGGACTGGAACTTGCAATATAGACCAGGCTGGCCTCACACCCACGAAGATCTGCCTGCTTCTGACTCCCAGCTGTTGGGAATTCAGTTGTGCGCCACCACACCCAGCTATATGTAAATTTATAAATGCTATCAGCAGGTGGTGACTTTAGGTAAATACGTTTGGTTTTAAAGGGAAGGAAGTTCTAAAACTCTAGATAGGCACAAGGAATGATGATTTGACAGACGGAGTTACAGCTAAGTGTTTTTTAGAATTGTAATCCTATGATCTCATCAACAAATGGGTGTTTGTTTGCTTGCTTTACTAATTAGATGCATACCATTGACTAAATCTCAATACAGCTTTGCCAGTGTGAGGGCAGAGGAGGAGATTTTTCTAAAAGTCAGATTCATTTCCTAAAAGCCCTGACTGTCTCAGAACACACATCAACGCTGTTCTTATTTCTGACTTGGTCTGGGAAACCCAGAGTCTGGTTGTTGGGAGAATCATCTTCTGGCATATTCACCTTGTTTTGTCTTTTCTATAAAGAATTTGGTGATGGCTCGATCCTGTTGCTGCATTGTGGGTGTATTTCTGTAGCATGGAGATGCTGTCACAAACACTGCCTAGCAGCATCTTCCAGGAGAAGGGTAGATAACACTGCAATTTTATTAGTGTTTGTTGGCATTACAAGGGTAGGCTAGGACAAAATGTCTGCTATCAGTTTAGAACCGTTCTCGAGCAAATGAGTCAAACCACTGATTAAATTAAAACAAAGACACATAGAAGAAGAATGCCTAACCTAGGACTCAACAGCTATTCCTTTC
Organism: Peromyscus leucopus; assembly: GCF_004664715.2. Taxonomy (NCBI): domain Eukaryota; kingdom Metazoa; phylum Chordata; class Mammalia; order Rodentia; family Cricetidae; genus Peromyscus; species Peromyscus leucopus. The sequence continues at coordinate 41,333,743 of NC_051086.1, forward strand.
AAGACTGCCACATCTCGAAATTAGCAGATAATTTGTTATTGTCTTCATGAGCCACTTGGTGCATAATTAGAAAATCTCGATTTTGAATACCCCGTGTTGAATTCACAATGGAGAAGAGAGAACTTCAGAACAATTAGACCCTGCAGACAATTGGATGTGGTCCCCAAAGGTCTGCACTTCCTTTTCTTCTCCCCTGTGGAGCCAGGTCTGGGGGAGCAGCTGCCTGTACAGTTTAGAATCCTTATCTCCATCCACTATACACACGCACGAGCCTTCTAAAAGGCCCTGCTTACCACCGAAGGTGGAGGCAGACGGCTTGCATAACTCACCAGGGTCCTTGACCGGGCTTAGCAGAGCACTGGGTGTGAACCCAGGTCTAGCTCAGCTTTGAAGCCGCTGCTTTTCACCATGGACCTCTGAGGAACATTATGGAAATCGCAGGTGCTGCAGTTGTGGAAACAAACTCTATCCTCCAAAGAAAGTGGATACATGTTAGCTATTCAAAAGATACCAGGACTGCCATGCAGCCCGGAGCTAGTAAAAAAACACACATAGAGACCAGACATCAATCCCCAAATCAGAGTGGTGAACCCGGTGGGTGTGGAGAGAGCATCCTCTACATGGAACTGGGGAGTTTGGGGGTATGGCTCCCTGGGCTGGTACTTCCCATCACCATATTCATCTGGAAGATGTGCTTTTCAGACAAATTTCACAACCAAAAATTTTTGAAGAAATTTTATTTCTAAAAGCCAAAAAAATAAACTTACGTAATACTCTGTGATCTTCTGTGGGGCTGAATTTTGTCTTGTTTCTTTTGAGAATGTCGTGTCTTGTTAGAGAAACCACCTTCAAAACCCCCTGAGGTTTCTCTCAATTTCATTTTCACTCTTAGCCCAAGTAGGGGAAGGTGTGTTAGATGGAAGGACTTTTTTCCTGGTCTCTGTGAAGGGCTCCTTATTTGGACAAGTTAGTAATAGGTCAGTTTGTGAATGAGCACTGAGGGTGTGAGCTAAGTGAGATCATCCAGCCATAAAATGACAAATATCTCGGTCCCCTTATGCAAGGTAATCTAGAGTCAATCATGAGCACAGGAAGAATGGTGAGGAGCGGGCAGAGTTTGTTTAGTGGGCGCTGAGCTTCGGTTGGGTAAGAGAGGGAAAGAGCTTTCGAGAAAACCAACACATTATACATATCCTCAATGCCATTGAACTGTACACTTAGATTTTAAACTGTACGCTTCAAATTCAAATTTTAAATATTAAGATGTAAGTACATTTAAAGTTGCAAATTTTGTAACGTACATCTATCACAATTTTTTTAAAGATTAGGAGAAAAATGTAGGGTACAGTTGCTTAAATGCAAACAAACTGAAGTCCTAAAAACAATCAGGAAGGGACTTTACTGAGTCAGTGGCTGTTGCCTCTGAGTTGGTGGTGAGAGATGGGGTGGGGTGGGGGAGGGTGGGGGGACTGGGGTGGGGAGGCTGGAAAGAGAGGGAGAGGGAGAGGGTACGGGAGGGGGAAGCAGAGGGAGAGAAAGAGACATTCAGTGGCCCAGGAGCGCACTGACCAAGGAGCTGGACTGAGCACTGGGTGTGGCTCCCCCTAGTGGCACAAAGGTGGAACCAAAGAGTACTGGGGACACGTTGAAAGGAACCCACTGATGTTCTGGAGCAGTGGAACACAGACCAAGGACCTAAAGGAGTGAGGATATCCGGGGTATGGATGCCAGTGAACTAATGCAAGATCAGAGAAGACAGGACACAGATGGACAGGCAGGTGAAGAGAGAGGCAACTCAGAATAAGACCTGGACCCAGGCAGCCTGACCTTGAGGTGGCTTGTGGGGCTGAGGAGGGAGCAGGGAGGGCAGAGTGGGTATCCAGGCACAGCCAGGCTGCGTGGGATCAGGCACACCATCAGAGAGAAAAGATCCTGAGAAAGTGCAAATTCCAATTAGATCCTCTTCTCCCTAGAGAGCTAAAAAGTGCCAGGGAAGCGTTCTCACACATCACACTTAACATTGCAATTCATCTCATTTCTGTCCACCGCTTACCTAGATGGGTATCCATGAGGGAATTTTGTGTATTTTCGAGAACAGTGGGGCCAGCGAGGTGGCTCGGTGGGTAAAGGCACTTGCTGCCAAGCCTGATGACCTGGATTTGAGCCCCTAACACACATGGGGGGAAAGAGAACAGACTCTTACAAGTTGTTCTCTGACTTCTCTATGACACATGTGCCATGGTACACACATGCCTACACACACACACACACACACACACACACACACACACACACACACACACACACCATAAACTCCATTTTGGTTTTTTTTTGGTTTTCTTGTTGTTGTTTTTGTTTTTGTTTGTTTGGTTTTGGTTTTTCGAGACAGGGTTTCTCTGTGTAGCTTTGCGCCTTTCCTGGATCTTGCTCTGTAGACCAGGCTGGCCTCGAACTCACAGAGATCCACCTGCCTCTGCCTCCCAAGTGCTGGGATTAAAGACGTGCGCCACCACCGCCCAGCTCCATTTTGTTTTTAAAAGAATAATGCTACAGCTCTCAGTCCCAGCCTACAAATGTGGGAGGGAAAACAGTTTAAGTCCAGTAACTGTAAAACTAGCAGTGAGCTCACCTGCCCGATGCTCACCCCCACCCCCACCAGAAGCATGCTGTCTGCCACACTTCTCATTAGCCTCCTAGGTGCAGAAGTCTGGCTTCAGGTGAGGCCCGAGAGCAGCAAGTCCAGACATTTGCCTGATATATTTCACTGTCTCCTATTTGGTCAGAGAGAACGATGCTACAGCGTGTGTCTGAGCGATGGAGATACAGAGCAAGAACATCTGTACTGTCTAGAACAGCACAGACGGTCACCCTTGAACTCTCCCCTAGACAGCGCCTTTGATAAACTGTGTTGATTATGCTTGTCCACTTCCTTATTTATCCTGCTGTTATTTGTTCAACAGCCATATGTCTCCATCATTCTGTAATGTTCTGGGGGTAAAAGAAGTTGATGTGAAACCTCCCAGGACTAACACGGCTAGACTCTAATTCATCCTTCTCTTCATATTGCAATTTCTTTTATTTTTCTTCAATTACATGTAGTTGCTATATTGCAAACCTCTATTAAGCATGTGGTACCTATTTAACACTCTGAAGAACCTTAGAGAACTTTAACACCATCATCCTTGGATGTGAGATGAAATACAGCACCAGGACACAGGCACAGTCTGCCCCAAACTATTCAGTTTGTAGCCAGGATCTACTTTGCTCCCCCCTAAGCCTTCTGCTCCTGCTTTCTTCTCTGATGTCACATCTTGAATGTCTTTTGTATTTAGCTCTGAGGAATCTGCTTCAATTATCCACTTAACCCTGAGACAGATGGCCTCAAGAGCACTTTGACACTTTGCCCCACTAAAGCCCCAAGCCAAGGTTTATCTCATAATAAAGCTCAGCTGCCAGGTCCTGAGTCACCAGCCTGCCCACTCCTTGCAAGCTTATCTGCTACTGTTTGCCAGGGTCAGCCTTCCCAGAGACTTCTTAGTCATCTGAACATAGCCAGCCCCTCTGCCCAGGACACTTTGGGGCCACACAGCCTGGAACAGGGGCTTTCTCTGTGCCAGCTTGTCCTCGCCTTTCCTGTCTTAGCTCGGAGGCCTTTGAGTTCCAGCCACCGGGGCTTCATGTTAGAGTCCTGTGCTATGCTCCCACAGACCCAGTAAGGAGCATTTCTCTTAGTCAGCACTTGTCCTTGTTACCCTGAGTCTGAGTTGGTCTCCACCAGCTGAGCACAAAGCTCCTGAAGGAATGAGATCCAATTTTCAGCCTTCTCTTTGTGCCTTAGTACCCAGCTCGGCCTCTGAGACTCCCAACAAATACACCCATGCTGGAGACAGGATGTATGGATGAACGTGGCAGAAGCATGCCAGTCACCAAACGAACAGACCCCTGGCAGAGTCAGGAGTGCTCAGAGGACAGACATTAACCACCTCACCATGCTCACCCTGGTCCTGCCTCCTCTTGGGACCGAGTCACAACACACCCTCTACAAAATTACTTTATTCCAAGTCTCAACCTTTCCCATTCAACGGGTGCAGTTTTCACGGGCTGGACTTGTTCATTCCAGAGGCTGAAGAGCTGGCTCCGTGGTCAAGAGGACTTGCTGCTGCTCTTGCAGAGGACATGAGTTCTGTTCCCCGCACCCATGTCAGGTGGCTCGCAAGCACCCGTAACTCTAGCTCCAGGGGATTCTATGCCCTCTTCTGGCCTCTTCAGGCGGTAGGGCACTTGTTATACTGTTCTCATCCGTGCTGGGCCACCCCCCAGTCATTACCATCCACATCATTCCACGCATCTTCCCTTGAAGTGGTAGTTTATTTCTGAAAGCAGAAAAATCTCAAGTTTAGAGAAAGAAAGACTAAGGGGGAAAATGAGTATTTTGTGTAAGATTTTTTTTTTTTAAATAATGATTACAGCAGGAAAAGTCCATGATGCCATTCAGTAAGTTGTGGGAAGAAGGAGAGCAGGTGTTCTCCACACTGGCGTGAGGGACTCCTAAGAGACAGGCTCACTTCTGAATTTGCCCTATTATGAGGTCTATGACCCCAAGCCAGCTTCACGTGTAATGTTATGAGCTGACAGACTTGAGAGCTAGTGCTGAGTCCACACATTCAAACTCTGTCAGCTTCTGTTCATTTTAAATTTAGAGTTCATTTACGTATGTGTGTGTGTGTGGGGGGGTGCTTCAGCCCACCCATGGAGGCCAGAAGACAACTCTTATTAGTCAGTGGTCTTCTTTCACTGTGTGAGTCTGGGGGATCAAACTCAGGTCAGCAGGCGAGCATCTTTGCCATCTTGTGGGCTTTAAATATTTTTGAGGTGGAGGGGAAATGTTGGTTGTTTTTTACTCTTTGGGCTCTTTTGCTCTTTGGGGGTCTGCCAAAGATCCAAAAGAGTTAAAAAAGAACCAACAACATTTTGGCATACTAATATAAGACTCGAATTTCCATAGTGCCTGAGAAAGCTTAAAAAAAAAAAAAAAAAAAAAAAAGAGGGTATGTCTCCTTTAAAAGTTTCTGCCTGCTGGTGAGCCCATATACAGCCAATATGTTAAGTAAGAACAAAACTTTGTTTTTACTTAGTTTTTTTGTTCTGTGGCAGTGCAAGCATTGGCATTCTAGAACTCTAGGAAGGTTGAATACAATTCCTGGGCATGTACCTCCAACCAGCCACAAGCTGTAGGCTTGGATTTCATGGCCTGAGAGCAGGCAGAGCCAGCGAGAGCCATTCAGAGGATCCAGATGTAGCTTAGCAGTTTTAAGTTTGCTCATACAGTTAGAAAAGACTGGAGAAACACAGTAAAAGAGGCCCAGACAGAAAAAAACCTCTAAACAGGTTCCAGTGTGTTTTACAATGTGCATAGGCTTAAGAAAGAAAGAATATGGGTATAGACAGTCATAGAAAGAAATAAATGGTTTAAAATAATAATAAAGTCTTTAAAGAGAGAGTGAAAGTAATATAAAAGAAAAAAACACATAAGACGGGAAACACACAGGGAGTCTGGATCCTATATAGTACTGTGTTAATTTTGAATTTTTGAATGCTGATATGCAAATAACAGCTGCTAAGAGACACCAGACTGAAAGAGAGACTGATGTGATAAGCCAGCCTAAATATTTTAAGAATGCATTAACTTTAAAATGGAACTCAAAAAATATATTTGTCAAGTGGAAATCAAAAATGCTTTGGAGAAGAGTTTTTGCTTTTGTTCTCACAGGAAACAAGAGGTTGTAGATTCCTTCAGGAATGAGATGGGTCAGGTTTGATCAGGGGAGACCTCCTGAATTTTGACAGGCAAAATATATATCAACAAAGGTTACTGCTGGTCTTCCCAGGACTTGGCCATTGTCTCAATTTTCCTGGGAACCCCCCAAAGATGCTTTACCCACAAACAAAAGGAAGCAGTTTGGAGAACATGGCACCCATGTTCCCAAGAGGGATGTGGGAGGCTTTGGGTTATTTGGTGGATTATGGATGTTTGTTATCATTTAGGGGAATATAGTATATTGATACAAATTTAAAGTTATTTTTGTTATACTGTATGTATGTTTCTACTCTTATTTAAGGTATTATACCTATGTAGTTTATTTAAAAATGTAAGGTTAAAATACTAGTTTTTGAAAGCTATTATTATAAAATATTTAGAATAATCAAGAAACACAGGTGAGTAGTTAGTCATTTATAACAATCAAATGTGTAGATATGTTAGGCATGTTTTCAAGATCATACAGAGATATATTTTAGATAAATAAATAGTCTTCAAACATTTCAGAGACCTATAGAATATGACCTTTAAAATGTTTTGTTAACCTAGGACTCTTCATGACAATGAGTCACATCTGCTCCTGGGAGCACCAATTTACTTCATTGTGGTAAGATTAGCCATTTCGGCAAGAAACTGTTTTTGCTTTGACTGCTTGACTATGTGTTGTGCAGGCTAGACACACAGGACCCACAGGATCCACAGGAAAGTGACTGTTGAACTTTGCCAAAACAAGGTGAGACAGTCCTTTAAATTTTCTGCTTCACTGAAAGTCTGCCAGATACTCTAGGCCTGTAGGCTGGAGATGGATGCCCCAACATTGCAGAGGAACTTTGGGTGACTGTCCAGGCAAGCAAATGTCTCTGTTGTTAGGCAATTTTAATTACTCCTGAGATCTTTGATGGAGTTAAAGATTAAATAATTAGAGTTTCAGTTTTTCTTATTATGATAGAAAGTAAGCTAGGTATAAAACTTTGGACTCACTACGATAAGATAGATACTGTGGTATTTTCTCTGAATGTGATAAATACAAATGGACTGAATATTGTAAATGTAATTCTTACTTGATAACCATTTTTGTTGTCTGTAGTTTTACTATGTTAAAGTTAAAATCTTTCATTTTTATTTAGACAAAAAGTGGGAGATGTAGACTATTATTTTAAGATGTGTTACATTTGTTGATGCTGTGGAACATTTATTTAATGATGCAAAGATGTGTTGCATTATTTTATGTTGCATTTGTTTAATTCTGTGAAGCTGTGTTACTTTGCCTGTCTAAAACACCTGATTGGTCTAGTAAAGAACTGGACGGTCAATAGCAAAACAAGAGAAAGGATAGGTGGGGCTGGCAGGCAGAGAGAATACATAGAAGGAGAAAAAGAAGGATCAGGAAGCAAGAGAGATTGAGGAATGAGAAAAGAAGGGGCCAGCCACCCAGCCAGACACAGAATAAGAAGGAAAGAAAAGGTATACAGAAATAGAGAAAGGTAAAAGCCCAGAGGCAAAAGATAGATGGGATAATTTAAGAAAAGCTGGCTGGGAAAAAGCCGAGCTAAGACCAAGCACTCATATAATAATAAGATCTGTGTGGTTTATTTGGGAGCTGGGTGGCAGGCCCCCCAAAGAGCAAAAGAGTGAATAAAACAACCAACAACAGGGCAACTCAGCTGACCTTGATGTACTTCTATTTTCCTGACTTTTGGGGGGCTGAGCCAGGAAGACAGAGCGTTCAAAGTCAGACTGGATGGCAGAGTGAGTTCAAAACCAACCTGGACTGCAGAGTGAATTCAAACCCAGCCTAGGCAAATTTAATAGAACCCTGTACCAAAATAAAAGATAAAAAAGAGGACTGGGCATGTTCCTCAGTGGTAGGGCTTGCCTGGCTTACGTGAGGCTCTGGGTTCGATCCACACTACAAAACAGAGCAAACTTCAATCACTTCTAATGTTAGTTAGGATGGTGTAAATGCTGCGTTATATAAAATGTTAATATTTATCAAACAAAGCTGGTGGAAGAAGGAATAGAAAAGGAGCTGCTGGGTCTCTGAGGAAGTGACAGTCACTGGTCTTGTTGCTGTCACCAGGAGTGGTTGGTTCTTTTTGGCTGCTGGATCTGGGCCAGCCCAGGAGATAACACCCCCCAGGGCCTGCTCCCCTGCTTATGGGTTTCCTTCCTTCTGTGCAGACCGCTAGGGCAATAGGAGCTGCTGCCACCGGCCAGGGCCATGGCCACCGCGCCGGGGGAGCGGCTGCGAGAAGAGGCTCGGTGCTCGGTGTGCCTGGACTTCCTGCAGGAGCCCATCAGTGTGGATTGCGGCCACAGCTTCTGCCTGCGGTGCATCTCCGAGTTTTGCGAGAAGTCGGACAGCGCTCAGGGCGGCGTCTACGCCTGTCCCCAGTGCAGGAGTCCCTTCAGGCCCGCCAGCTTCAGGCCCAATCGGCAGCTGGCCAGTCTGGTGGACAGCGTGAGGCAGCTGGGGTTGGGTACAGGACACCCCGGGACGCGCCAGTGCGCGCGGCACGGCGAGGACCTGAGCCGCTTCTGCGAGGAGGACCAGACGATGATATGTTGGGTCTGTGACACTAGCCCCGAACACCGGAGCCACCACACTGAACCGCTGCAGGAGGCTGCCAGCCGCTACCAGGTGAGACGCTGCTCAGGTCCCAGTGTGGAAAATGGGAAGACACTGGGACAGGCTGAGCTGGGAATGTGAAGGGACATAGTCCAAGCAGATCCAAAAGGTGCTACGGAGTCTCTTAAGTAACTCCCAAGCGCCTCCCTTCCCTGGTCTCCTCCCCATCCTTACTAGCTCACACTCCCCGAAGCTGCGAAGCTGCGGTGGCTTTTGCCCCTGGGAAGGGCCTTTGCTAAGCCCAGCCTCTGATCACAACGGGCCTCCTGCAGCGGGTGGCTCGCCCCCTGCCGAGAGCACACACGCCCTGTCTATAAAGAGGGGCTCCCTAGTGCTTCTAGCCTTAGTGTGTATTATGCCGGCAACCGCAACCGCAAAAGGCTGCACTCTTATCTTCCTCCACATTTGCCCGACACGCTTTAAGTACATTTAACTCTCCAAGTTCCTGAGCAACCTTTACCAGGGATGCCAGTGAGGTCTTCCTTCCGTTGGCAAGCTTAACCACCCTGTTGTAAGGAGCACTCGCTTTCTTAAGGAGATTGCTAGTTTGTTTTCTCTAAAATTAAAAATCTGGGTATTTGCCTCAACTCGTTGGAAATATCCCTCATGATTTTACCGCTTGCTTCCTCTTGATTTTATAAAAATTCAGGCATGGGGTATTTTTTAAAATCAGATTTTAAAATTATGATCCTACCTGCTTACGTCCTGAAAACGTCACACAGAGCTTGGCTAGTGTTTTCCATAAATATTATGTGGGGGGGGGGTTGTTTTTTTTCTTTAATTAAATGCCAAACAAATACCCTCTAGACCTCCCAGCCAATCAGCGGCAGCTGCCTAAGGCGTGCCCGGCTCTTATCCTAACCAAACACAGATCCCGCAGAATCCGCCCTGTCACTGCTGTCCCCAGGCCTGCCCTGCTGTTTGTCGCCTCCGTGGTGTGGCTCGTGCTTTCTTTGGGCTGACAGAGCAAAGTGTTCCAAAGGCAAAGCAAATCCCACCGCAGCCTGGTCGGTCAGGCACCACCACGAGTTCCAAGGCTGTTTTAAGTGCACGTTCTACACAGCGCTATCGTGACCCCCATTCAAGCGTGAACCATGTGTATGTAGGATTTACTGAGTAACTTTTATGGTGGGGCCCGTATGTTTTCCTTCCCAAAGCGTATTTGTGTATGTGTTCACTGTAATCAAGCACACACACGCGCCTCCCCGCGGTCCTCTTGCTGGAAGGAGGCAGTGTCTCTTGCACCCTCCTGGGCAGGGGCGCTTGCTGGCAACATGGCAATCTGAGTTTGATCCCTAAACCCACGTGATGGAAGGATAGCTGGCTACTGTGAGTAGTCTCTGACCTCAATTTGTGTCTCTGGCACTCTTGTGGGGGCACACACACACTTACACACACACACACACACACACACACACACAACACACACAAAATGTAAAAAGAAATAAGCTCTTAAGTAATAAATAAGAAATATCATCATACCTCAGTCTGTCAGTAGTAGATGGCAATTCTACTACATCATAGGTTTTTTTTTCCAAATTGGCTTTATATTTTATACGACTATGTATCATGTATATATTTATACAGCTATTTATCAAAATGCAACCATTTATCCTCATAATTGTATTTCTAACCTTTAAGTATACTACAACACCTTATTTGTATTCTATTGTTACTTTTCACCTCACATTTTAACATTTTGTTTTACTATTGGAAAGAGTGACATAATGAGAAACTTTCAGGCGCATCTTGGTGTCTGGCACCAGACAAGGTGTCGGCTGAATCTAGTGAGTACTGAGTTAGGTCAGTGAGGGACTCCCAGGCTGCTCTTTGTACTTTACATCTAAGAAAACTAAAGGCCCGAGAGGGTGCATCTACAGTGATCCCGTGTTGTCTTCCCAACAGAGGATGCTCCAAGCCGCTTTGGAACTTGTGAGGAAGGAAATGGAGGAGGCTCTGATGCAGGAGACCAACGTCGGGAAGAAGACTGTCATTTGGAAGGTGAGAACAGAACTGTGGCTTCAGGGAGCTTTCAGGCCAAGGGTGTGAGACATTCTTCCATCACACTCTCTCACACTCATGTTCTGACTCCCCATCTCCTCCAGAAAGCACCACACTGCCCTCCTGGGTCACTTTCTAATCCTGTTGATATGACCTGACTTATAAATAAGTTGCTTTGCCCTCTGAATCTTAACTGTCAAACTCACTGCTATAAGTCAGTCACCTCAATCCATGATTCATAAATAGAACTGTGAGATGAATGAAAATCAGTGCTATACAACATGTATAACAGAGAACAGAGAACAGCAACCACCCTATACACAGAAGGACAATCAGCCGTCTGCAGTCTCATATCCATGCATTCCTCTTCCGCACCTCACCCAGCCCTTTTTCTTTCTTGTGCATCTCATTTGCACATCTGTGGAGGCAGCCTTTCGGAACCTGGATTATCCCCAGTTGAGCCACAAATTGAAGCATGCTGCCGCCACCTACTGGGCAGTCAGGAACGCTGCAGAACACTGTGGCAGGGGTGTCCAACCTTTTGACACTGAGACGTAATAACACTGTCATCTGCAAATGTGTTGGGCTGCATTCACAGCTGCCCCAACACACACGCAGTTGGCCCATGGGCTGTGGGCTGGACACACCTGCTACAGTGTACAACATTCTCCCCACACCTGTGACACAGCTGTCTGGTCAGACTCTCAATGGTGTCAGACTGTGAAACTTAGAAATCATGGGCATGTTACGTATGCAATGTGTTGTGTGATATCCAAGATATATTCTTATTTTTCTCCTTCTGCAAATAGCCTTCTCTATTCTTTTTTGTATTGTTCTGGATCTTCCCTTCTTGTTTTTGCTGAAAGTACAGTCCTTTATAGACAGATTATTTCTCCCATAAGAACTGTTTGTTTTTTCCTACATTTTTCTTCTGGGATAAGTCTTATTCCATTCAAATCACAGTGTCCAATATGGGTGAAATTAAACATTGGTTCTCAAATTAATAATATTCAGGTTTATAATCCAAGTCACTTGCTCTTGATTTTGGCCTGCCCATAGACCTAGGCAATCAGAGTCCCATATCCAAGACCTGGGTCCTCGCATCTAGACCCCTTAATGGCTACACTAACATAGATGTGATGCTAAGATTCCTGTTAAGACAAGTGCTCCTGCATGGGTTACAGTCAGTAACATGTCCACAGGAGACACAGGCAACAAGGGAAGTTTGATAAATATAACTTCTAGAGGGTCTTTCTTCCTGTTTCGGCACTTGTAACTTTCACATGCAGAAGGGTGGGATGAAGGAAGATGGACTGGAAAAGTCTCTCCTCACCATTGCCTCTCATGCCCCTGGTTCAACCCACTGTAACCCCACAGCTACATTCTCAGTCTGGCTCAACAGTAGCATCACCTCCCACATCAGGGAGTGTTGTGGGTATTTAACAGGACTCACCTTTTGGAAATCGGGCATGAAATTCCAATTTACTTGGTTTTAGGAAGTGGCCATGACCATGTGAATGTAGTGATTTAGAAAATGGTGAAAAGAGAGGGCATGGAAACTGGAGGAAGCTGTTGTTTTAAGAGAGAGAACTGTTAATACAGCTGGTTCTAAAAAAAAAAAAAAGTATCCTGTCCTTCAGTGAAACCAGGAAATTATGAACATTAGAAACAGCAGAGAATGCAGGAGGTAGATGCTCTGGGGGATAATTTGCAGCTTACCCTTGCTTTACAGCTGGTTTCCTAAATACTAATTTTGTGAGAACCAAACTGAGATACAGTAACCCATAATGAAATCTATTCCTTGGGCCTCTTTAGGAGTTGTAGACGTTAAAAGTGGAAACCAGGATAATAATCTGAATCTAATGTGCAAGCCAGTGCCTGAGGGACACTTAGCTCCTTCTTGACTGTACAGAAAATGTTAGCCACCATTACCTTGTAGAAAAGAACATTTAGAGGCTGGGGTTCAAGGGCTAAAGTGCTTGTTATACAACCATGTGGACCCGAATTTGGATCCCCAGCACTCACATCAAAAGTTTGAGGTGGCAAAGCATTCCTGTGACCTCAGTGTTGGGGTTGGGGGAGCAAAGATGGGCAGATTCCTGGGGTTGCTGGCCAGCCTAACCTAAACAATGAGCACAGGGTGCAGGGAGAAAGCCTGTCATTAAAAATGAGGTGGAGGTGGAGAACAATGGAGGTAAATACCTAAAGTAAATCTCTGGCCTCTGCATATGCACCCACAGGTGAACACACCTCTACACACACACACACACACACACACACACACACACACACACACACACAAGAGAATATCTGTTTTTACTCTCAAGTTTTTCACAGTTACAAATCCAGGTTTCTATAATCTCTCTGTTGTTTTTAGTAGATACAGTGGCTGGTAGAATAAACAGTAACTAGTATTGTGTGATGGCTGGACACTGTTCACAGCTGGACCAAGGGTCATTGACCTCCCACCCCACCCCACATTTCTGTTCTGTTTTACATATGATACTGAAGCTTGTATCTAGAAATGCTTGCCTTCAAATTCACGTCTAATTGAGATCCCGGGTCCAGTGGCCTTTCTCAGATTGTTGCTGTTCCAGCCCCCCAGCCCCCATACCAATGGTACGGGCCCCTGCATGCTGTGAGAACACAGCCAACAGTCAGTTCCAGGGAAAAGCAGAGATGACTCTGGGCATGCGCCCACACTCTCGACTGCCCACACTTGAAATCAGGAAGTCCCCAATTGACGCCTCAAAACATCCTCCATGACCCAGTTTGCCGTGTCTCCCCAGGAGAAAGTGGAGACGCAGAGACAGCGCTTCAGGCTGGAGTTTGAGAAACACAGGGGTTTTCTGGCCCAGGAGGAACAGCTGCAGCTGAGGCGGCTTGAAGAGGAGGAGCGAGCAACCCTGCAGAGGCTGCGTGACTGTCGGAACAGGCTGGTCCAACAGAACAAGGCCCTGAAGGAGCTGGCTGAAGAGCTACAGGAGAGGAGCCAGCGGCCAGCCCTGGGGCTGCTGGAGGTGAGGCAAGCTCTGGAGAACCAGGGCGGGGGCGGGGCGGGGGCGGGGCGGGGCGGGGCGGGGGCGGGGCGGAGGTGGGAAGCAGATGTGAGGCTAAGAGACAGAGTTGAGATCTTGTCATCTGGTTACCAGCACCTAGCCATGCTTGGCATGCTTGCTCTCAGTAGACCAACTTAGAACTGATGCAGAAGGCATGAGAATCTGAGTGGAACCTTAGAGAACCAGGTAGCTCACACTAACACCAAAACTTAATGATGCACACTAAACAATTGAGTGTTTACAAAAAGTTATATGTTGACTAGATTTTAGGTGATTCATATGCATATATAAACACATACACACAAATATATACATATATATAATATATATTTCTTTTAAAAGAGAAAGTGCTGCCAGATATTAATGGCTTCCTTTCTTATCAGTGTAGATCAAATGATCAGCTTTGGTGTGATGGATAAGAATTAGACATTTGGTATTCCCTTGCAAAGGCATTAAGGGTGGCATTTGTGTGTGTTCACCTCAAATAAATTCTTCAGATATTTGATGCCTTCCCCCTAATTCTATCTTCATTAAGTACAGGGTGTAACTCTACCAAAAGAGCCAATTGGCAGAATTGTCTATTCCGAAAACTAAACAGCTAAACTGATGGATTTGGGGGGAACGGATGTAAACTGTGTGCAGGATGATTCTGTTCTGATGGTGACTGATCTTGTCACCTAGACGTTTGATTGTTTAAAGTCTTTGTTTTCCTGTAAAGAGCAGGAGTTCATTTTCTCCTGAAGTTTCATCTTAGGTGTTAGCAACTTTCAAATATTTCTGCTGACATCTTTACTGTGCATCCAGCTTGGCTTCAGAAAGAAGTCAGAGGCCTGACTCATCCCTGTGTGTCTTTCCTTTCCAGGGAGTAAGAGGAGTCTTGACCCGGTATGTTTCATTTCTGAATCAGTGTGGGGTGGCTGGTGTGGGGGAGATAGGCCCCTGCTGACCACACTGACACCCGTGGGCTCTGCATACTTCCAGAAGCAAAGCTGTCGCACGGCTGGAACCAGAGGCCATCCCCTTGGAGCTGAAGACGGTGTGCCGCATCCCCGGGATGAGGGAGATGCTGAAGAAATTCCAAGGTAGGCATCGGGTCCACCGCGCTCCCCTTCACAACAAGAGGGAGAGGCAGAAACAGGCCAAAGGAAGTTAGTTTGGGCCAGAACTGGGAAAGAAAAACCTCCCAATCTCTCTCCGTGTCACCTGTAAAAGTCTCACAATGTGTAGAAAACATAAACTAAGACGAAGGTGTGCGCGAGTGTGCACAGACTCGGCTGTTAGATGCATCTTCTCCTCTCTGGCTCCCAGGCTTCTGTCCTATTCTTACCTGAAGCATGGTTGCATTTGTAGACAGGACCTTGACGTCTGGGCCAGGCTCTCAGTGCAGCTGACTCTGTGGATGTCACGCAATGGTGACAATCAGAGCCCAAAATCCTAGAGATAAAAGTCAGCCAAGACTTATTTGAGAGCGTGCTATCATGAGTGGTCTGTGGGTCCCAGAGCTTTACCTCTGCCTTGGTGCTTGTCATCAGGGATAAGGACAAATAAAGCAAAAATTATCTTTTCTCCCCACTCCCCATTCTCTCACTGACTCCAGAGCCTTTGGTCACCGAAATGTGTTAGACTCTTCCCTCCAACACTTAACCAGTGCCCCAGTGGGTTCCCCAACCAGGAATCTAACCCAATTCCCTTTATGACAAGATCAGTCCAGAGATGGAATCAGGCTGACAGTCCACCCCACAAGACTGACAACCCCCTCCCATGTAGGTTGTGGCCTCCATTTGTAAGGGTTTTGTTTTGTTTTGTTTTGGTAAGCATACAAAGCAATGACTTTCTTTCTTCTGAAAGTGATTTCTATTCTTATTTTCCATATGAGTTGTTTTGCCTGTGCCATGTGTGTATAGTGCCCTTAGAGACCAGAAGAGGACATCAGATCTCCCACACCTGGAGTTATAGATGGTCATGAGACACATCATGGGTGCTGAGAACAAAACCCCAGATTCTCTATAAGAGCACCCTGTGCTCTTAACCACTGAGCCATCTTTCTGTCCCCAGGAGTGGGTTCCTTATGACATTTTCATATATGTGCATCATTGTACTTTGCTCATACTCAACCCCATCACCCTCTGTGGCCCCCTTACCTCCTGTCTGTCTCTGTCCCTCACTCAACCATCACTTTGTTTTTGCTTTTATGTCCTATATCTGGATAGATGATAGATATTTCCCATTACTACTTTCATAGCTCTAGGTCTTCTATTAAGGTTTATGATTTATTTTGAGTTAATCTTTGTGTTAGCTGAATGATAACCATCTAGCTTCATTCTTATGCATGGGAATATGATATCCAGTTTTCCAACACCACTTGCTGAAAAGACTCTTTTCCCCCAATGCACGATTCTGGCATTTTTGTTGAGATTCATTTGGTTGTAGCTGTATGGTTTTACACCTGGGTCCTCTCTTCTATTCCACTGCTCTACAAATCTAGTTTTGTATCAAAACTAGATTGATTTTGTCATTATGGCTCTGTGGTAAAATTTGAGGCCAGGTATTATGACACTTACTCTTTCTGCTCAGGATTGCTTTGAGTTCTCTGGGTCCTATCTGCTTGCTCCCATATGAATTTTAGGATTGATTTTCCTATTTCTAAGATTTCTATTGGCATTTTGATGGGGATCATTGTAATCTGCAGGCTGCCTTAAGTAGCATAACCATTTCATAATAATAATTCTGCCAGTCTGTGGACAGGGAAGTCTTTCTATCTTCTGGTGGTGTCTTTTGATTTCTTCCCTCAGTGCATTAATGTTTTCTTTGTAGAAGCTCTCCCCCTCCCTAGGTAGGTCCATTCCTGGAGTTTTGGGAGGACTTTTATTGTTATTTTTTGTTTTATTTTGGCTTTTTAGAAGCTACCATGGATGGTATTTTTCTTTCTCTCTCATCAAGATCATTGTTTGTAGACAGAGAAGATTCTGATATTTGATGTATGTATTGTAGCCCACTGTTTTGCTGAAAGTGTTTATCATGTCTAAAGTTTTCTGGTGAAGTCCTGAGGGTCTTTTAAGTATATAATTATACTTATATATGTAAGTAGGAAAAAAATTAATTTCTTTCTTCAACTTTGTTCTCTTATTTTTTTATCTTGCCTTATTGCTCTGGCTAAGACTTCAAGCACTACACAGTGAGGACTGTGTGTTTTCTTGTCTCATCCCTGACTTTAAAGGAAAGGCTATGTTTATCTTCTATAACCTTTATTATGTTGAGGTATCAAGAAGGGATGGATATTCAGCATCATTAAAGGTCTTTTCTGTATCTGTTGAGATGATCATGTGTTTCTGCCCTTAGGTTTATTTATGTGTTGGTGTCTTAGTTGAGGTTACTATCGCTGTGACCAAATTCATGGCCAAAAGCAAGTTGGGGAGGAAAGAGTTTATTCAGCTTCTGCTTCCCCATCACAGTTCACCATCAAAAGAAATCAGGACAGAAACTCAGGCGGGACAGGAACCTGGAGACAGCAGCTGATGCAGAGGTCATGGAGGGGTGTTGCTTACTGACTTGCTCAGTCTGCTTTCTTATAGAACTCAGAACTACCAGCTCAGGGATGGCACCATCCACAATGGGCTGGACCCTCCCCCACCAACCACTAATTAAGAAAATGCCTTACAACTGGGTTACTCAGTACTGATTTGTGTACACTGAACCATGTTTTTCATAGCTAGAATGAAACCAACATGGCAATGGAATATGGCATTCTTCATGTGTTCTTAAATTTGGTTTGGAAGTATTTACTGAAATTCTCTACATCCATTTTTATCTGAGAAATTTGTTATTTTCCATTGTGCCTTCTCTGGGTTGGTATTAGGGTGATACTGGCTCCATAGGATGGGTTTGGTAGCATCCTTTCCCTTTCTATTTGTAGAACTGTCTGGGGAGTATAGATGTCGACTTGTCTTTAAACAGCTGGTAGGATGACAGTGCAGTGGGCGGGTCCTGGCCTGTTCTTCGGACTGATCAGCTGTCAGGAGGGTTTCTTCAGACTCCCCTTCTCTGGGTCAATTATTACAATTAATTTGTGAGGCCTGCTTACAGAATACAGGGGAACACCACTCGGCCATTTACTGTGAAGGAGTTTCGGATGGTACAGAGGGACAGGAAGACAGAAATGATGGATAGGGAGCAAGGAGAAGAGGTTCAGCTTCTGCCCCATCCCTACCCCTTCCCACACCAAACTCCTCCTTCCAGGAATCTCTACACATTCTGGTATCTTCCTTTTTATTTAGTTTTTCCTTTGCACACAAAGCAGTGGGTTTAACCGTGTCATTGGGCAATAGAAGTCCCACTGTGTCCAGCAGACTTCTGTGAGGCCCAAATCAAAGCTTTTGCCAGGCTCAGTTTTTCTGGGTGAGAGAAATGAGAAACTGTTTGAGGGTTCTTAGTGGTACCTGAGTTTTCGTCAGCTGGAACGGAAGCTCAGAGGTACTATGCAAGACTAGCGTCCATCCTCAGCACAGTAGAATAAATGAAGAAAGGGAGAAAAGGAGAGAGGGAGGAAGGGAGGAAGAAAAGGGGAGAGAGAGATAAAGTTTTGCTAGATCTTTCTGCTCATTCTCACGCTTGGCAAAACTCCACAGTGGACGTGAAGCTGGATCCCGCCACTGCGCACCCCAGCCTGCTCCTGACGGCCGACCTACGCAGTGTGCAGGACGCTGAGGTCTGGAGGGACGTCCCAAGTAACCCTGAACGCTTTGATATCTGGCCCTGCATCCTGGGCCTGCAGGGCTTCTCCTCTGGAAGACACTACTGGGAAGTCATCGTGGGGGAAAGGGCGGAGTGGGGGCTAGGGGTATGCCAAGACTCACTGCCCAGAAAGGGGGAAACCACACCATCTCCAGAGAACGGCGTCTGGGCCATGTGGCTGCTGAGGGGAAGCGAGTACATGGTCCTGGCCTCTCCCTCCGTGCCTGTGCTCCAAGATGAGCGACCTCGTCGCATCGGGATCTTTCTGGACTACGAAGCAGGCGAAATCTCCTTCTACAACATCACAAACGGGTCTTACATCTACACATTCAGCCATCTCTTCTCCGGCATTCTCAGGCCCTACTTTTTTGTCTGTGACACGACCCCTCTTATCTTACCACCCATGGCAGAAGCAGGGCCTGGAAACTGGACCCCCAGGGGTCTCCTAGATCTCGCTGCTGCTGTTAGAAGTGAGGAACACTGAAACCATCCGGAAGTGCTGTGCTTCACAGGGGTCCTGGACGGATGGGGAGCATGGCTGTGCCCTGCTTCAATAAGCCACACCAATGCCAGCTCTGCAGGCCTGTTCTGTGGAAACCCTCCCATGGGGGCTAAGGAGTGGATCCCTGGTGGTTCACGTGCTGAGAAACCATGTGCAGTGAATGACTTCGAAAAGGCAGCAGGCTCATCAAACTCCACTGCCAGATGTCTCGTCTTCCCTTGGTACATTTTCACAGTAATAAGCTAGAATTAAATGAGATTGTCCTTTCATCCTCAACATGCCGTATAATGGGATGTAGAAGTATCAATTCTACTTGTTTCTGTTTGTTTTGTTTTTGAGACACAGTCTTCCTGTCTAGCCAAGGTTCTCCCCCAACTCTTGCCTCAGTGTCCTGGGCGCAGGTATGTGCCACGATGCTTGGCTGAGAAATGAGATTGCTTCAAAATCAACTGACATTATTCCAGTGAGACCCATAATTCTGAATCTTTTCTGCTTTTCCTTTCTTGATTTCATTCTCTCTCTTTCGTTGGATGTGTCATCCTACTTAGTCTACAGTTCCTTCTAGATTAATAGGTTCAGAATCATTCCTTTCTACGTTTGTATTTCCTAGCACTACAGTCGATTACTTTCCATCTTTTCTGTTTTTTTTTAAGATTTTATTTTTATGTATATATGCATATATGCCTGTGTGTGTGTGTGCGCGCGCGCGCGCGCGCGCGCGCGCAAGGGGGCGCACGCGCGCGCGTGCGTGCATGATACATCAGTGCAAATGCCGGCAGAGGCCAGAAGAGGGCGTCAGATCCCTGTAGCTGGCATTACAGGCAGTTGTGAGCTGCCCAGCATGGGTGCTGGGAACGGAACTCCAGTCCTCTGGAGCAGCAAGAAGTTTTAACCACTGAGCCATCTTTCCAGCCCCCGAACTCTTTATTTTGGAAGCAGTTCTCAATTATTTTGAAGTTCATTACTCTAAATCCAACATCACTGATTCCTAGACCTTCCCTTTTGTCTTTGGATTCAGTGTTTATTTTAAAATATTTTAAATGTTTTTTTTAAGATTTGCTTGTTTTATGTGTGGGGGTGTTCTGATTCCATGTATGCCTGTGCACCACGTGTGTGCAGTGCCAGGGGAGGTCAGAAGAGGAATTCAGATCTCCTTGAGCTGGAGTTATGAATGGTGGTAAGCCACCATGTGGCTTCTGGGAACCAACCCTGGTCCTCTGTAAGAGTAGCAAGTGCTCTTAACTGCTGAGCAATTTCTCTGGCCCCTGGGTTAATTGTTTCTAAAGGAAGCCTGTGCTCTGGCATTGGTGGTGGTGCATGCCTGTAATCCTAGCACCGGGGAGGCAGAAGCAGAACTTTGAGGCTAGTGTGGGCTCCATAGCAAGGTTCAACCTCAAAAAAGAAGTCAGAGAATGTAGCTTAGTTATAAAATCCTTGGCTGTCTTGTTCTACACCCTGAACTCAACCCTCGGTACCTAAACAGGCAGGGATTTCTCAGAAGTTTGGGTTTGTTTTTCTTTTGGGAGCTAGTAATGAGTAGGTGGGAACTGGCGCGAATGCTGACTGTCCATTCAAGCTCCATCCACTCACAGGGACAGATCTCTCCGGGAAGGAAACAGCATGTGCTTGCTTTCTACCTCTTCTCCTGACACTGGTTCTTAAGACCTCAATAAGTAACATCCTTTCTCACCCAGACTCAGCTTCTGGGATGAATCTTAGAGCAGGGACACTGATGACACCCTCGAAGTTGATGGAGATTTGTGAGGTTATCACTGGAGAGTGGCCAGAATTTAAGTCTTATTTAAATACCGTGTAAGGAGGGTGATGAGATGATAATGATATTTAACTTATTTTTCACGTATATTCTCTTTCTAACAAAGTCCTTAAAGGTCAGTGGAGGCTCACTTGCTCTCACTCCTCTCTGTATCTGTGTCTGATAAATAAGTGTTAAACGTTAAAATGTCATGTTCTGAAATGACAGCCCTATAGGAATTATTGACAAATTCAGTTTTCTTTATCTGAATATTCCACCAAAAATTTCATCTTCCTCTTCAACTTTACTTTAGCATTCAAGATATTTTCCCTTTTCCATGGATATTTTTATGGCCCATAGTATTACTTTTAATCATGTTATTGATACGGCTTTCTTTCTAGATTTTTTTAAATTGGTCATACGCAGACACTTCTCTGCTCTGTCTCTCATTTTCAGATAGGAAATGACAGGTCTTCACACAGGTCTGTGTATAGTTCACACACCGTACAAGCCATCTTAGTGCATGATCTGGGAGGAACAGAGGGGCTTTATTTAACCCATCAATAGAGCTTGGATCAATGATTGGCCCGAGATGACATTTCCCATGGGATCTCCAACCACTCACAGGGACATGGAAATCATCTTGTTGGGACTGAGACAATGGATACATCTGAGTCCCAGGACCACCCTTCTGCCATGGAGACCCTAATTCCTGTCTCTGGTGTGTCCCAAAAACTCTGAGTTTTGGCATCTCACAGTGCCTGCTAGTAAGATGTCAGTCACTAACCTAACATGAGTTATTAAAGAATTCTTCCTCTGTATTCTGAGATATCAAATCTTGCATCTCCTACTTTGATCCTTCTCCTGCCTTTCCACCCCCTAAAATATTCTCAACATCCTCTCTGGAACCCACTGGCTGTAAAACCCTCTAAATGGACCCTTGTTTCCCCACTTTCCCTACCCTTTCTCCCAAACAACACCTTTTCATATTTAACCGTGGACTTGAACTGTACAGGCATTTAAAACCCAGCCCGTCTAAAACTTAGCCCCAGACCCTGCCACAGTACAATCACCCTCTAAAAGCAGAAGAAAAGTCTCATATCTTGTACATGGCAGCATCTTTCCTTCAGTTGTTCAGACCAAGCAACTCCTTTACCGAGTTCTCGATCCCGCTGTCCACCTCTAGTCCCTCGGCAGTGGCGGTGTGGCTCTGCTTCTAAGGGGCTGAGAGTCCAGCCAGTCTTGACCCCTAGCTGTGGCAATCTCAGCCTGCACTTTCACGCCCACCCTTCTGCATTATCGTACTCATCTCTCTGCGGTCTCCCAGCTGGTCCTTCCCTGCCCTCATTCTTCTTCAGCACATCCTCTCAGACCCCAGACAGGGCTGCCACTGCACTGACCCTCTCGGTAGAGTTAAAGTCCAGTGAAAACTTCACCCTTCAAGGTGAGCTCTTGGGCCTTCAAGACCTGAGCCTGGTCCTTCCTCTGATTCTGTCTTCCTCCCTCGTGAGCTCCCTTTTCATTCTGCTCCAGCTACCTTGCCTCCATGGTGGATCTATAGCCAACCAAGCACTTCCCACCACAGGAATTCTCCTACATCCAACCAAGTACTTCCCACCACAGGACTTCTCCTATGTCCAACCAAGTACTTCCCACCACAGGACTTCTCCTACATCCAACCAAGTACTTCCCACCACAGGACTTCTCCTATGTCCAACCAAGTACTTCCCACACAGGGCTTCTCCCCAGCTGTAATTGCTGCTTGCAACTCTCCTTTCCCAGTGCCTCTTTATCTGTTTCCTCCTCTCTGATAAACCCACTCTAAGTCTTCTCACTGAAGACTTCCTCTCTCCACAACCCCACAGCACATCTTCCCAGTTCCCCTTCACCAGGCTCATGAGGCTTGCTTACCCCACATAGTACATATCAGTATATATCGGCTCTCAGTAGACCATACTAAACTCTTATTTATGAAGTTTTATTTAATTACTAATTTATTTGTTCTTTTGTGGTGTGATGTAAGCATCATGAAGAGAACAGTATATTTATTGACAATGTGTTCCTAAGCATATTCCAGGATTTGAAACACTGGTTGCATGTGGTTATGGCTGAATGCATATTTGTTGAATGAGTGGATGAATAACCTGGAAAGAGAATTAAAAGATGCAACTAGAAATGTTTTACAAAATGCAATATATAGATACTATCTGTAACCAGTCAACCACCATCCAATAAAGGTTAATGCCAAGTGCTAAACGTGTCAAGTGTGGTATTGTGTTCCCCCAAATATTGTGCATGCTAATAAACTTATCTGGGATCAGAGACAGAACAGCCACAATATTAAACATAAAGGATAGGCAGTGGTAGCACACGCCTTTAATCCTAGCATTCCAGAGGCAGAAATTCATATTTTCAAGGATACAGACAGGCATGGTGACTCATCACGCCTTTAATCCCAGAAAGTGAGCCTTTAATCCCAGGGAGTGATAGTAGAAAGCAGAAAGTTACATAAGGCATGAGGACCAGAAACTAGAAGCTTTTAGCCTGGTTAAGCATTTGGCTGGTTAAGCTTTCAGGCTTTTGAGCAGCACAGTTCAGTTGAGAGCCATTGGGATGAGGACACAGAATCATCCAGTCTGAGGAAATAAGACTAGCTGAGAAGTTGGCCAGGTGAGGTTAGCTGTGACTTGTTCTGTCTCTCTGACCATCCAGCATTTCACCCCAATAACTGGCCTCGGGATTGATTTTATTAATAAGAACTTTTAAGATTCCTGCTACAGTCAAGTCTATTTTAGGTACAGGAAAAGAAATCTAAGTAGAGAGCCAGTTTTGGAGAAATACAGGATTCCAGCGATGGGATAGTGCTGCGTTTTCAGGATGATTCCAGCAATGGGATAGTGCTGCATTTTCAGGATGATTCCAGCGATGGGATTGTGCTGCATTTTCAGGCATGGTTTCATTGACCTCTGCTGGGGATTTGGGTCCCTGCACGTCACAATGACCCTATTAGATTGGGCATTCATTGCCTCAGGACCCAAAGGCCATGTGTCAGATGTTATACTGACTTGGAATGTGGAGAACCTCCTAGGAACTTAGATTAAAACATTTCTATAAAGAAATTGACACCTAGGGCAAGGAGATGGCTCTATGATTAAGTGCCAGAGTTTAGGTCCCCATAACCCATGTAGAAGCCTTCAGGGTGTCTGGGTCTCTCTTAGCGGTACGGCAGTACATTCCCTCATGAGATGTCTGGTACCTGCTCTCTTCCCCATCATCTCTATCTTATTGTGCATCCCTCTTAGTACAGACTGGACTGTCTTCTAATCTGCAATATTACCATTTGCCACTTTCTCTTCCTTCCTTCACATCACTCGGACAATTAGGAAACTCTCTTCTCTGTAAAGAATAATTACAAAGTCAACCCCCAACATTAGATTCGCTTGTCCTAAGCTATGACTCTCAAGCTGTGTCTACGTATATTGATATCTATATTTCCAGAAGACTAGGTGAGTTCTTTACAGAACTAACTTCATGAATATTTTCTTCTCCTCCAGTCTCACTCTCCTGAATTAAGTCACTAATTTAATATTTTCTCAGCATACTGAAAAGACCCAGAATCAGGAGTGCTAGGGAAAGACAGAATTCAGCATTGGCCCTACCCATTAGCCCAACTTGGAGTGGCAGCTCCTACTCCCAGCATCCCATGGGGCAGAGAAAGTGTAGGGAGTAGAAAATTTGTTAAACTTGTCCTCTCTCCCATCAGTTTGTGGCTGGTGTTTGTTTCTGGGGCCCTCTGTCACTCGATTCTGCTGTACATGGAGGAGGAAAGGGTGTAGACAGCCAGCATGTGTGCACATACTCAGCTAGGGACCCGCCATGTACACAGTTGCTGGCAGGGAATATTTTCTGTAGCTGTAACTACATTTAGTCAAACGTGCCTGTGTGGTCATTTTGATGAATTCCTTAGTCAATGACTCTAACTCCATCTGCTGCTGGTCTCTGGGATTGCCTTGCTGGTTTCGGGAACTTGGCCTCTATTAATTTTTTCCATCTAGTTTTTTTCCTCTAAGTTTTTTATTATGTGACATATTTTTCCCTCCACAGAAGCATTAGAAACAAGGACACGGGTCTGTGGAGGGCATTCAGTGGCTGACATGTGCCTGACTATATGAAGTCCTGGACTCCGTTCACAGTACCACCGAGAAACAGTAAATATATGTGTATTCACAACTAAAGAAATCAGGGAGCTCAAGAAATTAGTTCAGCTTCTAAAACTAAAGTACAAACATATCCATGCCAACGTTTCCCCAAATTCAATAGTAAAAATAAAGAAATGATACAAGATTACTTGCCAACTCATTAAATGAATCTTTCAGCTGTCTAGAAAAAGCACGCTTTCTTGACATAAAATTATTGGTATATATAAAAAACAAACAAACAAACAAAAACCATTTGACTGGTTTTTAATGGATCTTAGGTTTTAAAAAGTGTGTGATCCTGTTCTGGGTAGAATTGACTAGTTGTGCCTCAACTATTTTTTTAAGCCACATAGTAATTCTTGTGGACAAGGGGAAGAAGAAAATCAGCCCCTGTGTATTCCTATCTTTTGAACAACAGATGGAGTGCCCGAATTTTGCTTGCATGTTATATTCAATTATTTTTCTATCAAGGGACAAATTCTCCTGGCCCTCATTTTCTGGTTGGACCTGTGGGGACTGGAATACTGAGGTGGCACAGGACTACAACTTGAATGTGCTAATGACCCTGGTGGGTTCAGAAGATTGCCCAGAGCGTGGAGATGCTGAGAGGATGCTGTCCCTGCCTCCCTTGGGGATGCTGATGAACCCACACCCACTTAGAACTCTCTCTCTAGCCTCCTCTGGAGAGCTGCCTGTTTGCAACTTCAGCATCCCCCTCTGCAAGCATCAGGACCCATTGGACAGAGGATGATGCCAAGCCAGGGGTAGGCATGTGGGTTTTCTCCACAGCGACTCCAACTGCAGCAGCTATGTGCATCTAATTGGGGAAGACACTGCATGTTCTGGCCTAGATCACCTGTGCAGGGTCACACCTTCTGCATTGGGGTGCACAGTGGCACCGGCAGCATCCAAGTACCATGGTGAGTAGATTGGGAATCTGAGAGCTGATCTCAGAGATCCGCACCTCTCGGCTGGTTTGCTAGCAAAGTTAGTCTTAGCTCAGTGGAAGAGCACTCACCTAGCTTGTGCCGGTCCTGGGGGATGGGGGGAATGAGAATCACAGACTCACCCAGAGGACAGCAGCAGCCCAGGGACACACATTACATTGCTTAACTGTACAGGCTTAGCTATAAAAGCACTGAGTGGACACAGAATACATGAGCTTTTTGCTGTGTCTTAGTATCGGAACTAGTTTGTTGGGAAAGAAAACTGATTTATGTCAGATAAAAATGAGATCTGAGATTTGAGTTTTACTTGGGTCCCCCAACCCCAAAACAGCAATAAAACGTATATTGGTTCCTCATTGGGAATTTACGATGACCCAGACCCCTTCCTCTGAGAACATAATCTAGTACCCATCATACTGTTATTGGATTCAAACTGGGAAGTGGGGGTTTTAATTAAGTTTCAAATAAACTAAAATAGTTTCTTCTGAATACTGCCAGCCCTCTAGGATCTGGCAAAGCCATACAGTCTTGACTCCTATCAAGTGTAGTCATTTCTGAGATGGACTGGTACACATGGGGGAAGCAGATCCCCACTGTCTGACCCATCGGCACCCATAGGTAACACTGGTGTGACACACTGTCTGCTTATGCTCCCAACCACACATTATAGAGACGTTTCGCAGGGAAAGGCCCCTTGGTGCAGGTGGACAGCCTTGCTGTCTTCAATACCCTGTCACACGGTCTTTGAGCAGCCATCTTCAACTTCCTCTTGGCCTTTCCACCTGTCCCCTCACCATCTAGGGAGAACCCGGGGCTCCACGTTAGTGTCTGCTCCTACCCGTGGGGTTTCCCTCTGAGTCAGGAAGAGAAAGAGAACGTATTTATCCATGACAAGAAAACACACCCTGCTGCAGCACTGAGTTGACCCACGAGCACCTGCCTGCTCTGTGTCCAGATGTAAAAGACAGAAGGATGTGCCTGTCTCAGGCTACCCCAACATAGGAAACTCTGCTTGGTGCATGCAAAAGTATCTAATTAGTTTAACGTCACTGGGACACATAGGGTCCCTTTTGCAGATCGTTAGCCTTGTAGATAAAAAAAAAAAAAAAGAATTTAAAAATGGACCCAGAAGAAAACTCAAGGACAGTTTTACTTTATTAGAGTTTAAGAAACCAAAGGGCAGGAAAGCTGGAGATCTCAGCAGCTGCAGGGAAGAGACAGAAAGAAGGAAGGAGGGAGAGAAGGAAAGAGAGAAGAAAGGAAGGAAGGAAGGAAGGAAGGAAGGAAGGAAGGAAGGAAGGGAGGGAGAAAGGAAGGGAGGGAGGAAGGGAGAGAGAAAGGAAGGGAGGGAGGGAGGGAGGGAGGGAGGAAGGAAGGAAGGAAGGAAGGAAGGAAGGAAGGAAGGAAGGAAGGAAGGAAGGAAGGAAGGACAAGCATGCCTTTTGAATTAGAAGTCAGGGAAGCAGCTGTCTCAGCAATGGAGTCTGAGCAGTTGCGTGAGCTGGGGTTGGGGGTGTGTTCAAAGGACAAGAATGGATTTTGACAAGTACCTGGAGAGAGGAAATAGAGAGAAAAGTAAAAAATGAACTCTTTCTGAGCAGACAGGTTTAGCAGTGAGGGCCTGTAAGCAGCTGTCCTGGGAGAGCCTTCCAGGGTCCGGGAGCAATCTCTCATTGAGGGAACAACTGCCCCCTCTTCTCATCATGTCCTCGGGAGTGTTGTGTGTCCTTTCTCCTTTGGCTTCAGGCTTGCTTCCCTGAGGGTGAAACAAGATTTTTCTCCTTGTCTTAGGAGGTCTCAGTTTTGCTGGGACAAGGGAATCCCTGTTTTCTACATCAAAGGCGTTAACCACCACTGACTAAGCCATTTGTAAAGTGGTTTACTGACTGAGCATGCTCCTTGTCTCAGAAGAGGTTACCATGTTAGTGTTCATATGTCTCAGAGGGGTCTCCAGGTGTTGGAGGCACCCATGTCAACATCAGAAAGGGTCTCGTCAGTCATGGGTTATAACATTTTCACCATGAAGTCGGCATAGACACGTGTTAGACTTCTGATTGGTCTGGGAAGGGGTGGCCTCAAATAGAGTCCTTTCAATAAGACAACAGTTACACTGGTTCTGGACAAGAGGTACTTGTACAGGGAACTGAAATCCTGGACCAAATGCTAATGTCCTGGGCCCAGAAAGAGTAAGGGGACAGACCCTTCCTAGAGCCTTTCAGACAACAAAGGTGCTATGCACCCCTTAGGAACCCCTTTCTCAGAGAGAGGCCAGTGCCAGTGGGAAGCTGCTGCAAGGAGATGGCACTCCTGTCTCCATTTCAGGTCTTACGTTTGTTTGTTTTGTTTTAGGGAGAGAGACAAAATTCTCATATTAGAAAAATTAACAGCTCAGTAGAATCAAATTTGCAATAATGCTTTATGCCAAATCTGGGGATTCTGGTAATGGCTTCTGGTCTTGCAGAGACAGAAACCCCAAGTGAGCATGAGAGTCTCCTGAATTTTTTAAAGAGGGTGAGTGAGACAACATTTTAAGAGCTGATGCCATGGGAGTCACAAGTGTAAACATCCCCTCTAGACATGAACATAAAAAGACACCAAACCTTCCCAGGGTATGTAGCTGGAAGGTTTCTCCAGTATCACCTGGCCGTGTGGTCCCTCAGCCACTTATAAAATAATCATTCAGATGCTTAATATTAATTACCAATTGCATGGCCCATGGCAGGCTTCTTGCTAGCTAGCTCTTGTATCTAAAGTTAACCCATTTCTCTTAATCTATGTTTTGCCACGTGTTTCGTGCCTTACCGTTTCATGGCTTACCGGTCTGCTGGCACGTTGTCCCTTCAGTGGTGGCTGGCTCTCTCCCCTCTCCTTTCTCTTCCTGTCTATCTGCTTGGATTTCCACCTGCCTCTAAGATACCTTGCCATAGGCCAATGCAGCTTTGTTTATCAACCAATCAGAGCAGCAAATATTCAAGCATACAGAAAGACAGCCCACAGCAAGGGTAAAGTCACTCTTGATTGTTTCAGTCAAGAGAATGAATATTAGGAAGGACATTGGAACGCAGGTGGTCCTGAAAATCAGACCCAAGTCCTTTGTAGGCTGGGACTTATTTCTCAGTTCCCAATGCCCCATTCTCTGACTTCTCCGGATTCCTGAGTCAAACACTCTGAAATCCTTCAAAGCACTGGGTTGTTGTTATAGTGACTGGAGACCCATTTCAGCTGACTGTGCTTTCAGCCTCTTGTATCTTCCTTTCTTAGTCTCTCTTCTCATTCTGTTAGTGTTTAGAAGAAAGCAAAAGAGATGTTGAGGTCGTGATCTCTGAGAAGATAGTGCCAAAGATAAAAAGATGGGTGAACTTTTTATCACTCAAAGGGCGGGAGACATGGCTAGGTGGTTAAGAGAAGTACTCTTGCAGCGAACCTGGGTTGGGTTCCCAGCACCCACATCAGGAGGCTCACAACCACCTATAGCGACAGCCCAGTGGATCTGGTGTCCCTTTCTGGCCTCTGCAGGCACCTAGACAGACAGACAGACAGACAGACAGACAGACACACACACACACACACACACACACACACACACACTTATATGTGTGCTTTTCTTAAACTAGAACAAACTGTATCTGGAATGATACAGTAGTAGGGTGAGGTATGAAATAAGAGCGATCCATTTTTACATCCTTTCCCAAAAAACTGGTAAGAAAAACCTACAACAAAATGAAAAATGAAGGATGACTTATAGGAAAACAGATGGTTTACAAACAAATGACTTTTAAACACGAGAAACGTTCTCATCAGACCAGAAATCTAAAACGTGAAGATGCTGATGTGTAATCACCAATAACCATGAGTTACATATTTAAGATAAATGGGCAATGAAGTATGCAAATGGAATATGATACTTAGAAAAATTAGTGATTTAAAAAAGATATTTATTGCCAGGCATGGTGGTACATACCTTTAATCCAGTACTCCAGAGGTAGAGGCAGGAAGATCTCTATGGGTTTGAGGCCAGCCTGATCTACATAGTGAGTTTTAGGCCAGCCAGGGATACATAGTGAGACCCTGTTTCAAGAAAAAGAGTATTATCATTTAATTTATTATTTAGTTATGTGTGTGTTCTCACATACATTTTGTGTTGTTGTGTAGCTAAGAATAGCCCTGAACTTGTGTGTAGCCAAAGATGGCCTTGAACTCCTAATCCTCCTCCCACCTCTGTTTCCCAAGGACTGGAACTGCAGGAATTCACCACCACACTCAGTTTCCACAGTTTCTACAGAGCTGGGGATAAAACTCTGGCTTCGTGCCTGCTAGGCAAGCACAGTAAAAAGTGAGTCCCAAGCTCCACATTCTAGCTGTAATCTCTACATATCTGAACTTACTGTATCTGCGTGGACAAAATTTCAGTTGACGTCACATGCTTGTGCTTATTTAGTAATTGCTCACTTCTCATTCATAACAGCATTGTCCGTGAAATAACTAATGTTACTAACTATAAACACACTGTTTCCAGGGATCATCTGTCTGTTTTGATGCTGTGGAGATGGTGTGGAGGGTGAGCGTCCTCTGACTGAGGGTCAGTAAATGCAGGATGAATTCTTACCCATTAGATGAATGGGGCAAAGAGGAAACACTTAATTTTAAACGCTGTAAAAGAAACATGTTTCTTCTATTAAAACAACATGTACAATATTGAGATATATGTGCACAGAAGTAGCGATCTCTTCAAGACTATGATTTCAACTTAAACTCCCGTCAAGAATGCATGGATGGGCTCATGTCCCCATGCAGCACTGGTGCAGGGCATGCAGGCCACCTCAGCTTTCCTGCTTGCCAAATGGAAACTGGTAGAGAAATAGGGTTTATTTACACTTTTATGAACCTGGGAGAGAAAGAACCTTCCTTCCTCTCTGCCTTTCCTGCAATGTGTTACAGTTTTCACAGAAAAGATGAAACAGAGGCCAGGGAATACGCAATGTGCTACTTAACTGTAAGATGGGTCAGCTGGTCTTCTCTCAGCAGGATGGGAACTTGGGCACTGGGCCTTCTCCATTTCTTGTTCTGGCAAGAAGACACAGTGGGTGAAGGAACCTGTCACCAAGCCTGATGACCTGAATCCGATCCCCTAAACTCACTTAATGGAAGGGGGGAGCTGATTGCTGAAAGTTATCCCCGGACCTCCAAAGGTGAGAAGGTGAGCGTTCTCTCTCTCTCTCTCTCTCTCTCTCTCTCTCTCTCTCTCTCTCTCTCTCTCTCTCTCTCTCACTCTCACACACACACACACACACACACACACACACACAAAATGTAATTTTTTTTATGAAAGTCCTTAAATTGGGTTTCAGTTTTTCTTTAAGCAACATTTCCCACATTCTTCAGAGGAAAAACAAGCACATGTTACTTGAGCAGCAGGCCCAGAAAGAGGTTTTATAAGCATGCACTTTCACTGATAACCTATTGTCTCCTACGCCATTTTTCTACTCAGATATCTAAAATTACCTAAAAAATAATAATCAGAAGGTCAGAATGTGTTTTTGGAATCAAAAACATCCCAAATAAGTAACTGGACCCAGCTAGGGTGTCTACCACCTTCACTGTTGAAAATCTGGGTAAAACATTTGACTACACTCTGAAATGACTACTGGTAGCCTGCGGCTGTCCAGAGACGTGCAGATAACAGTGACAGCTGGTGAGAGAGTATTTCGAGTGTCTCTGTAGTGCAGAGTGGAAAAGGTATGAGGAGCTGAGTCACTTCTTGATACCACACAACACTTGGAGAAGGTTAGCTATTGAATTCTAGATGGCTGGTGTTTGGGGTGGATTCTGGACCCTTCAGCCCACAGCAGTAGCCACAAGAATGACTGAAGTATTGAAGCAGAGCCACAGACCTCCATGTTTGTGTGAGCTCTTCTCCGCCGGGAGTAACACTCTAGATGGCCTTTGATCCTATCAGTTTTGACAGACTTTGCTCATAATAGATTTCTTTATGTTTTGCAGTAAGTTATAAAGTTCATAATGTCTACATACAGTTTATATATTTATATCATTGCAAACTTAAAATTTGTAAAGATATTGTTAGGTAACACCATTCTGTCCTTGAACTGCCAAATTACAGGAAATCTCCAGGGGAAAAAACATCCAACATATTTATTTTTAAAAACGACTGTGTGTCAGTGAACCCACATGGGTTCAGGTGGGTGATGTCCAAGTGTCCAGTCAGCTGTGCTGGGCATTCAAATCCCATTGGTTGGTTATTTGGATCTATATTTTGTGCTCCGAGTATTTGGACAGGAGCTTGGGATCGTGGGTCTCGAGAGAATCAAAAGCTGGGTCACAGCACAATTCATGGAACTGGAGGCAGGGAAGAGTGAGTGGGGCAATTGCTGGGTTCAAAACCAACTCCATCCTGTTTCTATTCAGGACAACTGGCTTGCTACATGCGTGACTCAGTTTCCTTGTCTGTCAATATTGTCTACATCATTGTTGTAAACAAATGAGTAATAAATGACAGAAGCACTGTCCACTCTGATTACTGTCAGTATCCATGTCTTCTTCCTCAGGTGCAGTAGAGATGGGCACAGCCAACGACAGCACCTTCAGCCATTTCATCCTTGTAGGCTTCTCTGACCGGCCCCAGCTGGAAAGGGTCCTCTTCGCGGTCATCCTGCCTGCCTACCTCCTGACCCTGCTGGGCAACAGCACCATCATCCTGGTGTCCAGGCTGGACCCGCACCTGCACACCCCCATGTACTTCTTCCTCACACACCTGTCCTTCCTGGACCTCAGCTTCACCAGCAGCTCCATCCCGCAGCTGCTCTACAACCTCAGTGGGCAGGACAAGACCATCAGCTATGTGGGCTGCGCCCTGCAGCTGGTCCTGTTCCTGGGCCTGGGGGGTGTGGAGTGCTTGCTGCTAGCTGTCATGGCCTATGACCGCTTTGTGGCCGTCTGCAAGCCCCTGCACTACATGGTGGTCATGAGCCCCAAGCTCTGCCTGGGCCTGGTCTCAGTGGCCTGGAGCTGCGGGGTAGCCAATTCTTTGGCCATGTCTCCAGTGACCCTCAGCTTACCCCGCTGCGGGCGCCGCAGGGTGGACCACTTCCTCTGTGAAATGCCCGCCCTCATCAGGATGGCCTGCGTCAACACGCTGCGGTTGAAGGCACAGTCTTCGTTCTGGCGATAGGCATCGTGCTGTCTCCCCTGGTGTTCATCTTGGTCTCCTACGGCTACATCGTGAGGGCCGTGCTGCAAATCCGCTCCGCGGCAGGGCGGCAAAAGGCCTTCAACACGTGTGGCTCGCACCTCACCGTGGTCTCGCTGTTTCTACGGAAATATCATCTACATGTACATGCAGCCGGGGAACAGCTCCTCCCAGGACCAGGGCAAGTTCCTCACCCTCTTCTACAACATCGTCACCCCTCTCCTCAACCCTCTGATCTACACGCTCAGGAACAAGGAGGTGAAGGGGGCGCTCCGGAGGCTGCTGCTGGGCAGCAGAGAGAGAACGGAAGTAAGGGCTGGTTCCAGACAGACCAGAGGGAAGCTGTCTTGGTGAGATTGGCAATGAAAGCTGAGGCTGAACACAAGCTCTTAGGCAAACATTTTAATGAGAAAGAAAGGAGCTGAGAAAAACGTTCCACAGTGATTTGGGGGAAATCCAGGCTGCCCTGTGGCAGAGAGAAAGCAGGCGTGCTACTGGATTCTTGAAGAGTTCTGGGATTTGGCAGGCACGAGGATGGCATGTGTTTTAAATTTCTTCTTTATGGTTGACCGTTTGTCCCTGCAATATCTTATAGGTGTTATATGTGGTGAAATGTGCTCTCAGGGTAAGGTAAGGGCGCAGCAGGTGCCTTCGATGCATTGTTGACAGACAAGAGGGCAGAGTGACGGCAGGGAGCTGGCCTTATGGTTTAGGGCATAAGCATCTGTGCTGTCCTGTGCCCACATGTGTCTTTATTTCAGTTTCAGGGGTATGGGAGGGTCAGGCAGCTCTGGCCTGGACGTCACTGCATGCAAGGCCTTGGGTAGCGTTGGCAGTACCGGGTCTGATCAACTCTCGTCTGCGGCTCTCCATTGTTTACATCTTCTGGGCCTCTAGAAGCCCGTGTAAGGTCGCAAATCATCTGCTTTAGGAGTGAGCCGAACATCGCCGGTCACCCAGCCCTTCCATCCTGTCCTGTCACGATCTGTGAATAAGTGCAGCAGAGCGTGCTCATTCACCTCCCTTGTCAGCGTGACTAGGTTTAGAATCACTCAGGAAACCAAGGGACACCTCAGAGTGGGTCCGTGAAGGTGTTTGCAGAGGCTTCATTGAGGGGGAAGACCCGCCCTGAAAGTGGGTAGCACTGTCTCATGGGCTCCGGGCCCCAGGCAGATCAACAGGACTAGGAAAGAGGAAACAAACAGGCATCTCCCTGCTGTTTCCCAGATGTTAGGCAGGGGAGCAGCTCAGCCAAGCCTTCCTGACAGGATGGACAGAATCCTCTGAAACCCTGAGCCTCCGGGCATGCCTTCTTTATCCACACTAAGGGACTTAGGCACAGCAATGGAAAGGTAAGTAATGCAACCAGGGAAACAGTAAAGAGAACTTCCCACCAACGCGTTCCTTGGGGCCAAGGAGGATGTGACTTTCCTTCGAATTTTATTTCATTTGTTTATTTTTTTTAAATTTCTTCTTTATTACATTTTTATTCGTTTATTGAGTGTGTGTGTGTGTGTGTGTGTGTGTGTGTGTGTGTGTGTGTGTGTCTTGGTCTGCATGTTTCCCAGTGGCTATGTGGAGGTTAGAGGACAACTTGCAGGAATCATTTCTCTCCTTTAGTCATACAGGTCCAGGAGCTCCAAATCAAGCCAAGAGCCTTGGCAGCGAGCACCTTTACCCACTGAGCCGTTTGCCAACCCGGGTTTTCTTAATGGCATCCCAGGTGTTTTATTCATAGGAACAAAGTGTCTCTCCATGTCCACCACTCAGCATCAACTTCAGCATAGTCTGATGTTTTATATTCCCAAAATTCCTACCTAAAGCCCTTTGTGGAATGGAGTTGGTTTTTTGCTCTGGTTTGCCGTCCCTCAGCCCGTGTCTGTCATAAGATTCTGGATAAGCAGAAAAGGAGGTGACCTACGATAACAACAGGGGGGCATTAGATGAAAAGTGGCTTCGTTATTTCTCAGGTTTGTTTTCATTTGGTTTGTGAGAAAACCTCCCTGTGCCTGCCAGGCTCTCCTATGGTATAACCTCAGTGTTTGCTTGTGGCCGGTCTGACTGCTGTGACTCCCACAACAGACTCAGAACTGAGGACAAACCCCAGCAGCATCTGCTCCCACCCCAAGGCGTGGAAAGGCTTGCCTTACTGCACACAGCTGTGACTCTACTGCAAAACTCCAGGAGAGAATCGGAGGAGAATCTTTGTTTTTTCAATTATTTTATTTATGTATTTATTCTATGTGTTTTTCGCATCATGTATCTTGGTCCCATTTGTTCCCCATCCCTTCACATCCATACCCAAATAAAACAAAATTCAATAGAAAAAAATGGAAGAAAAAAATGAGAAAATTTTTTTAAAAAGGGAAGGAATTAAAAATCTCATCACAGAAGCTGCAGTGTGACCCAACAAGTCACGCCGTATACCCCTTTGTCCATACATCTCTACTTGCCAGTGTTCATTGCAAAGAGTCATTGGTCTGGTTCGAGGCCCCTGGTCTCCACTACGTGTTTGATGCTGGGCCCCCACGAGGACTCTTCCTGGACGTCCTGCTGTGTTGTGGAGACCCTGCAGCCTTGGCTCTGCATGTTAGGTCCGTATATGTGCTCCAGCAGATCATAGATGGGATAGATGTTGGGGTGGGCCATGTCATACCCTGAGTCTGGGCCTGGGCAGCTGTAGGGTTGATCCTCCAGCTGGAAAATAGAGACAGCTGCAACACTCAGGAGAGGGGCCCTGCACCCCACTGGGGCAGCACAACAGAGCCAACCCTGTTAGTGGAGGTATGGATGAACCAGCCCCCAAATCGTGAGCATGGGACAGCTGTTCCCATTATTCATCTGCCTTGTGGCAAAGTGGGCAGAAGAGAGTTGCCACCCCCACCCCATCAACCCCTGAGACAGGTGGGAGAGCCGTCCCTGACCCCCCCATCCGCTGCAACACTCAGAAGAGCAGGCCCTGTACCTCACCAGGGCAGCACACTTGAGCCAACACTGTTAGCACAGGTGTGCGAGAGCCAGCCCCGAAACTGTGACTATGGGAGAGCTGACCCCATGACTCACCTATCCTGTGGTGACGGGAACAGGGGAGGAGAAATCCCTCCCTCCCTCCATCCCTCTCCCCACCCATCAATGCCAGAGGCAGGTGGGAGACAGGAGGGAGAGATGACCCTGTGGTCATAAGAGTGGGAGAGCTGCTGGGCAGTGGTGGCGCACGCCTTTAATCCCAGCCCTCGGGAGGCAGAGGCAGGCGGATCTCTGTGAGTTTGAGGCCAGCCTGGTCTACAGAGTGAGTTCCAGGACAGCTGGGGCTACACAGAGAAACCCTGTCTGGAAAAACAAAACAAAACAGAGAAGGAGTGGAAAAGCCATCCCTGACCCCCAACAGCTGCAACCCTCAGGAGAGCAGGTCCTGCACCTCTCCAGGGCCGCACAATAGAGCCAAGACTGTTGGCCCAGGGGTAGGTGAGCCAGCCCCGAAACTGTGACCATGGGAGAATCTTTTTTTTCCTCCAAGAAAATCATGCAGCTTTTCTTCCAAGACAAAGCAGAGAAGTGTTGGGAAAGTATCCTTTGCGTTGTCTATCCTGCCACGCTCCTCGTGGCTCCTCTCCATGAGCCCTTGCAGTGTGTCACACACTGTCCTCACAGGTCCTCTAGTCATGGCTGTGCCTCTAGGGAGCACAAGATGCATCTCTCAGCAGACCCTCTAATCGGAGACTTCTCAGGCTGCACTTGAGCAGAGGAAGTGTACAAAAGAAACATAAGCCCCTCTTCGTGGAGCGTTGCTTCGATCCATCTTCTCAGTAATAGGTTTGGCAACTTGAAATGGCCAAAGAAGATAATGAGAGCAAAGAAAGAGCAAGCTGCTCACTCCTGTGAACTTGATGGAGGAGACAGTGCCAGCTGGGGAATGCTTCGTTTACTCTTGACAGCAACGAAGGATTTGAGAAACACATCTTGTCCTACTTAGCTTTAATTGTCAATTTGACACAGCCTAAAGTCATCCGAGAAGAGAGCCCTGAC
The DNA here is from genome assembly GCF_004664715.2 of Peromyscus leucopus. NCBI lineage: Eukaryota > Metazoa > Chordata > Mammalia > Rodentia > Cricetidae > Peromyscus > Peromyscus leucopus. The sequence continues at coordinate 41,370,612 of NC_051086.1, forward strand.
TGAGGAATTGGCTAGAGCAGATTGGCCCGTGGGCATGTCTTGGGTTTTGATTGGTTCAGGAGGACCCAGCCTACTGTGGACTGCACCGTTTCATGGACAAGTGGATCTGGGCTAAATAAAGAAGTAGCTAAGTGTGAGCTTGTGAGTGAGCCAGCAAGTGGCTGTCCTCCATGGTTTCTGCATCAGGTTCCTGCTTGAGTCCCTGCCTTGACTTCCCTCAGTGATTGATTGCCTGTGACTTGTGAAAATAAGCCAAGTGAACCCTTTCCTCCTCAGGTTGCTTTTTGTCAGGGTGTTTTGGGACAGTAACATAAAACTAGAACATGTCTAGACTCAATGACAGAGGCCCTCCTGTTCAGATTCTGATAATTTGTTGTTTGTACAACTTAAAAATGGCCAGTTCTAAACTCCACCCTCCCCTCTGTGTGAAGCTGACTTTCATTCCTCAGAGACTAAGTGCTGATCTGGGGATGTAGGTGGGTGATGTTGGTGGAGTGCTTGCCTAATGGGCTCGAAACCTGGAAGGGGTGGTGGGTATCAATCTGTAATCCTAGCACTCGGGAGATGAAGTTGGGAGGATCAAAAGTTCAGGCTCACCCTCTGACTACACAGCAAGTGCAAAGTTACATCCACAAAAGGCCAGGCTTTCTCTGACTCAGCCTCATTCCCACGGTCTTAAAGATGCAGGAGCCTTGAGTCTACAACAGACCCAGCAATGGCCACAGTCAGAAAGCCTCATATAGAGGGGTTCAACCCATGCAAGTTGTGATTTCTTTCACAAAAATGGACAGTAACTACAGCTGCCTGTGAGCATCAGTGTCTCTCCATACTTTCTCCCAGGATGATCTTAAGGGCGGGAGACAGTCACCAGGCCCTCCATGATGGAGGAGTCTACTGACTACCAGGTTGTTTCTCTGGGTAACAGTTCTGGCCAGGAACCTTACATGGTGAGTATTGGTACCACATCACCCTGACGAGGGGACACCTGCCGTGAAGCAGGTGTCTGATTCCTGTGTTGACACCTCAGCCATTTTGCCCATGGGCCCTAGGACGAAGATGCATTGAGAAAAAGGCAACCTCACAAAATTGGTTCTTCCATTTCCCACCCCTCTGCTCCAGTAGCAGCAGCTGTAACACCTGTCACAGGTCTGGCATAGTCTTATCCTCGACTTACAGAAAACATAGCTGAGGCATATGTGGGTAGAGCTGATAGCATATCTAGAAAGAAAAATCCCCACACCCTGTATTTAACCCAGAAACTTTACAATTTTGTTCTTCTGCTTCCTAATGATTCTGGGGAGGGGCCAGTGATTGAAGAAGATTATGGCATCCGAGTCTCAAGCTGAGATGTAAGGCAGAGAAGAAAGGTGTGTTAGATGGACATAGTTCTCATTAGATGTCTCAACGCATGATTCCACAGAAACCTTTTAGTATATAGTTAAATAATCCAGGCACAGCAATAATGAATGCCTGGAGCCATCTAAGATGTTCTTGTTCTCCATAAAAAACGGGAGGGATCTGGCTTGCACCAACTTACAAGAACACCATAGTCTTTCACTCACCTGAATTTTCAAACTAGGTCAGCTGCTGGATACAGAGACTGAAGGCAGATGTGAGGACAGGTCAAGGACATTGTTCCTGAAGGTCAAGGGTTGCTATTTAAATGAGCATTACACAGAGTATAGGAGAGCATGCTTTGATGGGATAGTAAATACAAGTGCCAATGAGTTCATTACTAGCTACTTAATGGGATTTGGTGGGAAATAATTCAAAAATATTCTCTTTAGGTTTCTTTCTTTTATAGTATGTGTGTAAATGCCTCACCTGCATGTATGTCTATGCACCACATTCGTGCAGTGCCCAGAGAGGAAGAGGATATTGGACCCCTGGAAATAGAGTTAGGAACAGTTGAGTCATGTGAGTGCTGGGAACTGAGCCCGGTCACTTCAACAAGTGCCCTTAACCTCGGAATCATCTCTCCATCCCAAAGTGGCAAAGAATTTTAATACAATTCGTCATACAGAAAAGAACTGGAATAGAAGTATTTGGATTCATAAACTCATGAGGGACTCTTAACAGAAGAGTGTTGTGCACAAAATGTCAAGCAATACTGCCACCTGGAGGAAGCAGGAAGAGGTGACATGCTCTGTCCGTGGTTTAAAGAGGAGAGGATGGGGCTGTGATGACTCCAAGAGATAAGTAGCTTGCCTCCAACTAACATCTGAGCACTTGAGTTCAATGCCCAGCACCCACATGGCAGATAAAGAGAACAGACTCCCACAAATTGTCCTCTGATCTCTGTGTATGCCCCCCAAAATAAATAATATACTTTTAAAAATATGTGAGGACAGGAATCATTGTCACCTTATTCAAAGGAAATTAGAGCTTAGGCACTGTGGTGACTTGTCAGCAGTGGTGACAATCCTCATTGATGCTGCTGTCCTGTGTGGAGTCCTGTGTTCCTCACAGTCTTCCTGCACAGCCTTTATTCCCTCATCCCCCGGGGTACACAGGCCACATAAGTAGGGAGTGCCCGAAACTCAGCAGCTTTCGGAAGGGAGTCAACAGCTCCTCTGGCAGTGACAGGTTCTTTTCTGGGCCGCACTTTGGTCAACTTGTAAGCATAGGCAGGGACCAAGGCATGGATCCACAGTGACACCAGCAGCCACTGTGTCTGAGGGGGTACCTTCAGCCTTTAGGGACCTCAACGCAGGTAAAACTAGATCATTGGCTTTCACAAAGAAGAGAATTTCAGAATGAGTTACTAAGAGACAGAGTTGGGTTTATCCAAATTTTTAGATTCTTAAGTGTGAGGGTTAAGAGAAGTAAGGTGCCGGGGAAAAGCACATGGGTGTGGGCTTCTCTGAGAGTCATACTTTGTTGTGTTTACACCATAGTCACACAGACTATCACCTTCAAAGGCTTATTCAGGAAACTAACTGAGACCCCAGAGAGGTTCTGTTGATTTTCTATGCATACAAGTATTTATTTTCTTTCTGATATAATCATAATATTCTAAATGACCTAGTTTCTGGTTTTTTTTTGTTATAGCATTACGTTTGTAGGGTCAAATCCTGAGCTCTGACAGTCTTGACAATCCAGGCTTGGCCATCTGTTCTCAGTTAGCCAGAGCAAGAGAGAAGTGAAAAAGCAAAGACAGAAAATGTGTTCAGTGTGGCCACATTGTGAAGAGAAACAAAGAGGCTCAGTGGTACCCAAGTCCATCTTCAGTGTCCTGACACGGAGGTTAGCTTTTAAGAGAGCAAAAGGCTTGCAGAGCTCAGCAGTCCTGGTCAAGGTGTGGGGAAATTCCAGTCCTTTGCATTTGTTGTCCCAGTGGTCTGACAGCTGAAGTGAGGGTCACAAGTGTCTCTCTTTAGAATGTATTCATTCCTACCAGGATGATTTCAGTAGCCTCAGGAGAAATGAGGATAAACCACAGTGTCCCTAAACTCTGCGAGCATGTCTATCGAGAAGAGGATAACATGGCTTATGCAAGTGAAAAGTGCAGAAATAAGTTCACTGCTGGCGTTGGGAAGACGGCTCAGAGGATAATAAAAGCACTTGCTATCCAAATCTGGGAAACCGAGTTCAATCTCCAGATGTGCAGTAGCACACATTTGTAATTCTGGCAGTCCTATGGTGAAAAGGGAGGCAGAGACAGAATAGCCATGCAGAAACTCACGGGTGAACAAACACAAAATACACAATGTGACAGATGTGACAAAAGACTCCGCCTTAACAAAGCAGAAGGAGATCCAGCCCCTGGAAATTGTCCTCTGACCTCCACATAGGCACTGTGGTGTGTACTCACTCACATTCTATCTCTCTCTTACACACACACACACACACATGCAAAAACAAATAAAATAATACCTTGTCTATTGTTTCAATTACATAAGTCACTCATTAATTGTGTTTCAGTGCACAAAGCCCAGTATACAGAGACCTGACTAGGTGTGGTAGGGAAGTGTGTTGCTGATGATGGTGAGGGTGGTGATGGTGATGGTAGTGGTGATAATGGTGCTGCTGCTGGTGGTGATGGTGGTGGTGGTGGTAATAGTAGTGGTGATGTGGTGGTGGTGGTGGTGGTGGTGGTGATGGTGGTGGTGATGGTGATGGTGGTGGTGGTGATGAGATGATGGTGGTGGTGATGGTGTTGATGGTGGTGGTGGTGGTGGTGGTGGTGGTGGTGGTAGTGGTGATGGTGGTAGTGATGGTGGTGGGATGGTGATGATGGTGATGGTGGTGATGGTGGTAATGGTGGTGGTGATGGTGGTGATGGTGATGATGGTGGTGGTGGTGGGGGTGGTGGTGGGGGTGGGGTGGTGATGGTGGTGGTGATGGTGATGGTGGTGGTGGTAAAGATGTTGATGGTGGTGGTTGTAGAATGCTGTGGACCTGTAAGGAGGTGAGATCACCCTTCAGAGAGAGAATGAGCACAGCAAAGTTTGAGCTCTGAGTTTACTTCAGTCTCCAGGGGAACAACTGTTAGCCCCAAGACTCATTACACTGTTTTCTCCCCTGGCTCCATCATCAGGTAATTAGTGTGTTTTGTTTCCTGTGTGCCTCACTTCTGTCTGTCATACTAGGAGGAAATAACAAGTATCTCAGTTCACAAGCACAGGACCAGTAAACCGAAGGTTTAACTAATCTTTCTATCCAGTTTAAGACTATTTTCATGAAGTTATTAGGTTGGTCAATGCAGTCAAGCTATTAAATTATTTCTTTGGTATCACAAACTCTGTTAAGGTTAAGCTATGTTTGCATAAACAAGTTACTAAACAATAGTTTGTTCATTCAAATGTATCCAGGGAACTTTCAAAGCTAAGATACAAACACACCGAAGTGTTAATGTATGCACCACATTTCCAGGTACAAAAGAAACCACCCACTACGGTTCCCATTGCTCTTCCATAAGATGCTTAGTGGATGTCTCGGGAGTAGAAAAATTAGGACAAAGTGCAATGGAGCTCCAGTGTGGGATGGTGACCTTTCAGTGACTGGAGATGACAAAATGCTGCTTAGAAAAGAGGATTCTGTATTTGCAGGAATCACCAACAATCTTGTGTCTTTGAGTAAGGAGCTCATAAGTTCATTTCCTATCAAGAAGGAAGAACTCTGCCTTCCTCATGCTCTGCCACAGGCAGGGAGAGAGACACGGCCATACAAAGAAGAGAGGAGACTAATTGGCTTCTGCCTCTGCGCCTCCCAAAGGGCACACAAATGATCCATGGGGGATTTGAACCCCCACCCCACCTCTGCACTGTCTCCTCCATCTCACTGGGGAGACCATGGTTCTGGCATTTTCTCCTCACAACCCTTTGCAGGAAGGTTGTAGATCCCCAGATATAAACAGGGAGAAGCGAACTCTAGGGATCTCCTCCCTTCTCCCTTGAGTGTCTTCCTGTGTTATGACATTGAAGAGAACCACTCACAGTCCATCAGCTTCAGGCTGGACGGAAGAGCAAGAGGGCATCAGGCAGAACGCCCAGAGCAAGCGGCTTGCTGAGGTGACAGTCTCCTCTCCTGTTCAGACACTTCAGTCTACTTGGCAACATGCTGCCGAAAACAGTGAGTAGGGTTGGGGCTCTACTCAGAATTTCCTCTGAAACTTAATTTCTCTCCTTTGTTTGTACATCACGATGCTGAATGAACAGCCTCCTTCTGGTCTTTGAGGATGAGCCCATGATACAAAGCAGAGGCAAACATTGTTTCTGCCCTTACAGAATTCTGTTTTCAGAGCTGAAGACTGAACCCAGGGCTTTGTGCTTGCCTAGCCCTACACTGAGCTAAATCCCCAGCCCCTCTTACTGGATTTGACAGTAACACCTGATGCCGGGTCATACTCACAGGTGAATATATGCTAATTAACCAATTCAAAGGCTAGGTAATAAAACCATATACAGTCAGACTTAGATTTATTTGAACTAGTCAGCCAAAAAACATACCCCAGAAGAAGTAGATTTTAAATTATGTGTTAAGTAAAGTGATAGACAAGAACTTGTACATCCATCTATACTAAATAGATGCGTAAAATATATTTGTTATCAAGGACTCATGAAGGATACTCTGAAAACAATGAGTTAAATACACAGAAAATATTTGAATCAAATTAGGGAAAAAAAACCTAACACTTGGGGATAGGGAGATAAACAAAGACATTCCAAGGATGATGAAAAATAAGGAAAAAGACCAGTACAGACAGGCAGGTAACAGAAAACCACCCAGACATCCATGGTAATCACAACAAAAAGACTGTGACTCAGTAGTCGTGGCTGAGTGGTGGGTACTAAATGCAAAATCAACAGTGCTTGTTTGCAATGGGGGCAGTCAGGTACCCCTGACCGAATTTACTGAACACAGCATCTTAGACCACTGGGCCACCCTGACCTCTGCAGGTGCCCATTTCTGTAGCTGCCACTAAGCTGCTTCCAAAAACAGAAGTGAAACACAGCCTGATTTCGTGTATACAAAGAACATTGTGATCCTCACAATTTAGTCCAAATAAACAGGTGAACACAGTGTCTGGAACCAATTACCTTTGTTCCAAATTAGATGTGTTGGAACTATCTATTGTTCATCTGTCATGTGTGTCCTTAAGACCAAAGAAAGAAAGGAGTAGTAAGTCCATCTTTTTCTTCTACTCAAAGGTTATATGGGATAAAATGATAACCAAACTTAGAGACAGTGCATATATTTGAGTAGAGAGGATGGATGTGTATGGATGTCCCGGGAGACTCCAGAGCTCTTTTGCAGGTTTTTGATCTTATAGAGAAATTTGAAAAATAAGTCAAGGAAACTTGAGGACCATTTTATCAGAGTTTGGGAGATAAAACAACAAGATAAAACAACAAGCTGGAGAGCTAGGTAACTGCCCAGAGGAAGGAGATAGATAAAAGGAAGAGAGAGACTCAGGCTTTCTGAATTAGCTGTCTAAAAAAGCAGACAGGCTCCTCAATTGAAATCTAGAGCATCTATATGGGGGAGGAAGGTATGCTTTCAGAGGGGGGAGAGGGGGGGAGAGAGAATGACAGTCAGGTTTAAGATTTTGATGATGTTTAGGAAAAGAAGCTAGAAAGAGAAGAAAGAAAAAGCAGGCTTCATAGTGAGTGTCTGCAGGCAGCTGGACCCGAGGTGATGCTCCTGGGTCGGCCAGTGCTTATCTCATGATGGCAAGGGAGCAAAGGTCATTCTTCCCACTTTCTTATTGTGTCTTCTGGGATAGCATGTCTCTTTCAGGCTGGTCTTCTTAGGTTGAAAATCAGGATTTTTTTTTCCTTATTGGAGGGGTTCTCCTGCTTAGTCTAGACCAGTGGTATTGGTCTAGAACCTGAGGGTAGTGACCCCTTAGGGAGTCATAAGATAGATATCCTGTGTACCAGATATTTACATTATAATTAATAACAGTAGCAACATTGCCATTATGAAGTAGAAATAAAGTAATTCTATGGCTGGGGGTCACCACAACATGAAGTGTATTAAAGGGTTGCAGCATTGGGAAGGGTGAGAACCACTGGTCTAGACAGAGGAAGCACCCTCTGTCTAAGTCCCAAGGGTGTTATCCACCACTGAGCAAGGCATTTGTAAAGGGAGGGAGTACCCACAGTCAGCCATGCTGTTTGTCTCAGAGGAAACCTACAAGGTTGATTATCATGTCTCAAAGGATGCTGGGAAATGGAGTTGCAGAGAGTCCTTTCATTCTTTCTCCATGCCTTACACACACACACACACACACACACACACACACACACACACACACACACACTGGGAACAGACTGAGTCTACAGGGACACTGGTGACACAGGACACTGTCATCCACTATGGCTGGCTTCTCTATAAACAGGACAATTTTTTGTTTTTTTAGGCCTTTTTGTTTAATATTAGTCATATGAAGTTTATCTAAAACCTTGGATTAGATTAAGTTTTACATTTCAGAGAACATCGACTCCTTAGTTAATTGGGAAAAATCAGTTCAGCTCCTTAAGCTCCGTGAGAGGTCAGTGTGTTTTGTTGACTGGAGTTACGTTGACTACTACCTAGGAAAGAGTGGGTGATGGGTAAGGATTGTTTCTGAAATGGAAAGCAGGAGAAAGCCAAGTTCCCATATGGGGGGGAGGATGACCTGGCAGCAGTAAGAAAGAAATGAAGCATAAAAGGGCATTTCTCCCTCTTTTGCCAAGAGCTCACTCCATCCCACTACCACACAGAGAAACAGAAGGGTATACGGCCGAATGCTTGCTTTATACTCAAAGACTGCCATTAGTTTACATACCAATATTTTACCTAACTTGTACCAAGTTTCCGTACTCTTCCTCAGGTGGAGACAATTACAAGGTTCTCCAGTTCAGCTGGCATGCACAGCTTCTCACAGGGGGCAGACAGTTGCTGATGTCGGTAGTCATGGCTCTGCTCCAAGGCTGGAGGAGGGAACTCTGGTGGGAAGATCTGGGCTGACATATTTACGGAATAAACAGATTTCATTCAAATCTGTGATTCCTCCAAGAAGGATTAAAATGTTTTTTAATTAAATACAGGAGGTCCTTTAGGGGCTAGTCATCATCTTGATAATTAGTTAATTAAAATCATCTTAATTAATACAGAATGAAGGTTTCCTCTTGAACACACATCAAGTGCCAGTCATTAAGACCAGGGGATGATCCTAACCATGATCTAATTTGAGAAAAGACAGGTTCACAAGACATTGCATTACCACAAGCAAAACCTCAGGTATGGGATAAAACATTAGAAGCAAATTCATCAAAGACCAAGTGTGGAGGGTGGCTGAAGATCCATACAACCTGAGGTGGAATCGAACAGGTAGAGGAGTTCTGTAATTTGGTGTGGATTACAGATCGCTGATAAAATGGACATGGTGGCTCATGCCTGTAATCCCAACTCTCAGGAGATGGAGGCAAGAGGATCGGAAGTTCAAGGTCATGCTGGACTACATAACAAGGGGAAGCCAGACTTGGGGACATGAGACTATGTCTCAGAAGGGGATGGTGGTGCCAGAGAGACAATTCAGTGGTTACAAGCACTGGCTGCTCTTCCAGAGGATCTGGGCTCAATTCCCAGTTTTCACATAGTAGCCCACAACTGTCTGTAACTCCAGTCCCAGGGGATTTGACGCCTTCTTTGGCCTCATAGGGCACTGTACCCACACAGTGCATAGATATACATGCATGAAAAAAAAAACACCCAAAATATATAAATTAAAAATAAAGAAAAAATTATTTTAAAGATTATGGAGATACAGAGACTCTAATGTGTGCTTTCTTGAGTCTAAGGGAAGACAAGGCAGAAGCTAATCTTTCCAAAACTTCCAAAACTGTCCAAAGTTGCCAATCATTTTGAGCCAGTTTCACCTACAAGTAAATGTGGACCCAGGACAAATGGTTCAGTTTCTTTCCAGAATGAGACAGAGCAAACCAGTTTTAGCTTGTTTCCATGGAGCCTAGTTCAGGGGATGTAGGAGTTTCAAGAAATATGTAGGATTTTCTTTTTTCTGTTTTTAAGTGCTCTTGAAACTAGCTGGAGTGATACATGCTTACAATCCCAGTGCTCGGGAGGCTGAAGCGGGAATCATGACTTTTAGGCCAAACTAGGCTAGATAATGTTATGGAGTTTATGACCCCTGGAAAAAGAACATAGACTCAATCCAGTTGTAACTAAAAGATGTATTGATTAGCTGCTAGCAGGCTAAATTATCTCTGAGCCAAATTTGAGATTGCCGTGAGAAGTAGAGTGAGGGAAGGATTTTTAAACAGGAAAAACTTCAAGACCTCCAGTATCTACACAAGCAAGCAAAAACTGGTTTGTTCTACCAAGGTACGTGACCCTAAACAATCTTTGGGTATCTGTCTAAGCAAGTTACAGAAGCCAAAAAGGCAGTTAGTCATACCACAGTTGGGTGGGGTTCACCGAGTCAGGGTTACTGGGAATTTATCTTCCAGGGATGGGAGTCAGAGACAAATGGCTGGTGGGTACCAGGATGGATGCCTGGCATAAAATGGAGCTTCTCTAACCATTACAATAGCAATGCCTTGTTCCAAAGAATTAAAAGTAAAATTATTTCCTCAAAGTTTGAAATGTATTTTCATATTCAAAAGATATGGCTGGAACAGGTATTTGCCATGAGTTTGAAGCCAACCTCGTCTACAAACTGTATCCCTGAACAACTTGGGCTATGGAATGAGACTCTGTCTCAAAAATGTATGCACAATCTTTATTTCAGGAGATGGACCAAGTATATTGTTTGCCAATTTAGTCTGTTCTCTTGATCTTTAAAATGTTTTTATTTTTAATTTTGACCAAAAATTTTGTTCATGTAAAGTGCCGGGCAGTGGTGGCACACAGTTTTAATCTCAGTACTTGGGAGACAGAGATAGGCAGATCTCTGTGAGTATGAGGTTAGCCTGATCTACAGAGAGAGTTCCAGGACAGCCAAAGCTACACAAAGAAACGCTGTCTCAAAAAAAATTATTTTCAGGTTTTCTGTTGTGTTCTGACAGGACTTTTGATGATCATTATAAGTATTTTATCCACTATTATAAGTAACCCAGTAAACTATGCATGGATGGAAAGTTTTCATAGAAGTTCTAAGTATCATTAGTAATACTGAATTTATCTATCTATCTATCTATCATCTATCTATCTACTATCATCTATCTATCCATCTATCATCTATCTATCATTGATCTATCTATCATCTATCTATTATAATATATATAAAAAAAAATATATATAATATATATAATCTATCTATCTATTCCCATCTTCCTCAGGTGCAGTAGAGATGGGCACAGCCAATGACAGCACCTTCAGCCATTTCATCCTTGTAGGCTTCTCTGACCGGCCCCAGCTGGAGAGGGTCCTCTTCGCAGTCATCCTGCCTGCCTACCTCCTGACCCTGCTGGGCAACAGCACCATCATCCTGGTGTCCAGGCTGGACCCGCACCTGCACACCCCCATGTACTTCTTCCTCACACACCTGTCCTTCCTGGACCTCAGCTTCACCAGCAGCTCCATCCCACAGCTGCTGTACAACCTCAGTGGGCAGGACAAGACCATCAGCTATGTGGGCTGTGCTCTGCAGCTGGTCCTGTTCCTGGGCCTGGGGGGTGTGGAGTGCTTGCTGCTAGCTGTCATGGCCTATGACCGCTTTGTGGCCGTCTGCAAGCCCCTGCACTACATGGTCATCATGAGCCCCAACTCTGCCTGATTTTAGTGTCTCTTGCTTGGGGCTGTGGTGTGGCCAACTCTTTGATTATGTCCCCAATGACCCTGTGGTTACCTCGCTGTGGGTACCAAAGAGTGGACCACTTCCTCTGTGAAATGCCCGCCCTCATCAGGATGGCCTGCGTCAACACGGCTGTCATCGAAGGCATTGCCTTCATCCTGGCAATAGGCATTGTGTTGTCCCCTCTGGTGTTCATCTTGGTTTCTTATGTCTACATCGTGAGGGCCGTGTTAAGTATGCAGTCATCCTCAGGAAGGCACAAGGTCTTCAACACCTGTGGATCGCACCTCACCGTGGTCTCACTTTTCTATGGAAATATCATCTACATGTACATGCAGCCAGGAACCAGTTCCTCGAAAGACCAGGGCAAGTTCCTCACCCTCTTCTACAACATGGTCACCCCTCTCCTCAACCCTCTGATCTACACGCTCAGGAACAAGGAGGTGAAGGGGGCGCTCAGGAGGCTGATTTGGGGGAATGTAAGTCTAAAGGAAAAATTATAATCGAAGAACTTGGAAACCCCCAAGATGTTAAAACCTTACAAAGTTTGGGACCTTTAACCATCTTCAATACCACTTGCATCTGTCTGAATTGAAGCAGAATTCACTACAGGCTTTTGGCCCATTTTTTTTTCCAACATGAGAACTGTGAAGGAGTCTGTGAGTTCTAATACTCTAAAACAGTATGTGTCGATGCCAGGTCTGCTGATCAGCCCTGACGCTCAAATGCCAACGTGTACCTCTGAGGAGGGCTAGGAATGAGGACCCATGCCATGCTCTTAAGTCAGTCTGGGAGGGAAAGTGAGCAACCGACTCAGAGAAAGGGAATTTCCTTAACATAGACTTTCTGAGGATTTCGTCTTCACTTCCCACCATATCTCATTCTGAGATGCATAAATCCTGGCAAGAGACTTTCAACATGGACAAGAACCTTCCCTCACCTTTATTGTGCTCTACCACAAGACCTTTCCTCATCATGATGTGTCTATGATACTTTCATAACCACTTCCACATCCAATGGCATTATGGAAGGAGCTTTATTTCTTTTTAATTATAGTTAACTATTTATTTATTGGGGAGGTACATGCCATGGCTCATGTGTGGAGGTCAGAAGACAACTTGAGTGGGAGCTGGCTCTTTCCTTCAACCAGGTGGGTCCTGGTGACTGAACTTAGGTCATCACAAATGGCCCCAAGCACTTTACTTGCCAAGCCATCTCACCAGCCCATGGAGGGACCTTTCTATTCTGGGAAGTGCTTCCCATGCAGAATCAAACATCCAGTCAAACCTGTAGTTACTGAATCTGTGAAATGGACCTGCTGCTTGTGTGTGGTGATGACTATGAGTGTCAAGGATAAGGCTGCCATTCAACGATACATGGCAAACAAAGAGACATGCACAGTGAAGGGGATAAGCACGAGATACGGGAGGCGTGACAGGGACATCGGGGGACAGCTTTGAGGTGGCATTTTATCTGTGTGATTAAAAAAAAGATCCTAGACATCTCTCCTGCACTAGGGAAGTTCAGGTTTCTTCCTGTCAGAGTGAGATTGGATGCTTTAAAAGATAGGAAAAATAGGAGCACCATGAGAGAGAGCAATTGCCAGTCAGGAGGGTCCCGTGTGCAGGGCTAGTGAGTAGGATCTCCTATGGTGGTATTCTATTTGTACTGAAATGTGATTTTAATTGTATGTTAATAAATAAAGTTGCCCAGGGGTCAGAGCTATTAGAGCCATACAAAGAGCATGGCAGTGGTGGTGCAAGCCTTTAATCCCAGCACTTGGTAGAAGTGCTAGGTAGATCTCTGTGTGTTCAGGGATACAGCCAGCATTGGAGACATATGCCTTTAAGACCTAGAGGGCTGTACTTACAGGCAGTGACGAGGCAGTTATGTGTTTGGGTTTACAACCAATGAGAAGGCAGAACAGAAAGACTATTTAAAGACATACACACAGGAAAGAGGTCCCTTTCAGAGAGCTAGGACCACCGCAGGAGGAAGGATGAGATTTTTAGCTCTGAGCTCTGACCTCTTGGCTTTCTCTTTTACATTGGTTCTGTGTTTCTTATTTAATAAGATGGTTGATTACATCTACATCTGGCGCCCATCGTGACAAGAATCCATTAAAAACCATTAGGCTTGGCGGCAGGTCCCGTTTCCCGCAAGGGCGGTTGGCTCCCTAGCCTGGGCCCAGGTCTGCTTGGCCTCAGGCCAGACTAACCGTGAGCTGCTTGCTTAAAGCTCGTGCTACAAACAACTCAGACCTGCCCTGCCAAACAGGGCCCCTGCCTGTAAAGCCAAGGCACGTGGTCAGAGCTTAAGGAAGCCAGAGTCAAGCCTTGACTCGACTCAAGAGGGAACACGTGGCTGGATTTAAGCTTTAGCCGGCTACGCTTTCTTGCTCTCTCTCTCTCTCTCTCTCTCTCTCTCTCTCTCTCTCTCTCTCTCTCTCTCTCTTTCTCTCTCTCTCTCTCTCAATTCACACCTCGGACACTAGGTGGCTGTTTTGAAATTTCCTCGGACTTCTACTGTTCTACGCAGATTTGGTAAGTCATAACATATCAGATATTTTAAAGGGAACTATTTAAAAGAGAATTTTTTCCACATTAAAAAAAATGGGTTTTATGTGTACATTGGAAGAAAATTGGATTTTGTTTGAAATTTTATGCAGTCTGACAATGGAACAACTATATGAGAAGATTAGTATTGTTGGATTTATGCAGTTTATCACTATGCTTATCCTCATTTTACTATTTAAAAAGATAGTCGATTTAAGTGCCAGGATGACAGCTTTAAAAAAAAACTTGTTAAACCTGTAGAAATTCAGACAGAAGAAATTAACAGTGAAGTTGTTTCAAGAAAGCCTGTTTTCACACAGTCACCCTTAGTTTATCCTGTAACCATACAGCAGTTGCCTGATCAAATGACTACACAAAATATTTGGGCTCCAATTGAATTGTTGGATTTAAAAAGGTTTAAGGAGGCAATAGTATCTAATGGCATGCATTCCCCATATGAAAAGCAAATGTTAAACTCTTGGTCAACATATAATAGGATTGTACCACAGGACTGGCAGGAGCTGGCACAAGCTGTTCTTGAACCCAGCCAGAGGCTTCAATTTTTAACTTGGTTCAAGGATGAAGCTAAAAACATAGAAAAACAATGGAGAGATAAAGGAATACAAGTTTGCCAGGATCAGTTTATTGGAGAAGGCTAATATGCTTCAGTACAAACACAATGTTTATATAATGTCCAAACCCTAATTTTATGTCAAACGGCAGCCTTGAATGCATGGGACAGAGTTGAGGAACCAGGAAAAAAAAAGAGTCATTTACAAAGGTTATGCAAGGCCCAAAAGAATCTTTCACAGATTTTTTACAAAGACTGGCTTCAGCAGTAAAGAGAATGGTCTCGGATTCAGAAGCTAGCAAGATAATAATTGAATCTTTGGCCTTCGAGAATGTGAATGCAGCATGCAAAAGAATAATCAGGCAGTTAAAGGCAAGATCTGCACCTATGGAAGATTGGATTAGAGATACAGTTAATGTTGAGGCTCATGAGCATGATGATATGTGGGTAGGAGAAGCAATTTCAAAAGGTTTGAGGAATGTTAGATGTTTTGGATGTGGAAAGCAAGGACATTTGAAAAGGGACTGTAAACTGGTCATTCCTAGAAACAATGTTTCTTCAAGGAACAATGGCAACAGAATGCCCCTTGCTTCTGGAGTATGCAGAAGGTGTGGTAAGGGAAAACACTGGACCAACGAATGTAGATCAACAAAGGACAGACAGGGTAATCCTTTGCCTCAGTCTTCAGGAAACTCCCAGAGGGGCCTCATGCAGGCCCCCATAGCAAATCCAGTTCAAACATTTCCTGCAGCCGTAGAGGAAACCCCTGCTCAGAGCGATTAAATAACCAAATGACTATTGGAATAAATCATGCTGGTCAGGATGATGAAACAGAAAGAATAGAAAATTCAGGAGAAAACATAAAGAAAATTTTTTGGCAAACTTCTATTAATGAACAGAGACCAAAATTAACGATAAAAATAAATGGTGTTTTGTTGTGGGGTCTGGTAGGCACAGGTGCAGACGTTACCATAATTGCACCAGAATTTTGGCATCCAACTTGGCCTCTTCAGGAGGTAAATGTTCAACCGGTAATTCTCAACCGGTTAGGAATTGAGACATTATCTCAGGTGAAACAGAGTGCAAGATGGCTGGAATGTATAGGTCCAGAAGGACAGAGAGGAAACTTAAAACCATATGTGGCTAACATAGCTATGAACCTGTGGGGTCGAGACTTGTTGCAACAATGGAATACTCAGATTAACATCCCTCCAATCTCAGAAACAAATCATAAACTAATACATGTTATTGAGAGAAATATTAGAAGATATTGTTCTAATGAGTGGTCACCAGCCATCCATATTATACAAGAACAGGGCACAACAACTGATGATCTTCCAAAGACACCAACAGCTCTACCTTTAAAATGGTTAACAGACAAGCCTGTATGGGTTCAGCAATGGCCCTTAACAACAGAGAAACTCCAGGCTTTAGAAGAGCTGATAGAAGAACAGTTAAATGCTCAGCATATTGAAGAATCAACCAGCCCTTGGAATTCTCCTGTATTTGTTATTAAAAAGAAATCTGGTAAATGGAGAATGGTAACAGACCTTAGAGCAATTAACAAAGTAATTCAGCCAATGGGCTCTCTCCAATCCTCTCCTTTGCCTACTCTGTTACCAAAAGGATGGCCTCTCATTGTTATTGATTTAAAAGACTGTTTCTTTTCAATACCCTTACAAGAAAAAGAGAAAGATTTGCTTTCACAGTGCCTACTTATAATAATTCTCAACTGGTTAAAAGATTTCAATGGAGGGTCCTCCCACAGGGAATATTGAATAGCCCAACTCTGTGCCAATATTTTGTACAACAGCCATTGGAAATGATACATAAAAATTTTCCTAAATCTATAATTTATCATTATATGGATATTTTACTAGCTGACTCAAATGTAGATACTTTAGAAAGAATGTTTGAAGAAGTAAAGAAAATGTTGCCTTGCTGGGGATTACAAATTGCTCCTAAAAAGATACAAAGAGGAGATTCTATTAATTATTTAGGATATAAAATAGAGCTACAAAAAATTAGACCCCAAAAGGTGCAAATTAGGAGAAATAGACTACAGACTCTTAATGACTTTCAAAGATTATTTGGAGATATTTCTCATCTACGAATTATTGTTGGAGTAAAAAATGATGAACTGACTAATTTGTTCAAAACCTTAGGAGGTGACAAGGACTTAAATAGTCCAAGAGAATTATCACCTGAAGCTGAGAAAGAATTGGCCTTGGTAGAAAAGAAAGTACATGAAGGGCACATGGATTGTATTGATCCAAAGCTGGATTGCATTTTGGTTATTTTACCTTCTAGACATTCTCCTACTGGAATATTAATGCAGAGGGAAGATATTATATTGGAATGGATATTTTTACCAAATAAAAAATTAAAAACTTACGTGGAAAAAATCTCTGACTTGATTTGGAAAGGAAAATTGAGACTTCGTCAATTAGCAGGAATAGACCCAGCAGAAATTGTCATACCTTTAACTAAGGAGGACATTGAAAAATTATACACAGAAAGTGAACCTTGGCAAAGAGCTTGCAGTAATTTTTTTGGAGAAATTAACAGCAAATATCCCGAAAGTGATAGAATTGATCTTATAAAGAGAGCTGATTGGATCATGACTCGAATTATACAGCAAAAACCCATATCTGGAGTTCATACATTTTATACAGATGCCAACAAACAAGGAAAGGCAGGTTACAAATCAGAAAATTTAAGTAAAGTGTTGCAAAGTCCTTATAATTCAGTTCAAAAATCAGAATTGTATGCTATTCTGTTGGTATTAATGGATTTTTCAGAACCTCTCAACATAGTAACTGACTCTCAGTATGCTGAAAGGGTGGTATTACATATGGAGACTGCAGAATTTATCCCTGATGCTTCAGAATTAACTTCACTATTTATTCAATTGCAAGATACAATCAGGAAAAGGAGTCATCCTTTATATATAACTCACATTCGATCCCTTACTGGTCTGCCAGGCCCTCTAGCACAAGGCAATGATGAGATTGATAAATTATTGATAGGAAATGTGCTGGAGACCTCAGAATTTCATAAAAAACATCATGTCAATAGTAAAGGTTTAAAAAAGGATTTTTCCATAACCTGGCAACAAGCCAAAGAAATAGTAAAGAAATGTCTTACTTGTTCCTTCTACAATCAAACGCCATTACCAGCAGGATGTAACCCAAAGGGTACTCAGAGGAATGAAATCTGGCAGATGGATGTGTTTCACTTTGCAGAATTTGGAAAATTGAAATATGTACACCACACCATCGATACTTATTCAGGATTTCAATGGGCAACTGCTTTGAGTTCTGAAAAAGCTGATTCTGTAATCACTCATTTGCTAGAGTTATGGCCATCATGGGTATACCGGCACAAATCAAAACTGACAATGCTCCATCATATGTCTCTGTTAAAATGAAACAGTTTTTTGCTTATTATAATATAAAGCATATTACAGGTATACCACATAATCCTACAGGTCAAGCAGTTATAGAAAGATCAAACAGAACTCTAAAGGATATGCTAAATAAACAGAAAGGAGTAACAAAAACCCCCAGAAATAGACTGCATAATGCTCTATTAACTTTGAATTTTCTCAATGCCAATGAGAAAGGAACAACAGCTGCAGAGAGACATTGGATAATAGAAAAAAACTACAGAATTACATCAGCCTATATAGTTTAAGGATGTGCTGACCTCAGAATGGAAACCAGGGTATGTATTACGTTGGGGATGAGGTTTTGCTTTTATTTCTACAGGAGAAGATAAAAATTTATAAAGGTTCAATTTGAACAAGAAAGACCTCTTAATTAGAGGAGGTGATAGTTCATCAACCAGCATGAACATCCAATTTAAACTTACTTGTACCAGTAACACATGCCTTTTCATTTAATCAGATAATAACTTGCCAAAAAGGAACATCCCCAAAATTAGTCTTGGGGAAAGGTTTTTGTTTTTGTCTTTTAGGAGAATGAAGGTTAAGGAATCTGAAGAACACTGGACAAATGAGACAACAAGAAAAGGGACAAATCATCTATCCCAGGAAACAGTAACAGCGTATGGATATATATTATCTAAAAAATTTTATGTCTTCCTAAATGTTTGTTTCTGCTCTTCTCTAAAGATTTAACACTATTGGTCTTCTAATAGTCCCAATTCAATTAAAATTTAAAGCTGACTTTGGAGTTGGAGAATGGCTCTCTCCTTCTTTAAACTCAAGCATGTTGTTAAAAGGAAAATGTAAACTCCCTGTATCATGCCAGAATAAAAGAGCCATCTTCTGCTATGGGACAGGACAAAAGTCAAATTAATTAAGGGACTATTCTATTACTAATCTCAATTCTTTGATTCTATTCTGATTCTTTAAACTTTTCTTAAAGTATGAATTTTATATCAAAATTTACAAGATTAATATATATATAGATATATTTACATTTTAAACTTTGTCAAGATATGAATGGTCATACAGAGTACTAACTAATTCTAGAAAAAAAGGCTTCAATTAGTTGCATATAGTCTCTTATCAGTTTTCTGCAGGAAATCATGGCCAGGCCTAACATCAACTGAAGTCTCCAGAAAGAAGATGGGGCCCCACAACAACAACAGTTCCACGTGGACAATAATAATATCACTAAGCTGACAAACATCATCTACAGATCAACTTTGAACTACAAGGTGCTCAGGGCAATTTTGAGATGACTATCTGAGATGATCCAGTCTCAACGACTACTTAAATAAGGACTTGAGATAAACCCTAAACTTTGGCATTATACACAGACTGGATAATGAAGGATATAGTTACCTTTCCTAGAATTTGACAATTAACCTAATTTTTTTCTTTCAGGATAAAGATAACTTCACCCATACCCAGCAGGAAGCAATTTTAAGAATACGACGCCCACATTCCCAAAGAGGTGGTGTGGGGCAGGTGGTTTTTTTGGTCTTTTTAATGGGTTTTGGGTCTGGGATAATTTTCATTGTTTAGGGGGGTTGGTTACAAGTTGTTGTCAAGGGTTAGGAAAAGGGCTAAGCAAAGGAGATTAGATTTAAGGTTCTTGTTTAAAAAAGATAAAGAAAAGAAAAAGACAATTACTATTTTTAAATACTTTACATTGGATTGGTTTGTTTTATATTGTATACAAATTTGAAATTGATATTGTTAGAAAATGCTATATGTATATTTCTAATTGTATTTATACCATTCATTTAACAATGTAATGCAATTTTCTGATCCTTGAATGTTATTATTACCAACTATTAGGATATAAAGAAATTATAGTTAGTAGTTAGACATTACAATAGAACTTGTAGTCATATTAGATATGGTTTTTTTGTGTTTTTTTATGTTTTTTTTTTGGGGGGTTTTTCGAGACAGGGTTTCTCTGTGTAGCTTTGCGCCTTTTCCTGGAACTCACTTGGTAGCCCAGGATGGCCTCAAACTCACTGTAGCAGTGACATTACATAAGACCACCCTATGGTGGTATTTTATTTGTACTGAAATGTGATTTTAATTGTATGTTAATAAATAAAGTTGCCCGGGGGTCAGAGCTATTAGAGCCATAGACAGAGCATGGTGGTAGTGGCGCATGCCTTTAATCCCAGCGCTTGGTAGACAGAGCTAGGTAGATCTCTGTGTGTTCAGGGATACAGCCAGCATTGGACACATACGCCTTTAAGACCTGGAGGGCTGTACTTACAGGCAGTGATGAGGCAGTCACGTGTTTGGGTTTACAACCAATGAGAAGGCAGAACAGAAAGACTATTTAAAGACATACACACAGGAAGTAGGTCTCTTTCGGAGAGCTAGGAACACTGCAGGAGGAAGGGTGAGATTTTAGCTCTGAGCTCTGACCTCTTGGCTTTCTCTTTTACACTGGTTCTGTGTTTCTTATTTAATAAGACGGTTGGTTACATCTACAATCTCCGAGTACAGACAAAAGAAAAATAAATTCAGTAACGTGCATCACAGTTTTCCAGAACCGTTCCTTCTGCTTGAGTGGATGCAATGGATGCTACAGGTCAAAGGTAAAAGGACAGGTGTTACTTAGGAAGGAGAGAGAAAAGGGAGAGTCCTGGCCTATGAATGTGCTCAATATGCAGTATATACCCATACAACACTTAAGGTATAAAGAAAATGACATAAGAGATGTGAGTGAGCATTTGCATTCATGGAGATTGTGCCTGGCTCTCTCGGCTGCTTCCTTTTCTTTTCTACTGTAGGAACTGGTCACTAGCTGAAGTGTGGGGAGATGCAGAATCATAGCATGGGGTAGATTGTATTCTTTACTGAGAGTGAAAACGTCTGTTTTTTGTTTATGGTGTTTATTTCTCTTTTGCTACTATCCCTGTCCTTTCAGCATTTGGTGAGAAACACTCATAATGAAACTTTTCCACATGCTTTGTGTAATTGATTTTTTTTTTACTCTCTGCTCTTTGGGGGCCCACCACTCAGCTCCCAAATAAATACATGGAGACTTATTCTTACTTATAAATGCCTAGCCTTACCTTGGCTTGTTTCTAGCCAGCTTTGCAAACTTAAATTACCCCATCTACCTTTTGCCTCTGGGCTTTTACCTTTCTTTATTCTGTATCTCTTCTTTCCGTCTTACTCCATGGCTGGCTGGGTGGCAGGTGGCTGCTCCCTGGTGTCCTTCTCCTTTTCCCACTCCTCCCTCTTCTCTTCCCCTCCTATTTATTCTCTCTGCCTGGCAGGCCCACCTGTTTTTCTCTCCTGCCTTGCTATTGGCCATTCAGCTCTTTATTAGACTAATCAGGTGTTTTAGACAGGCAAAATAACACAGCTTCACAGAGCTAAACAAATGCAGCATAAAAGAATGCAACACATCTTTGCATCATTAAGCAAATACTCCACAGCATAAACAATTGCAACACACCTTCAACTAATATTCCACAACACTTTGCAAATTTCTCTCTGGAGGTATGAACAATAAAGTTCATCTGGGCCTGAGATTTACAAATGCATATGGCTGAACATAAAATATATCTATTTATCATCTATAAAAAATGAGATTGCATTAGGAATTTGCAAATGATGGAGCAGGGGACTCATATTCCTAGAGTAGTCAAATGTTTGTGATGAAGGTATATGCAGAAGCCAGGTGCATGGTTCAGTTACTAGAGTGCTTCCCTAGAATGCCCAGACCTAGTGTGGTAGCAAATGCCTGTCATTCTATCACCAGAGAGGTGGAGGCAGGGGGTCAACATTAGCTACATAATGAGTTCAAGACCAGCACAGGATGCATGAGACTCTGTCTCAAATGTAAAAAGAAGGAAGAAGATCTATCTCAGGAGTAAAGAGCACTTACTGCTCTTGCAGAGGACCTGGGTTCGATTCCCAGCACCCATATAGTGGCTCACAATGATCTACAAAAGGCAGTCTCAGGAGATCTGATGTCCTTTTCTGGCTTCTGCAGGTGTGAAGCACGAAAGTGATGCAGACACACATTCAGGCAAAACACATACACTTAAAAAAATATTGTTTAAAGGTACACACATGTAT
This sequence comes from Peromyscus leucopus, assembly GCF_004664715.2. Classification (NCBI taxonomy): domain Eukaryota; kingdom Metazoa; phylum Chordata; class Mammalia; order Rodentia; family Cricetidae; genus Peromyscus; species Peromyscus leucopus. Next base: position 41,392,511 of record NC_051086.1, read on the forward strand.
AACTTCTGACACCATAATGGAGAAACTGACCAGAAGTATATTAGCTGATGCCAGTCCATGCTGCAAGGCAGCAAATTATATTTATATCTGGCTTAAAATAACCAAACCCATAAATATTTTATTTTGTTTGGTTTGGTGTCTATTTACTTATATGTTCATTTGTTTTGAGTCAAGGTTTCATGTAGCCCAGGCTTCAAACCCATTATGGAGTGGAGAATGGCCCTGAATTTCTACTCTTCCCACTCTCACCTCCCAAGTGCTGAGATTACAGGTATATGTCACCATGTCTGGATAAAACTACAATATCTTTTAGTATTGCAAATAATAGTTGTGAACTTTTAGAAAAGAAAGAGAAGCCTCAGCTCTTACGATGACTATTATAGTTCAGGAGGTGATATCATCTGGTGGTTCTGTACTCTGTTCTCACCTCCTCAGGAAAAATTTATTTCTGTAAATAACATTTATTTGCACTATATTAATTCTCATGATGTCTGGGCACTGGTGGTGCACGCCTTTAATCTCAGCATTAAATCTTGGGAGGCAGAGGCAGGTGGATCTCTAAATCTGAGGCCAGCCTGGTCTACAGACTGAGTTCCAGGACAGCCAGGGCTATGCAGAAAATCACTTTCTTGAAAAAAAATTTTTTTTCATGAGATTATAAAACTAGCAGGAGTGTTTAAAGTAGAAGTGGAAGTGTTCAGCAGTTAAGGGCTCTGGCTGCTCTTCCTGAGGACCCAGGTTCAATTCCCAGCACCCACATGGCAGTTCATAACTATCTGTAGAATCCAGAGTATCTGTCCTCTTCAAGCACCAAACATGTACATGTTACATGAAAATACATGTAAACAAAATATCCATACACATACAATAAAATAACAAGCAAATAAAATATAACCAGGAAAAGTGATATAACCTACTAGAACATACCATACATCTACAAAAATGGATGAAGTTGGTATTTAAGATAAACAGGGTGTTACAATTATTTTTATTGCCCCTGTAAACCAGCTACATGTGGGAACTTCGTGTGTAACTAACGGTTTTCCTGGATGAGACCATTCATGGCTTGATACAGAAATGATGACACAGATGATACAGATAAATAATACACCTTAGTTATTGGCTGAACTTGGAATTTTAATTTAAACACACAAGGAAAAGAAGTAGTAGTAAAATTAAGAGAGTATAAAATAAGCAAAGGGAGTGAAAAGACTTTCTAAGGCTAAACTTGCACAGTGAAATTTGCATAAATCCAAACATCAAAAGCATGGTGGTGGTAGCACTATGATTATAAGGTAGTAGATCAAGGGATCATTTGTTAATAAGGTAAAAACTTCAATGAATGTGGAAGAAGCCATAAGATCAAGGCCTAACAGGTAAGAGATACCATAAATGACACTCCACATAAGAATGTTTAAGCCACAGAAAGATACAAGAAAAGGCTTGGCTGTTAAGGTGTACAAAATATTCATTTCAATGTTGATGAAGCACACTTTTCACTTATTAATCTACAAATAAATAGAAATAAGGAATGTACGGGAATAATAATAATAATAATAATAATATTTTTTAATCTACTATTGCACACCTAAAAATTGTCATGAAAAAAGTTTCATAGGAAAAAGTATGAATATTAAAAAATGGTTGAGTGTAACATGTAAAGAGAGAAATAAAATTGATTGGGTCAAATTTTTACAATTAACCCAGTAAATATTATCAAGGACTATATTTGTACTGAAGCTTTTTCTTAGAAGTATACTATTGTCTCCAGGTAAAAGGGTAACATTTGTATTAATAGATTAAAAATTAAGCATGTTACCTATGCAAACAGGGAATGACTTTGGGATAATTTATTTCAAACATCCAGTTTTTACAATGCTGTTATGATGTGGCATATTATTGAAAAGTAGTTCGAAATTCAATATGCAGTCAACATTAAGCAGATTCATTTTTTCTCTTCTAATGAAAAACTATAACTCCTTTAGATTTAGCAGGACTGTTATGGCAGCAGGAAAAGATTGTCCTCTCCAAGCTAGGGCACAGTGAACTGTTTTTGATTCCAACATCCAATGCACCTGTGACTTTCATAAACATGATTCTCCTACATCTGTGATCATGCTGACATTTGAAGACGGTCTTCAGGCATATGCGACACAAGCCAAATCCTAGGTTGTATAACTCCTTGAACTATCATAGTTATGATGTTTCTAATGTCTCTATAATGCAGCTTATTTCTTATACCTCTGTTGCAGACAAACATGTTAACAGTATAACAGAATGAGACTTTTTTCAACTTATCAGCTTCAGTTGTGACTTGAAAATATGCTTTGGACATTTGTTCTGAGCTCTTAAATTCTACTCTGCAGTGAAAACAGGAGTTCTAATAAAATGGCATCTCTTTTGCGCATGATGTGCTTATTTAATTGTGGACAAGAGACCAGGTTTTCCCAGAAGGATTCTGAAAGAATGCCTAGGAGGTCCAATCTTCCACAGGCAGCCAGAGGATTTCAGACCTTAAAAGTCTTCCATTGATGCTAGAAATTGTATCTCTTTCCCACTAAAGTCATTAATGTGAAGTGAGGTTTATTTTCTGGGGGAAAAAGCAACTCTCTTACAAAAAATCACAGTGGGCTAACAATTTCCAAAATGTGCTTGGAATTAGAGATTTTAGAAGCCAGGGTTTCTTCTTTGATACACAGATTAAACAGCTTGATTCACTGGCTATTAACATTGTGTTTAAAAGTTAGCCATGGAGGCATAGTTGAGACTTTCTACCTATTATCTCTGGGTGTCTTTTCTTTCTATATATTTTTGTACAGGTTTACTTTTCATTCTTATCTAGTATTCCATTTTTGAGAAGAAATCCTAGGCAAGGGAGATACGTATCTCTAATATACAGTTGCTTATGCAGTAGTTAAAATTATGTTAGACTTAAATTTACGAAAGAACAGAAAGTCTTCACATTTGGTCATCTGGAGGAAAAGGTCACCACGGTCCTCACGTTCAAAAGCTCAGCTTGGTGGAGGACAGAATTCTGGCTTGGTCCCAGCACACTCCCTCACCTGACAAAGGAGCCTTGCAGATAATGAACTACTGAAGAAAAGCAGAATTCCCTGATGAATTTGTTATCGATCTTGTTGAGGAGACCTTGTAGCAGTGGTGCTCTTGCTGGGAAGGTATGTCTTGGCATTATTGTGTAAAGTTCTACTTGTACATCCATACTCCTGAATGAAGCAACTCCTGGCTAGCTGCATATTCCACTTTTAAATTGTCTGTAATGTCAAGGTACATGAGTGCTGTCCTTTGATATTCTCGAGCATGTAACCTTTCTCACAAGGAGAAAGGGACTGACTGGAGTTCTCCCACTTTGGGAGGACAAGTTTGTCCACAAAATATGCCGTTTTTCAGAATATTTAGAATATTTTCTAATTTCAAAATTAATTATCTTACACCCAGAGTGATTTAGGAGCAAAATAAAACTGTGAGAGGTGTGGGTTAACCGAAGATTTTCTATAAAAAGTAACAACCATTTTCTACATTACTCTATTAATTTCTGCTTAATTTGTTAATTACTGGGGTGAACATGGTAATTTGATGCATGAGTTCAGTGTGTCAGGATAAACATCAGGCCAGCTGACATCTTTTACCTTGATTCCAAATGACCCTGACACAGAGTCTCATCTAGTAAAGGAGGTGGTTGTGCCAGGGATCCAATGGGAGTGAGGAGCTCGGGTGTGTCCACTGCTCCGGGCTCTCTCAGCACACTTTGTCCTCCAAAGGGAAATTACCGTATCTGCAGCACACTGTGTTTGGGATGACCTAAAGTTCCCTATCAGTAACCTGAGGGGAGATTCAGTAACTAGGGCTGCTAGTTGAGTTTTGTCTGTAGACGTGGAGAACCTGACTAGGTAACTTCCAGCACATTGAACAAATGTGAAATTCTGCTCTTAATGTAATGAAGAGAAAGGAAAATGTATTTTTTCCAGTTTCCCAGTGCTCAAAAATAACTTTAACACATGCAAGGATTCAGCGGACAATGACTAATGCTCTAATGATGAGAAACCAGAACAGGGCTGGTCTTGGTAGCCCAGTATCCCAGCACTCAGGAGGTACAGGAAAGGACTGAAAGTTGAGAACACACCTGGGCGACTGAACACGATGAAGTCCGCAGCCTGACTGCATAGTGACACCTACCCTGAAAAACCAATAACTAAGGGTGTAACTTAGGGGCACCTTACTCGCCTGAGCCAGGTGTTTACACACACACACACACACACACACACACACACACACACACACACACACACAGAGTGGAAATCAGCATAGAACTCCAGATTTTTGGCAGTGACTGGTGCCAGGGTCTGGATAACATCTGAAACCCAAGGCAATTTAGGAGCAAAATGAAACTGTGGGCAGTTTAGTATTTTACTGGCTTGGGAATACTGGGGAGATATGCGTTAACTGAAGTCTTTATATAAAAAGTAACAACGATTTTCTACATTGATCTATTAATTTCTGCTTAATTTTCTTTCATAATTCGTATTTTGAGAATTTGAAAAATATTGCACAGTTTTTCTGTTACTTTAAAGCAGTCTCTTTGCTTTATGCAATAGATGAAATGTATAACATAATAAAATGCTTAATGTGGTGTCACATGATGTTTTCTTGCATTATGTAGTCTTCTTGCAGCCATACAACATTCTCTTAATTTTTACATTGCACAATGATCTCAGTGTTTCATTCATTTCCTGTGTAAATTCTGTGTTTCTATTTCCTAAGACTCTCCTGTCAATACCATTATTCACACAGATAATAGAACCAAGTGAGCTAATGCCATCATGGATAGAGACCCTTGCTCTAGTCTCTGACCAGGAAGAATTTGCAAAGAGGATTAGAAATTTTGCTGAGAATCATGAAACTGCTTATTTTATGATCATTTGAATTTCATTCTGTAATCTCAGAAGGTTTTTTCTGATTTCCTCAGTTATAACTTTAAAAAACCTTGAATCAAGAGGGGGACTGAAGACTCCATCCATGTAGAAATTACAAGGACAGAGAATCAGGAATCCTTTCTTGAAAATGAGTGTGTCTACAGGCATGCATTGAAACAGCAAAGTCTTACACTAATATGTATGATTGCAACTAATATGTAAATTTGCAGGTTAAGCAAAGTTAAAAACATTAAAAATAACTAAAAAAGACTTTTCCCTCCAATAGCCTGAAACACAGGGGAGAAGAGAGATTACCCTAGAGCTACTCCAGAATAATTTATCCCATGATTGTCGTTGGATTTCTTCCCAACAGGAGTCCTTACCAGTACATGCAGATTGTATCTGTTTTAGTGGTTCAGTCTCAGCTATGGAGATAGGAAATCACAGCTGGAGGACAGACTTCATCTTGGTTGGTCTTTTCCAGTATGGCCAGATGGACACTCTCCTCTTCACAGTCATTGCCATCCTCTTTGCAGTAGCTCTCATAGGCAACACCACACTGGTCCACCTCATCAGGTTGGACCAAAGACTCCACACTCCCATGTACTTCCTCCTCAGCCAGCTCTCCATCATTGACATGATGTACATCTCCACCACCGTGCCCAAGATGGCAGCTAACTTCCTGTCAGGCACCAAGACCATTTCCTTCCTGGGCTGTGAGATCCAGGCCTTTGTGTTTCTGAGCCTGGGTGGGTCTGAAGCCCTCCTGCTGGGCTTCATGTCCTATGACAGGTATATAGCCATCTGCCGGCCCCTGCACTATCCTGTGCTCATGAGCAGGAAGATCTGCTGCTCCATGGTGGCCTGTGCCTGGAGCAGCAGTTCCGTCAATGCTTTGGTGCACACGCTGTATGCATTTCAGCTTCCGTTCTGTGGATCTCGGATTGTTAACCACTTTTTCTGTGAGGTTCCCTCTCTCCTGCCACTGGTGTGTGAAGACACATCCCAATACGAGCACACAATCCTCATGAGTGGCCTCGTCATTCTGCTGCTACCCTTCCTGGCCATTCTGGCTTCCTATGCTCGGGTGTTGGTTGTTGTATTCCAGATGCGCTCAGGGAAAGGGCAGAGTAGAGCCGTGTCCACCTGCTCCTCCCACCTGACTGTGGCCAGCCTGTTCTATGCCACTGGACTCTCCACCTACACCCAGCCACACTCCCTGCATTCTCCTGCAAGGGACAAGGTGGTGGCTGTGCTTTACTCAATTGTCACGCCTGTTCTGAACCCATTTATCTACAGTCTGCGCAACAAGGAAGTCACGGGGGCCCTGAGGAGACAGATGGGTTGATGGATACTGGGACAGAAGCTATGGCTTTGGGTCACCTTGTGGACTGATCTCGAAGCTGGTCTTGAACACTACCTGGGAAGATGGCATGATTGACCTTCCTGTGGAAGTTCATCAAGCTTGTCTAACTCACTGAAGAAGAGCATGAAACTGTCCACTCAGTTTCACATTGAGTTGATGGTTTGAATCTGAATGTTGGTTCTGAGGGAGATCAAGGGCTACAAAGCCCTTAGCTCTAGGACCTTTGGCTGCCTGTCAGCCTGGGTTGGCTTTCTGTGGAACTTTATCACCCTCTACCCTGATGCAAGCACTGTGGCTTCTCAGACTGTGTGCGTCGGTACAGTCATCCTCTGCGCACTCACCTACCTCTTGCTCTGGAAGCTCTTACTGCAGTTTTTGAGTATAGCTGTATGTGTGCAGATACTTTACATAAACATGGAATGTCTTATTGGTTTTCCTTTGCAGGTACAACTATTATATAAGAGGGTGTGTCTGTTTTTATAATATGGCATATTTAAGGGACAATTCTGAAAGAAGTAGGGAAGAAGATAAGTGTTTCCTTTGATGCTTGCGTGACTATTACCACACAAATAAGATTTCTAGTCTCCCCTAAGCTGTTCGATGATGTCTCACTAACTCCCCTTTATTAATACCTTTCTCCAAAATTTACTAATGGCTTTGTAATGAGCATCATCAACGGATCTGTCTGTCATCACACACTCTGTCTGCCTCCACAATCACCTTATGCTGATTTCTCAGCATCATGCTAGTTCATGAGAAGGACATTAGGACACACAGAGCCAGAGTGCATCTGCTTTAGAAGTCATAGATGATTTCTGTATTTTGTCCATGGTTAATATGCAATCAATGCTGAGAGCATTAATGTTATTTCGAGGAAGTTTCCTGAATATCATTATAAGAATAAGATTTTTTATACAAGGTTTCTCTATGTAGTCATGCTATCCTGCTGCTCCCTTGGTGGACCAGAATGGCCTCAAATTCACAGAAACACTCCTACCTCTGCCTCACAAACACTGGGGTTAAAGGTGTGAGCCAGCGTGCACAGTTTTCTTCTCTTTCTTTCTTTCTCTCTCTCTCTCTTCTCTCTCTCTTTCTTTTTTTCTTTCTTCTTCCTTCCTTCCTTCCTTCTTCCTTCTTTTCCTTCCTTCCTTCCTTCCTTTCTTTTTCTGCAATCACTAGCTTTTGTTTTTGTTTTAATTTGAAGTTACACATGCATATGGATGCTGGGAATTGAACCCAGGTCCTCTGGAAGAGCAGTCAGTGCTCTTAACTGCTGACCTATCTCTCCAGTGCCCCCTTTTTTCAAATGTTTAAATCATTGCCATGTAGTCCAAGAATCAATAAATGGAAATGTCTATGCACCTATGCAGTGATATAAGTAACATGACAAGTAAGTCTCAGTGTTAGAACATGCATATTGTGGGACTAGAGAGGTGGTACAGCCATTAACAGCACTGGCTGCTCTTCTAGACGACCTGAGTTCAGGTCCCAGCACCCATGTGAGGTAGCTCACCACTGTCTGTAATTTCAATTCCAGGGTGTTCGAGGCCTGTAGCCTCCAGGGGCACCACACTTACATACACATATCCACATCCACACCCACCCTTATACATAATTAAAATAATAATTATAGATACATGATGTGAAATATTTTAGAGATTCATTATTGCTTCTTTGTAATGGATGCCAATAAAATTATCAAAGTGTGATACTTTTAATGACACTTAGAAACACCTGTTCTCTGTTCTAATAAAAATGAATTGCATCCATGCATGTTCTCGCTTTTGTTATTTTATTTTCTTGTAGTTTAATGGAATCCATAGACTCACTCAAAATCGAGAGACTGAAGTCGCTGAGTATCTCCAGGACTCTCCCCTCATGTACCCCCCGCCCCGCCATCGTTTGTGATCTGAGGGTCTGTATAGATTCTATAGATTCCTGCATCTGAATACTCAGTCCCCAGAGAGTAATGGTGTTTGGGGAGATTTGGAGCCTTTACAATATGGAACCTCAATGAAGTGGGTCACTGAGGGTGGGCCCTGATGTTGTGTGCCCTGACCCTATGTCCTGTTCTGTGCTCCAATTCCTGAGTACAGATGCGGTGTGACCAGCCAGCCTCCTGGCCGAACCACCGTGCCCTCCCTTGCTTCATCTTCCTCATCTTGATGGCTGATTTTGTGTGGGGGGGGGTTGTTGTTTTTTTTTTTTTTCAAGACAGGATTTCTCTGTGTAGTTTTGGTGCCTGTCCTGGATCTTGCTCTGTAGACCAGGCTGACCTTGAACTCACAGAGATCTGCCTGGCTCTTCCTCTTGAGTGCTGGGATTAAAGTTGTGCGCCACCATCGCCTGGGCTTGATGGCTTATTTTACTGGAACTGCACACCAAAGCACGTTTCTCCCTGCAGTTACTTTCTTCGGGATGTTTTACCACAGCACCAGGAAAAGAAACTAAGACAGAAATTGGTACCAAGTGGCAGAGTCATTGCTGGGAGAAACCTGAGCATGTGACTCTTAGGACTTTGAAACTGTCTTGTGACTAAAATGCCGAGCTTAGTTCTTTGGAATAGAAAAGCACTAGTGTGCTAGAAGCAGAACTTAGTGGGCCATTCTGGTGGAAGCTTGGAGACAAGAATGCCGAGAGACATGTGGGAAATACACGTCTAGCTTATGAGTTTCAGAAGAGAACAAGGACTCTACCAGGAACTAGGGCCCCAGCCATTCATGTGATATTTTGGCCAAGAATCTGGCTTCACTCAGCCCGTGTCCTGAGAACCTGAGAGAAGTTAAATTTCTTTAAATTTATTCTTCACTCATAAAATACACCTTGACCACAGTCTCCCCTCCCTCCACTCCTCCAAGCCGCACCCTGTGGTGATATATTGTGTACCCCAATAAAGCTTTCCAGGGGATCAGAGGACAGAGCCAGCCACTAAATTAGACATAGAGGTCAGGCAGTGGTGGCACATGCCTTTAATCCTATCACTCAGGAGGCAGAGATCCATCTGGATTTCTGTGAGTTCCAGAACATATTGGGCTACATGAGAGAAACAGAACCAGGCAGTGGTGACACATGCTTTTAATCCCAGGAAGTAATATGGGATTAGAAAGGTATATAAGGCATGAGGAAACAGGAACTCGCTATCTTGAGGCTAAGGATTTCATAGAGGCAAGCTAGTGGCTGGCTCTGTCCTCTGAACCTCTGGCAAGCTTTATTGGGGTGCATAATATATCACCACAAAACCCTCAATTTCTCACCTTGCCCAGATCCACTCCTCCTCTGCATGCCTTCAGAAAAGGACAGGCCTGCAAGGGATATCAACCAAACATGACATAACAAGATACAATAACACTAGGCACAAGCCCTCATATCAAGGCCAGGCAAGGCAACGAAGTAGGAAGAAAAGGGTCCCAAGGGCAGGCAAAAGAGTCAGAGACACCCCTACTCCCACTGTTAGGAATTCTACAAAAACACCAAGCTAACAATCATAACATATACACAGAATCATAGCGCAGACCCATACAGGCTCCATGAATGCTGCTTCAATCTCTGTGAGCCCCTATAAGTTCTGCTTGGTTGATTCTGTGGGTCATATTCTCCTGGTGTCTTTGACCCCTCTGGCTCCTACAATTCTTTCTCCTCCTCTTCGGTGGGGTTCTCTGAGCTCCAAGGGGAGGGACCGAATGGAGATCTCCAATTTGGGTTCTCTCTCTGCTTTATTTGGCTGTGGGGTCTCTGCCTCTGCTCCCATCAGCTGCCAGAGGAAACCTCTCTGGTGACAATTGGGCTAGGCACTGATCTATGAGTATAGCAGGATATCATTCGGGATCATTTTATTGTTTTTTTTTTCTATCCTAGGTCTCTGGGCTTTCCAGTCTCCAGTTCCTGACCCTCCAGGCAGTTTTGGGCATGGGTTTCCTCTCATGGCATGGGCCTAAAATTAAACCAGTGATTGGTTGGCCACTCCCACAAGCTCTGTGCTTCCATTGCTCAGCGCAACTTGCAGGCAGGACAGATTGTAGGTCGAAGGTTTTGTGACTGGGTTAGTGTCCCAGTCCCACCAGTGGAAGTTACCTGGTTGCAGAAGATGGCCAGTTCAGGTTCTGTATGCTCCATTACTAGGAGTCCTCGCTAAGGGTCACCCTCAGAATCCTGGGTGTTTCTATGCACTGTTTCCACACTGCCCCTCAGATGTCCCCCAATTCTAATTGTCTCTCCCTGTGCTCTCTCCCTCCATTACTTCTTCCCTAATCTGATCCCTCCTGTTCCCATTCCCACCTGCTCCAAGTTCACCCACTAAATTTGTTCTGTTTCACCTTCCCAGGGAGATCCATGCATTTCCCCTTAGAGCCCTCCTTGTTAACTTAGCCTTTCTGGGTCTGTGAGTTGTAGCATGATTGCCATCTTCTACTTAACAGATAATATCCACTTATCAGTGAGTACATACCATATTTTCTGGTATAACTCTAACTCATTCTGGTCTGGGTTAGAGTGACGATAAATTTAAGGATAGTGGACTAACTAGTTTGGCAGAGGAAAGGTGTGAGAACAAGCTTAAAGTTTAGACAGCGTACACAAAGGGACACTGAGGTAACTATTAAAGAGGTTAGAGCCATTGAAGAGCAGCTTGGTGCTTGACATGAGGTCAATGGAATAAGTATCTTGATGGCAAAACCATACCCATCAAAGGGTCCAACTTGTAAAGAAGCAAACTTCCATGAAAAGAGAGAGCCTGAACTGAGTTCTTGCTCCTTGAAAGCAACTGCCTAGGAGATGTTTCTCCAGGGTCAGCCCTGATGCAGCTGTGATCAGGTGGGAGATGGCGCAGACAGGCTCCGTGTTAAGCTAGCAGCAGAACTTCGCAGAATTCTCCACATGGAACTGGATTTGAAAACATGAAAAATGAAAAATTGGAGTAGGGCATGGAAAGCAGCTGAGGTCAGGCAAGTGTGTGGCATTACCAAAGTCCCTGCATGAAGCTGTGAAGGTGAAACCTAGACTGAATGGAGAACTGTGGGACATCTGCCAAGAACACTGTGGACATAATGAGGAGCAGGCCCAAGACAGAGTCTATGTGTGCTACAGGCAGCCAAGCTGAAGCCGTAGGGACTACCTAAGCCCTTGGGACTGAGAGGATTCCAAGTCCTTGTTGCCGGACATGGAAGTGCAGGGCTAGGTGTTTGCCTTGCTGGGTTTTGATCTTGCTGTGGTCTGATCTTTCTCCTTTAGATGGGGCATATGTATTATATACCATTATATATTGAAGGTACTGGTTTGGCTTTTTATTATTTTTATTTTATAGGGAGCTATAATTAAGAAATTGCCTTACGTCTCAGAAGAGCTTTCGGACTTTGGACTTTTTGACAGTTTTGGGACAGTTAAAGATAATGGGGACTTTTGAAGCTGAACAAAATACACCTTGCATCAAGAGATGGCATTGGGAACCAGGCATGGAACATGAAGTTTGGAATGAGGAATGTTCCCCAAAGGCTCACGTGTTTGAACACTTGGTCCCCAGCAGCTGGTGCTGTTTCCAAAGGTGCAGTCTTCACGAGGAAGAGTCTCACTGGAGGAAGTGGGTCCCTGGGCATGGACTTCCGGGGTTTTGTAGCCTGGCCCTACTTCCTGTTCTCTGCTTGGCCACACTTCCTGTTCTCTGCTTTGCTTCCTGATCACAGCCTTCCGCCGATACCACCATGCCTTCCCTTCCTGCTGCCCTGTCTTTCCCACCATGATGGTCTACATCCTTCTGGAGCTGTGAGCCAAAATATACCCTTCCTCCCATAGGCTGCTTTGTTGGGGTGTGTTACCACAGCAACAGGAGAAACATGAGTACACATGTGATTCTGAATTGGGGTCTTATTATACTTATCTTATCACGAAATGTATTTGGATGGAATTAGCTTGCTTCAGTCTCCGCAGTATTCTGCTGTCTCTTCCCTGGAAAGTGATTTTATTTTACTATAGTGATGTTGTTTATTGTCACAATAACTTATTGTTTCAGTGGAGGTATAATTTCTTTATTCGTGTATGTATGTGTCTATGTGGGTGAATGTGAGCATGATGGGGAGGAGGGGTGTGGGACTGTGCACAAACACACACACACACACACACACACACACACACACACACACACACGATAGAGGAAGGAATCCTACCTCCTTTCTATCACTCTCCACTTATTCCTTGAGGCAGAGGCTCTCCCTGAACCTGGGGCTCATGTTTTCTCAGCTAGACTGGAGACCAGTAAGCCCCAGTAATCCCCCTGTCTCTGACCTACTAGGAGCTAGGGCTTACAGGTGTGAGGGGGAGGCCTGGCTTGGTCCCTGGGTGCTGAGATGCCAACTTTGATCCTTATGCCTGCCTTGAACTCTGCTTGGCCACCTCGCCAGATTCGTGGTTTTCTTACTAAATATTTTCTTCTGAAACATGGTGAAACCTCTTCTGCAATCTCTAAAGCTTTCCACATGGTGGGTTATGGGAATCCTCCAGACAATGCTCAACGTTGTTTTTTGTTTCTATTTTTAATTTTATTTATTTTATGTGTCTTTTACATCATGTAGCTTCACCTCATTCATTTCCTTCAAATCTGCCCTCTACCCCTGCACTTCCCCCACCAAATAATACAAATTTAGAGCAAAAGGGAAAGAGAAAAAAAGATTAATTAATTACTTTTTTTAAAAGGGAAAAACTTTTATAAAAATCTCATCATGGAAATTGCAGTGTGAGACCGTGAGTCATGCCATGAACTCCTTTGTCCACATATCTTTACTTGCAAGTGTTCATTGCAAAGAGTCATTGGTCTGGTTCGAGGTCTCTGGTTTCTGTTGCCCTATCGATGATGGACACCTACTTGAGCTCCTTCTGGATATCCCGTTGTTGCCCTGTGTTATGGAGATCCTTCATATTTGGGTCTGCAGGTGAGGTCCCTTCTGGTGCTCCAGCAGATCATAGATGGGGTGGGTGATGGGATGAGCCACGTCATATTCTTGGGTCTGGGCCTGGGCAGCTGTGTTCTCATCAACAGAGCGACCAGACAAAGTGCAGGGCAAGTTTTCTCATGTGTTGTTGCTGGTCATGGGTTCGGCTCCCTCACCATCTCAGCCTGCTCCGTTCTCTCTTCAGACATGCCTCTGTCCACAGGACCTGAACCGTTCTGACTCTCCTCTCTCCCATGAACCACCATACCATATCCCTGCTCACACCAATAGTGTCCCTCTGGCCCTCACTGCAAGGTACCAGGTGGGCCTGTGCTCTCCCCTGCCCCACCCCCACCCCTCGAACCCAGAGTGGACAGCCCCAGATCCATTCGTAGGTCTCCTTGTCCCTCTCAGGTCATCCTGGTGGTATGTTGGGCCATGCTACCTTATCACAAAGAGATCACCATAGTGCCCAACCACCTGGCACCAAAGGCTCCTGGTTGGTGAGTTTGGTTGCATGGGGCAGGGTGGGAGGTTCTCTGGACTCCGGTCAGGGGCCGGGGGTTAGCCCATCCTGTGGCTGGCTGGGTCCTGCCCAGCCTGGCCTCATGGCACACGGCCATTTTCTGTTTCTTAAGATGAGATCCAATCTATGTATTTGTCTTTTCACATTCTAGAAACATCCTCAGCATAGAATCCCTACCCAAACTCTGGGTTAGCATTCACTGAAAACTGGACGATTCCTGCCATGGACACCTTTATAAAGTATTGTATAGAAGATGGAGAGAAAAATGGTCCAAACTAATCAATAGTGTATGTTATAGTGAAGGACAGGAGATTAAAATCATGTGTATTGGCTAGGACCATAGGAGCCAGCTGCCTATGAGGCCAGCTGAACCCATATCAGATTCCTCTGGATCTAAGCTCCAGTCCCCACTCTCCAAGCCTCTGCCCCTTTCACCTTTCCCACCTGAGCAGAAGGGTCCCTGATGTCATTTCAGTGTACAAGGAGATCCGTTCTATTCAATCTCATGCAATTCCCCTGAATGAACTTTGTCGCAACAGGAAGAGATTAAGTGGGTACTTGGCCACAATCTAATTTCTTCCCCATGGGGTCCAATGATGTATTAGCACATTTGAATGTACCTGGGAGTTTCAGAAGTGTGAGTCTCCTTCAGTCACCGAAATGGTTTTCAGGGGCCAATGTTATAATATCTGAAACATGCCAAAGCCTGGATTATTCAACCCCTTGCAATAACTTATTGTTACTTTATGTTGTCTTCCAAAGATCTACATATTTCAGTTTGTTACTTATGAGCAGTTGTGTGTATCTCACACAGACATGAAAGCTAGAAAGGGTTTTTACACTTTCAATTGTGACTGATCCTAAGTGGAACAAATATTTTGAGCATTAATTGTGAATGCTATTTTAAAGGCTTTCCTGAAATGAAATGCAGACACCAGCTCTAATGAAGCACATCTTTCGTACACAGTGTGTTTAATTGTGGACGAGAGACTAGTTTTCCCAGAAGGGCTGAGACAGAAGCCCTGTGAGTTCCAACCTTCATTAGGTAGCCTGACCATTGGAGACACTCAAAGCACTTGAGAGGATGAGAAAAATGACAGCGTTTGTTTAAGTTCCACTTTCCACTGAAGTTTTTAGTGCTCATGGAAGGTTCATTTAGTTATGGCAAACGCAATGTTTTCCAATTTCATAGAGTGGTCATAGTTCCTAAAATATGGTTGAGATTAGAGGCTGTAGGATGTTAGCCTTTCCTCTTCTGGAGACTCAGCTCTGGTGGATTCATCTCTCATCACTTTCTTTCCTGTGTCTCTTTGGTAAAAATGACCATAGATATCATAATTTCACTTAAAGCTCATTTAGGAAGACACAGCTGTGCTCTCTAGAGCCCATCTCTCAGGCACACTGTCAGGAAGCTCTTCTGTGTTTGCCTTTGCAGGTCTGATTCCCTGTAACTGTCAGAGAGAAAAGGTTTATGTGCAACAAGGTGGCTAAATGTGCCATAGCTGAGTTATTATTGAATTAGTTATTCTAGGAAATGACAGACAACTCATACACCTAGACATCTGGAGGGAAGAGCCCATCATCATTTCCCATGTTCTAGGCTCAGGTGGGTGGAGTCCAGAAGGTTGATTCACAGCAGGTTTCTTCAGCTGTCAATGAGCTGGACAGCCAGTGAAATACTGAAGTGAACAGAACTGATTGGGAAACCAGCCCCGCCCTGCTGGTTCAGGTATGTCCCACAGGCATCGCCCTGTGCAGAGTGCTGCATCCTTTTCTCATAGGCTCGTGTTCTAATTTAGATTCATTCCAGGCTAGAAGCCTTTCCAGGTATTGCTTTAAAAATATCTGTGTTATTGAGGTGTGTGCATGGAGTTAGTGTTCTGAAGAGTGTAACCATCTCACAGTTTTAAGGATGAGGGCTGTGGCTCAGTGTCCCAGCATAGGAGCACAGGTATGGTAGTCCAGTGAATTCTCCACCTGAGAGAACAGGACCTGGCAGAGTCCCGTTCTTTCTCAGGGCAAGAAGCACATCTCTTCCTCGTTTTGACCTCAGGTTTTAAAACCACTGTCTTCATATAATTACATTCCAAAATATTTCTGATATGCAGGAGATTCCATTATGTTTTTAAAATATTTTTAAAATAGAAAGATTTTCATTTACTTCATAGAGTAAATATTTGTATTTATTTGTATGTTGCATGGTACATTTCATTCTTCTCTTGATTTGGTTCTATTTCCATGCATTTGTCCAGGTCCTGGAGCAGTAAAGTTACTGGACACACTTAAGCCATTCCGTGGTACAATGCCTGACTAATCAGTATTCAGAACTCATACTAAACACACGGGCCAGTGTGAATGGTGAGGCTGGGAGGAGACACTTCCAACCTGCTGCTCATTTTGTTGATAGTAAACTCCTTGCTGAGTCTATGGTGGTCAGGAAAAATACCAAATCACCTCCTCTCTCTCTCTCTGTTAGAAGTTCTGGGATTGGCTGCCAGTACAGTTTAAGTGGGCAGGACTGTATGTCGCTGGACGCATCCTGCAGGGCTTGGCTGGGCCCTCACAGGTGGAAGGGCATCACCACCATTGACAGGGGGCAGGGTGCAATGTGTTTAACATGGTGGTGGATGTGGTGTCAGATGCTACTTCTCCGTGTTTTCTGGAATGAATTGTGATTTTAATTTACTGAGATACAGTGTGTTAGCTTGCTACATATTAGATTACAGGTGGCTAACTAATTCTATGTTGATTTCAAATAGCCCATGTAGGACTAGGGATTTAGTTCAGGAACAATGTACATCTAGCCTGCAGCAAACCTTGGGTTTGATCTACAGGATTTCACAATGTGGGTGTGATGGTACACACTTGTAAAATCCTAGCACTCGGGAGGCAGAGGCAGGAGGACAACAAGTTTGCAGTCTTATGTTTGGATACACAGTGTTCCAAAACAACATGAGTTACACAAAATTGTGTCAAAAAGTTCAAATGACCCTTTATTCAACTTCTCACCTGATGATTGTGACACAAATCCATCAAGAGTGAAGAGCTTAGGGTATGCCTGGTACCCTGGGCTTCTCAGGACACTCTGTCATACACAAGAGAAATAGCCACTTCTGAAACATGCCAGATTGGGGATGGCCTGAAGTCCAAGCCATCAGCCTCTGGAGGGGAGGTTAAAGATTGATGCTGCTGCTGCTACGGCTTAGAGTGACGATGTTTGTTTTCAGAGGTGGAAAAACCTGACTAGGTGATTTCCAACACACTGAAAAAAATTCTGCACTCATTTGTGGTCAAAGGAAGAAAATGGAAATTGGGACTTTTCCAGCTCCACAGACTTTAGAACAGCAGTTCTCAACCTGTGGATTGTGACCCCAAAGACCTTCGGAAAACACAGATATTTACATTAAGATTCATAACAGTAGCAACATTACAGTTATGAAGTAGCAACAAGATAATTCCATGGTTGGGGGTCACCACAACATGAGGAACTGTATAAAAGGATTGAAGCATTAGGAAGGTTGAGAACCCCTGCTTTAGAACACACAAGGTCTCGTGGGCTCTGAGTGTGACTAACACTTCTAGTGATCCAAGGTCAGAGCATACTTGGGCATGGTGGTGCAGGCCTCTGATCTCAGCACTCAGAAAGTGGAGGCAAGAGGATTACTGGCTCGAGGTAAGTGTGGGCTCAAGATCCAGATCCAATCCAGCCTAGTTTCAAGGCAAAGCTCTATGTCAGGAAAACAAGGTCTGATGCTGCAAAGTGGTTCAGCACTTGGCTAGCCTGTCCAGCCCTCTGAGTTAGAGCCCCATGACAGAGAGAGACAGACAGACACAGAGGAGACAGAGAGACAGAGAGAAAAACCAACACTCTTAGCAGTGACAGACATCATGATCTTGACAACACCTGATACACAGGATTGACTCTCAGACATTGAGAGCAGTGCGAGCATTTTATCACTATAAATATAGGAGCAATGTGAAAGCCATGGGTAGTTCAGCATTTCTTCTCAGTGAGAAGAATAGGGGAAGGGGATGCATGGGGCAATTCCACAGTCAAACAAGACACACAAACACAGACCGGAGAGTGTCTCTGAACTTCTCTAGGGATTGCTATTATTATTTCACATTTGCATTCATGTAGCATATTTTACTGCACCGTGAGCAACAGGCATTATAATTGTGCACATTGTGTCTAGGTTTTACAAAGAAAATCTGTCACCAGTGCTCAGAGCTGAGCTGTGAGCAGGTAACATCAACTCATGAACTAAGAATTTTTTTTTGTTTGTTTGTTTGTGTTTGTTTGTTTGTTTTGTCGGAGCTGAGGACAGAACCCAGGCCTTGTGCTTGCTAGGCAAGAGATCTACCACTAAAGCTTCTTTTTAGTGTCATGTGCAGTGTTCCAGATTGTTCTTAGAAAGCAACCTCATTTGACCCCTTTGTATCACAGAGTCATTTTGTTCTTAGAATTATAGACTCAGGAAATTTTGCCACATGTTTATTAGAAATGTGAAACTGTTAGTCCCTAAGGTATTAAATGATAAAAGCTAAGCTAAGTAATCCATATACACTAAAAAAAAAAGTACCAGTGCACAACTGACTATATTCTCAACATAATTTCATCTTGATAATTTTGTGAGATGGTGATGATGATTTTTAGACAGGGTCTCACTGTGTAGAGAAGGCTGGCCTCAAACTCACAGAGATCTGCCTGTCTTTACCTTCTGAGTACTGGGATTAAAGAGATTATTTTATTTAACTAATAGTTATGTATGTTTGTGCAAACCATTTCATAGACTTCTATTTTCCGTTTCCTGCATCACTTATTTACAACTTATGTTCCAGTTACTCGGGTATTTAATTTTCCTGCTGCTTAAGATATATATATATATATATATAATTTCATTTTTAATATTAAGGAGATTAATTTTTACTTCTTTAGAATTTTTTCATACATGTCTTTTTCAAGAAAAATACTAATACATTATAGTAGCCATGGAAGGCATAATCATTTCAAATATTTGAAAAATGTTTTCCATTTTCTTATCATCATTTTAAGAAATTTTTCTTTTTGTATTTTTATTTATTGTTTGAAATTTCATGCACTATATTTTCATAATTTTCTTTAACTGTCCCTAACCCCTCAGCTCTTTCTCCACTTCCCTACCCACTTCCACTGCCCCTACCCACCCAATTTCATGTTCTACTAAAAAAAAATCAAACCCAAACAAAACGCAAAAAAGGCCAAGTCCAACTTGTGTGGCCAACTAGCCCTAAGCACTGGGCAGTTCTCTGTGCTTTCTATAACAGCTTGGCACTATACTATGACATCACAATGCACATGGTCTACTTTGCATAGTGTGTGTATTTCAAGACGAAATTCTCGCACAGCTGGATTACTCTTCTTTATCTCTTCCATAAAATCTTACACCAAATTTTCTGTGTTACCCTCTTGACAACACTTTTCACATTCTTCTGGCTTGCTTTTTCTTTCTCAGTTTTCATGAGTTTTTACATCATGCTTTGAAATGTGTAACCTTGAAGGTTGAGGGTCCATTATCACAAAACAATCTGCTGTCATAGAGTCTATGTGAGTGCCAAGAAGTACTGTCTCGTGAATGTAATACATAAGCTGTTCTTATTATAACCATATTAAAATAGAGCCTGCATATCATTAGGTGTGTTAATAATGTGAGGTGTCTGAGGCTACTGCAAATGGTGAAAAACGTGATAAAACTCTGCTACTTTGATAATCCTAACTCATGCAGTCAGCCTGATTAATGTTTGCAAGGTTTTCTTTTTCACTTTTCTATTTTCAAAACAGTAAAATGGTTCAGTCTCATTGTAATAATTCCATCATCTTTGTGTTTCAGGAATGATTGCTCTCTGTGCTCAGATAGTCAAGGTCAAATAAAAGCCAAGAAACACGAAGCTATTTCAGACCATGTCACCAGGTGTTCAGAACCAGCATTTACCAGGGCGTCAACCCTCCAGCTGCAAACACGGAGAAGCCAGGCTTTGCGTCAGCCCAGAGCAAAACTTCCAGTTCTACAGTTTTGATTTAACAATCTGTGCACAGTACCTCAAAGAATAAGAAGTACCAAGTCAAATTTTTATTTTACTTTGTTATTTTCTGTGCATGGATGCTTGACTTGTATGCATGTCTGTGTGCTGCTTCTGTACCTAGTACTCATGGAGGCCAGAAGAGAGTATTAGATTGCCCTGGAACAAGAGTTGCAGACAGTTGTGGGCTGTCATGTGTGTTCTGGGTCTTGAACTTGTGTTTTCTGAAGGAGTAGCCAGTGCTCTTATCTGCTGAGCCATCTCTCCAGCTCTGACTCATTGACTTCTTAATTCATTGTCCCTTTTTCTCCAGGTTCAGTTTACATTTATAAATTCTAATTAATAAGGGCTGCAAACCTCTCTGCAGATGCTCCAAAAACCTTAATTTCTACTTATAATCAAAACTAAAATGTGGAATAAAGAATCATTAATTTACACTGTATTTGATCAATTCTGCCATACTAAATTAGTCACAAATGTGAGAGAATGTTTTCACTGCCAAAAACCCAAATTCTAGCCCCTCGTAAAGAGTCGACTGAGAGGAATACAGGTTTTGAAAACAAAAAAGATAAACAAATTAATTTGTTGCTTGTATTTCACTTTTGCAATCCTGAAAACCCTTTGTTTCCGTTTCCTCTTTGTGTTTACAAAGACCTTGTGAGGGAAGAGTTTGCAGACTTCAAACATGAGACGTGACCAGGAGCAGAGAAGGTGACCCCCTGACTCAGTGCCTGCATTCTGCATTTTTCAACATATGAAAGCTTGATACACAGGATGGAAGAGAGCTTGCCCTAGAGCTGTTCCAGAAGAGCCTGCCTCATATAATAATTGCCATTTACTTTCTCCCCAAAGGTCCTCATCAGACCATGCCTTTTCCAGATTGTATCTGTTTTGATGGTTCAGTCTAAGCCATGGAGATAGGAAATCACAGCTGGAGGACAGACTTCATCTTGGTTGGTCTTTTCCAGTATGGCCAGATGGACACTCTCCTCTTCACAGTCATTGCCATCCTCTTTGCAGTAGCTCTGATAGGCAACATCACACTGGTCCACCTCATCAGGTTGGACCAAAGACTCCACACTCCCATGTACTTCCTCCTCAGCCAGCTCTCCATTATCGATATGATGTACATCTCCACCACCGTGCCCAAGATGGCAGCTAACTTCCTGTCAGGCACCAAGACCATTTCCTTCCTGGGCTGTGAGATCCAGGCCTTTGTATTTCTGAGCCTGGGTGGGTCTGAAGCCCTCCTGCTGGGCTTCATGTCCTATGACAGGTATATAGCCATCTGCCGGCCCCTGCACTACCCTGTGCTCATGAGCAGGAAGATCTGCTGCTCCATGGTTGCCTGTGCCTGGAGCAGCAGTTCTGTCAACGCTTTGGTGCACACACTGTATGCATTTCAGCTCCCGTTCTGTGGATCTCGGATTGTTAACCACTTTTTCTGTGAGGTTCCATCTCTCCTGCCATTGGTGTGTGAAGACACATCCCAATATGAGCACACAATCCTCATGAGTGGCCTTGTCATTCTGCTGCTACCCTTCCTGGCCATTCTGGCTTCCTATGCTCGGGTGTTGGTTGTTGTATTCCAGATGCGCTCAGGGAAAGGGCAGAGTAGAGCCGTGTCCACCTGCTCCTCCCACCTGACTGTGGCCAGCCTGTTCTATGCCACCACTCTCTCCACCTACACCCAGCCACACTCCCTGCATTCTCCTGCAAGGGACAAGGTGGTGGCTGTGCTTTACTCAATTGTCACGCCTGTTCTGAACCCATTTATCTACAGCCTGCGCAACAAGGAAGTCACGGGGGCCCTGAGGAGACAGATGGGTTGATGGATACTGGGACAGAAGATGTGGTTTTGCAATGCCTGGTGGACTTAAGATTCCATTTAAAACTGGTCATGAAAACAATCAGGGCGATTGCAAAGACTGGTCTTCCGTAAAAGCACCAGAGAGACTGTGTTCTCATCAAGCTTGTATAACTAATGAAGCCACAGCATAGAAATTGTCCTCCCAGTGGGACCATAGTACTGATGTTTCAAATGGTCCTTTCCAATATCCTGAAATGCAGTCCATAGGAAATAGACTCTACCTAAACATTCAACATAGCAGTAATTTATATAGTGTCTAGGGTTGACAAAGAGAAAATCCTAGCACCTGCTCACACTCCCCTTCTCTCCATCAGAGGACTTTTTATGTAAATATTTCACCTAGGGCCTCCAGCAAAGAATCAGACCAAGAATATGTGGGTAGAAATAAAAAATAGAGGCTAATTCTGTTATTAAGAAGGAATTAGGCCGGGCGTTGGTGGCGCACGCCTTTAATCGCAGCACTCGGGAGGCAGAGGCAGGCGGATCTCTGTGAGTTCGAGGCCAGCCTGGCTACAAGTGAGTTCCAGGAAAGGCGCAAAGCTACACAGAGAAACCCTGTCTCGAAAAACCAAAAAAAAAAAAAAAAAAAAAAAAAAAAAAAAAAAAAAAAAAAAAAAAAAAAGAAGGAATTAGTTCAAAAGCACTAAGCCATGAGGAATGTGGCCCTACCTTGGACAGCTACATATCAGAGCCTCTCCAATACTTGTAAATACAGCAGTTTTGGTGATAGAAGAGTTAGAGGCTTCCTTTTTCTCCACCACGATGGCCATTCTGTTCATATTCTCAGCCTTGTGTGGTGTGGAAAGAAGGGACAAGATTTACAAGGTATACTGAAGAGAAGTGGTATCAGACAAAAAACTCCTAAAGATATAAGATATACTGGTAAGATCCTTAGCCAGGGCAGCAATAAAGCCAGTGGTGGTCAGCTCACAGAACTCAGTGGCTACTCCTTTCCAGGCAGAGGAGATGTGCATCACTGAGAATGCTCAGTTGCAGAAACCTCTGAAGGCTCCGGGGCCTCAGCCCTCTACTGGAATTCTAGCACAACCTGTGCTCTCATATTTAGTTCAGCTCCCAGAGCCCATGTTGGGTGGCTCACATCTGCTTCTAACTTGTAACTCCAGGGGAATCTTTCACCTTCTTCTGGACTCCTGGAGTACTTACTGCATTCCGTGTGCGTGTTTTTTTACTATTATTTTACCTAATTCTGACCATAATGAATCTGATATTTAAAGGGATTTAGAGGGTCAGTTATTATCTGGGCATTAATCAGAGGTGTGTCTATCCAAGCTGAAGAATCCATGTTCTGACTCTTCATATTATATTCCTGTGACTGAAGAAAAAAATCCTACTGTATTAAAGACCAGAAAAATTAGAATATTAATCCTCAGCTTTCAAAAAGATGCATTGGTAGGTGACTTATGTTACTTTGGGGACTTAAGATTCCCCATTATTAAGTCTGGAATTCACAGAGATTTTAAGACAGGCCATAGGAATTAGAAATTGGGAAAGGAATTCCAACTGGGAGTAGCAATGGGCTGCTTCAGGGGTCTTGAGGCAGGAGAAGAACTCATCTTCCAGGAAGGAGACTATATCCATATAAATCGGTCTTGGCTCAATCTTTTAAATTTATTATTATTGTTGTGTGTATAATGTGTATGTGTGAACACGGGTATGCACATGCCACAGAGCACCAGTGGAGATCGGAGACAGCTTTAGACATCAGTTCTGGGTTCTGGGAAACGGGGCTCAGGTTCCTACAGCAAGCTCCCCTGCTGGGTGGTCTCTCTGGCACTGGCCTGGCTAGTGTTTCTTTCCTTTCCTGTAAGAGGCTCTGTTCTGTGAGCAAGGCTGAAATAGATCGAAAATGCCCTTCTCTCAACCTTTGTGCAGAACTACAAATAAAAACTTTTCTATTTTCTCTATATTGTCTGTCACTTCCTCTTTTTGCCAGTGAGCATTTGAACCTGGTGCCAGGCCTGGTGACCAGAGCAATTGATCACAGGCTTGCCCCTTTAAGATACTGGTCATTTTGGTGTCCAGATCCCACAGTCTAAAGAAATCGGGCCACACCCTCCTGAGGGCTCCTTCTGGAAGCTAGAGTTAAGAAGCTGTTCTGTGTTGTGGCTTTACACCTCTAATTTATGGGTCTCCCAGAGCCTGGCTCCCCCATTCTGTCACAGACACTCTCCCAGACTGTCATGTGATGTAAAACTCCCATCAGCTCCTGAAAAATGATGAAGTTGGATATTTCCTCTGTTCAGTCAATGTGTCTGAAGGCTCGCTTCTCTGTCCCTTCCTCACTCTCACGGCGGCCTTATCTCTCTGTCTCACACTTATTTCCAGCTGTCCCTCTTAAGGAAGCGCCTCTCTGGAAGAGAAGCCCCTCTTTCCTTTTTGGGCCCTGTTAGGCTGTTTCTGATCAAATTATACTATTCTTTTTTCAATACTGTCCCACCACAAGGCCTCACCACAGTCACCGGGCCCTTTCTTCTAATGACTTCACTCTTGAAGAGTCATCGTGTCTCAGCTCCTTTCCCAAACTAACTGTGCTGCCTGGTTCTTTCATTTGACACAGAATTCTGGTTTTAAATTCATGCAACGTTTTGTTTGCAGATAAGAACGGCAACTGTCTTTTCCCCCTATTGGGGAAATAATCCCAGCACTCAGGAGGCAGAGCCAGGAAGATCTCTGTGAGTTCGAGGCCAGCCTGGTCTACAGAGATCCAGGACAGGCACCAAAACTACACAGAGAAACTCTGTCTCAAAAAAAAAAATGCTGTCAGTATGGGACAATTTAGTCTTCAATTTTAAAATTCACAGAGAACTGCTAGAATTATATTAAATATATCTTATTGCTAGGGTAGGCAATGATTCAGGAAATTGGGAAGGGAGGCAGATTCCCAAAGAGACAACTTAAGTTTCAAACATTAGCCTTGGCACACAATCTTCAAATTGTTTGTTACTGGTTAGTTAGAAATAAACAGGGGTCAGGAAGATGGCTCAGCATGTAAACACACCTGCTGTGAAGCCCAGCGACCTGAGTTCAATAGCCAGGACCCCCACAGTAGAAGACTCTGATACCCCATCCTCTGACTTCCACCTGCGTGCTTTGGAATGCACATTCTGTTCTTGGTTATGTTGGTTCTGGGCCCATGGAAAGGCAGACTTCACTGTAACAGGAATGTGCAGCAGAAACAGCTCACCTCTCAAAGGGTGGGAAACAGAGTAAGGGTCTAGGGATCAGGTACAACCATCAAAGACATCCCTCCCCCCCCCAGCCGCCACCCCTGCCACTGATGTACTTCCTCTAACCAAGCTCTACCCTCCACAATTTCTAACAATTCCAAGAAGGTTTCATCTTCCATATGTCCACCAGTTCTTAAGAATCTACTCACAAATGACTCCATTCTTGGATTAAAGCATCAATCAGTCAGAGCCTTTGCATGAGACTCACCAGAGATTTGCTTCACTCATCTCAGCATCTTTCAGAACAACCAATTTGGTAAGACTGACCATCATGCTGCCACAGTTGCTCTTATAGCGACCTGTTCTATCTGGGTCGATATAGCAAAAGTTCCCCATAATACCACCCACCATTAAAACTGCTTGACTACAGAGAAGAAAACATTCTTCTATATATTCCCTTTATAGAGACAGCCAGGTGACTTTTAAAACAGTCTTAACATCTTCTTTAATTAACCAATTAATTTTACATCCTGGCCATAGTTTCCTGTGGTGATATTGTGTTCCCCAAAATATTATGCACCCTAATAAATGTATCTGGGGTCAGAGAACAGAACAGGCACTAGATACAGAAGCCAGAAAATGGTGGCACACACACCTTTAATCCTAGCATACCGAAGACAGAGATCCATCTGGATCTCTGTGAGTTCAAGGCCACACTGGAAACAGCCAGGCATGGTGACTTACACCTTTAATCCCAAAAGTGATGGCAGGAAGCAGAAAGGTATATAAGGCAGGCGTGAAAACCAGGAACTAGAGCCTGGTTAAGCTTTTAGGCTTTTGAGCAGCAGTTCAGCTGAGATCCATTTGGATAAGGACACAGAGGCCTCCAGTTTGAGCAAATAGGATCAGCTGAGGAATTGGCGAGGTGAGGAAGCTGTGGCTTCTTCTGCTTCTCTGATCTTTCAGTGTTCACCCCAATACCTGGCTCTGGGTTTGTTTTTATTAATAAGACCATTTACGATTAGTTCAACATCTGGCGCCCAACGTTTGTGGTACAAATTTGCAAAAAAAAGCTACTTACTTGCCTGTGGCCTTGCTGGCCCCAGCTCAGGCCCGAGCTACAGTTACCAGTTGTGGTGGTGCACACTGGTAGGATTTGCTGAAGGAGGCAGAGGCAGGAGGATCCCAAGTTTGAGGCCAGCCTAGGAGGCTTGCTGAGGAGAAACGGTGGGACCATGGAGGCAGCGGCTACTGCTTCAAATTGCTGGCTCCTTATCATGTTGGTGACTGCAGTGATACTGCTACCTGGGATGAAGGGTTTACTGCTGCTTGTTCAGAGAAGAATTGCCGGGACCATCGAGTTACAAGTAAACATTGGCAAAGGTCAGTTTGGAAAACTTTGGCAAGACAAATGGTGGGGAGAAATTGCTGTGAAGATTTTCTCTTCTAGGGAAGAATGTTCATGGTTCTGAAAGACATTTATCAGACTGTGATTACTCCAAACCATAGAGGTGGCGCGCGCACACACACACACACACACACACACACACACACACACACACACACACAAATAGGGAACCATGACCACGCCTAACAGCAACTTTGAAATCTTCAAAATGAGGGACCCCACAATGATGATTCCACATGGACTGTGGTAAAGCCATTAAGCTGATTAACACCACCACAGAAAGATCGACTTTGAACTACAAACTACTCAGGACAATTTTGAGATGGCTAGCTGAGATGATCCAGCCTGACAGACTACTTGAACAAGGATTTATGACAAGCCCTGCACTTTCCCATTATGCAGAGACTGAAAAAAATGATACAGGACTTGACAATTAACCCAAAAATTTTCTTTTCAGGATCCCCTAAAGATGCCTTCGCCCCCAGAAAGCAGGAAGTAATTTTAAGAAAATGAGGCCCATATTCCCAACAGGTGGGTGGGTGTTTTTTTGGTCATTCAATGGCTTATGAATAATTTTTATTGTTTACGATGGTTAGTTACAAGTTGTTAATTGTTAATGCTAAAAAAATAAAAGCTAAACAAAGGAGATTAGATACAGGGTTACAGTGTTCTTGTTTAAAGAAAAAAGAAGATACAGAAAAGGATAGATCATTGAATCTACTCTGAAAAAAGGGAAAATATAGAAATGATAAGATACAAGGTAGATTTTTGGATCTACTCAAAAAAAGAGAGAATATGGACATAAGATTTAAATGAGATAAGTAATGAAATTTTTCATCTCAATTTGTCAAATGTTAATGGTCTGGACATTGTTAATATATTATAATGGAGTTTTTTGTCTGAATCTGTCAAATGTTAATGGACTAGATACTGTTAATGTAATTCTTGACTGTATATATTATATATACTTATTGGATATAGTTTTTCTTGTATTAGTTATAAGCTTTTTTAAATTTTAGACAAAAAAGGGGAAATGTAGTGATATTGTGTTCCCCAAAATATTGTGCATCCTAATAAACTTATCTGGGGTCAGAGAACAGAACAGCCACTAGATACAGAGGCCAGAAAATGGTGGCACACATACCTTCAATCCTAGCACCCTCCTCTCCTCCCAGTCCCTCCCCCGACAGCCCCCTTCTGTCCCCACCCCCAATCAACTTCTCTGCTTCTGTTCAGGAAAGGGTAGGCCGCCCATGGATATCAACAAAACATGGCATATCAAGTCACAATAAGACTAAGCAGCTCCCCATGTTTTAAGGCTGGGCAAGGCAACCAGTATGAGGAGTAGAGTCCTGGAAGTGAGTAAAAGAGTCAGAGACAGCCTCTGCTCCGCTGTCAGGCATCCCACTAGAAGAACAAGCTACACAACTGTAACATATATGCAGAGAGCCTAGGTCAGTCCCATGCAGGCTCCCTGGTTGTTAATTCAATCTCTATGAGGCCCTATGAGCCCAGGTTAGTTGATTCCATGGATTTTCTTGTGGTGTCCTTGACCTCTCTGGCTCCTACAATCCTTTCTCCCCCTTGTCTGTAGGATTCCCCAAGCTCAGCCTAATATTTGGTTGTGTGTCTACATCTGTTTCCATCAGTTGCTGGATGAAGCCTCTCTGATGACACTTGGGCTAGGAACCAATCTATGAGTGTAGCAGAATATCATTAGGCATCATTATATTGACATTTTCACTTCCTGAACAGGACACCAATAGTGCTAAGATCAACAATCAATAAATGGGACCTCATGAAACTGAAAAGCTTCCGTAAGGCAAAGGACACCATCAACTGGACAAAACAGCAGCCTACAGAATGGGAAAGGACCTTCACCAACCCCACATCTGACAGAGGGCTGATTTCCAAAGTTTATAAATAAACTAAACATCAAAAAACCAAATAATCCAATTTTAAAATGGGATACAGATCTAAACAGAGAATTCTCAACAGAAGGATCTTAAATGGCTAAGAAACACTTAAAGAAATGTTCAACTTCCTTGGCAATCATGGAAATGCAAATTAAAATGACTCTGAGATTCCATCTCATACCTGTCAGAATGGCTAAGCTCAAAAACACAAGTGACAGCTCGTGCTGGAGAGGATGTGGAGCAAGGGGAACATGTCTCCATTGCTGGTAGGAGTGCAAGCTTGTACAGCCACTTTGGAAACCTACACGGGCAGTTTTTCAGAAAACTGGGAAATCAATCTACCAGTCTACCACAAGATCCAGCTATACCACTCACAGGTATATACCCAAAGGATACTCAGTCATATCCAAGGACACTTGTGCAACTATGTTCATAGCAACTTTATTTGTAATAGCTAGAACCTGGAAACAACCTAGACATCCCTCAACTGAGGAATGATAAAGAAAATGTGGTACATTTACACAATAGAGTATTACTTAGCTATTAAAAACAATGACATCAGGAAATTTGCAGGCAAATGAGTGAGGTAACCCAGATCCAGAAAGACAAACAAGGCATGTACTCATGCATAAGTGGATATTAGCTGTAAAATAAAGGATAACTATGCTGCAATCCACAGACGCAGAGAGACTAGGTAACAAGGAAGGTTCAAGGAGGGATGCCCAAATCTCCCTGGGAAGGGGAAATAGAAGTGATTTTGTGAGTGCACTGTAGGCAGGTGGGGATGGAAACATGAGTGATCAGGTTGGAGTGGGAAGAGTACTGAAAGGGACTAGTGGAAAGTGGGGACATTTTAGGGTCAGGTAGAGAACTGGCACAAAGAAATCTCCCAGGAATCTACAAGGATGACCCCACCTAAAACTCCTAGCAATAGGAAATATGTATCCTGAACTGGTCATCTCCTGTGATCAGGCAAATCTTAATGTCTTATATTCCAACAAATATGAGAATTTCTTCATGCCTAAGTGTCAGGGACAAGGACAGAACCTCTAGCTAATGGAAAAATACAGACCCTTAGAAGAGCTTAATGGAAAAATACAGCGTCCCCCCCCCCATAAGACAGGGAATTAGAACATCTTGAGGTCAGGTTGCCTAGTGACAGGGCATTGAGTCAGAACCCTTGGCCTTTTCACCCTGCCAAAATCCTGCACAAACGTCTTGCAGCTGCGTTAACTCACTTCACGCAGATAACAGCTTCCTGCTCCCCCGACCCTGCAAGAGCTATATAAACCCTCTTGGAGAAAAATAAAGTTGCACTTGATCAGAATCCTGTCTTGGTGTCTTCCTTTGTGTCTCCTGTCCTTATCATTCCATCCTTAGGGTGGTTGAGTTCCTGTTGAAGCCCTGCTGACCGGGGCACCTACGTGTCAATCATAAGTGAGTCAGAAGTTTTCTGATATTGCTAAACTAAGACTGGATGTTGAATATAATAT
The DNA here is from genome assembly GCF_004664715.2 of Peromyscus leucopus. Classification (NCBI taxonomy): domain Eukaryota; kingdom Metazoa; phylum Chordata; class Mammalia; order Rodentia; family Cricetidae; genus Peromyscus; species Peromyscus leucopus. The sequence goes on from NC_051086.1 coordinate 41,422,186, forward strand.
AATCAATGAACTAATGATACTGAAGGATCTCAAGGGATAGCAAAAGATTCTGGATTCTGGATTATAAAATCTGGATTCATTTTAGAGATGCATAAACAGTATTTTAACGTCTATTGTTAATAGTAAGAGTGTGCCTGGGGTTTAAGAGATGACTCAAGCCCTTCTGGACAAGAGGTGAGTGTCTGGGCTCAGCCTAGATCCCATCCCTGGGCACCAGCCACTCCAGGGAAGACCTGCCCAACTTGGCCCCAGGTTCTAGCCATCGGGCAGGATCCCTTCTACCTCCACACCCACACCCACCGGGAAGGCTCCCCTTCTCCAAGACCCCCAGTTGACCCTGCAATCTCTAAGCCCTGCCCCCATGCCCATCATTGCCCAAGATGCCAGCCACTTCCTGAGACTTAGAGACTGGCCCCCAGCTCCCATCCTGCCCCAGACTTCCCATCTGGACAAGAGCTCCCATCCTGCCCCGGACTTCGCATCTGGACAAGAGAGCTCCCATCTGGACAAGAGAGAGAGACTTCCTGAATCTGTCAGCTCTGTCTGGACCAAGTGTGCTGATAAGACCAAAAACAAACCACAAGGAGATGGGCAGACGTCAAGGCATAAGTACATACAACAAAATGAAGAGTAATACAGCATCACCAGAACCTAGCCCTCCTCCAACATCTAGACTTGAATATCAAAAATTGGAAGAAGCAGAAGAAAACAGCCTTATGAATAATATCATGAAGAAGGTAGAGGCTTATATAGAGGGAAAGACAAACAAAAAAATGGGAAGAACGCTATAAAAAAAAAAAACTAGAGGAAAGGACAAATAAAGCAGAAGAAAACAATAAAGCCCTGAAAGAAAATCATGAAAAAGCAATGAAACAGATGAAGATGAAGGAAATAGTCCAAGACCTGAAAAGGGAAATAGAAAAAATGAAGAAACACAAACAGAGGGAATGCTGGAAATAGAAAATCTGAGTAAACAAATGGGAACTTCAGATACAAGTATAACCAACAGAATGCAAGAGATGGAAGAGAGGATCTCTGGCTTTGAAGATACAGTAGAAGAAATAGATTCATCAGTCAAAGAAAACTCTAAAGCCAACAGAGTCATGACCCAAAATGTCCAAGAAATTTGGGACACCATGAAAAGACCAAACCTACAAATAATAGGGATAGAGGAAGGAGAAGAATACCAACTGAAAGGCAAAGAAAATATATTCAACAAGATCATAGAAGAAAACTTTCCCAACTTAAAGAAGGAAATGCCTATGAAGATACAAGAAGCCTATAGAACACCATACAGACTAGACCCCCCCAAAAAAAGTTCCCTCGCCACATAATAATTAACAACTAAATGTACAGAATAAAGAAAGAATATTAAGAGCAGCAAAGGAAAAAGGCCAAGTGACTTATAAAGACAAACCCATCAGAATAACACTCGGTTTCTCAATGGAGACTTTGAAAGCCAGAAGGACCTGGAGAGATGTAATGCAGACAATAAGAGACCATGGATGCCAGCCTAGACTAATATACCCAGCAAAACTTTCAATCATCATAGACAGAGTGAACAAGACATTCCTAGACAAAGCCAGATTTAAACAATACTTATCCACAAACCCAGCTCTACAGAAAGCACCAGAAGGAAAATTCCAACCTAAGGAAGTCAGATACACCCTCAAAAACACAGGCAATAGATAAAGCCACAGCAGTAAACTCCAAAGAAGAGAAGTAGACACACACTACCATCAAAAAATAACAGGAATGAACAATCACTGGTCATTAATATCCCTTAATATCAATGGACTTAATTCACCTATAAATAGACACAGGCTTACAGAATGGATACAAAAGCAGGACTCATCTTTCTGCTGCATACAAGAAACACACCCCAAATTCAAAGATAGATACTACCTAAGAATAAAAGGCTGGGAAAAGACTTTCCAATCAAACGGTCTTAAGAAACAAGCGGATGTAGCCATCCTGATATCCAGCAAAATAGACTTCAAACTAAAATCAATCAAAAGAAATCAAGAAGGGTATTACATACTCATCACAGGAAAGATCCACCAAGATGAAATTTCAATTCTGAACATTTATGCCCCAAACACAAGTGTACCCACATATGTAAAAGAAACATTACTAAAGCTTAAACCACATATAAAACCCCACACATTAATAGTGGGAGACTTCAACACCCCACTTTCACCACTGGACACATCTTCCAAATCGAAACTTAACAGAGAAATAAAGGACTTAACTGATGTTATGACTCAAATGGACTTAATTGATATCTACAGAACATTCCATCCTAACAAAAAAGAATATACCTTCTTCTCAGCACCCCATGGAACCTTCTCTAAAATCGACCACATACTTGGCCACAAAGCAAATCTCAACAGATACAAAACAATTGAAATAACCTCCTGTGTTCTATCAGACCACCATGGTTTAAAGTTAGATTTCAACAACAACAAAAACTACAGAAAACCTACAATCTCATGAAAACTGAATAATGCTCAACTGAATCACCAATGGGTTAAGGAAGAAGAAAGAAAGAAATTAAAGACTTCATAGAGATCAACAAAAATGAAGACATCACATACCCAAACTTATGGGACACTATGAAAGCAGTGCTAAGAGGGAAATTCATAGCACTAAATGCCCACATAAAGAAGTTGGAGAAATCTCACACTAGTGATTTAACAGCATACCTGAAAGCTCTAGAACAAGAAGAAGCAAAGTCTCCCAGGAAGAATAGATGCCAGGAATTTATCAAAGTGAGAGCTGAAATCAATAAAACAGAAACAAAGAGAACAATACAAAAAATTAATGAAACAAAGAATTGGTTCTTTGAGAAAATCAACAAGATAGACAAGCCCTTATCCAAACTAACCAAAAGACAGAGAGAGAGAGAGCATCCAAATTAACAAAATCAGAAATGAAAAGGGGGACATAATAACAGACATTGAGGAAACCCAGAGAATCATCAGGTCATACTTCAAAAACCTCTACTCCACAAAACTGGAAAATCTAAAAGAAATGGACAATTTTCTGGATAGGTACCACATACCTAAGTTAAATCAAGACCAGATAAACTATTTAAATAGTCCAATAAACCCTAAGGAAATAGAAACAGTCATTAAAAGTCTCCCAACTAAAAAAAGCCCAGGACCAGATGGTTTCAGCACAGAATTCCACCAGATCTTCAAAGAAGAGTTAATACAAATACTCTTTAAATTGTTCCACACAATAGAAACAGAAGGAACATTACCAAACTCCTATGAGGCTACAATTACCCTGATACCTAATCCAAACAAGAATACAAACTGTTGCTGGAGGGCTTCTCTCCAGGTTCCCCAAGCCCCGCAGTCCCACAATCCACTTATAAAATAATCACTCAGATGCTTATATCACTTATAAACTGTATAGCCGTGGCAGGCTTCTTGCTAACTGTTCTTTTATCTTAAATTAACCCATTTTTATAAATCTATACCTTGCCACGTGGCTGGTGGCTTACCAGAGTCTTTACATGCTGCTTGTCCTGGCGGTGGCTGCAGTGTCTCCCTCCTCAGCCTTCCGCTTCCCAGAATTCTCCTCTCTCCTTGTCCCACCTACTTCCTGTCTGGCAACCTACTTCCTGCCTGGTCACTGGCCATCAGTGTTTTATTTATATAGAGCAATATCCACAGCATACAACAAAGAAAGAGAACTACATGATCTCCCTCATGAACATTGATGCAAAAATACTCAATAAACAGAATCCAAGAACACATCAAAACAATTATCCACCATGATCAAGTAGACTTCATCCCAGGGATGCAAGGGTGGTTCAACATATGAAAGTCCATCAATGTAATACACCATATAAACAAACTCAAAGAAAAAAAACCACATGATCATCTCACTAGATGCAGAGAAGGAATTTGGCAAAATCCAACACCTCTTCATGATAAAGGTCTTGGAGCGATCAGGAATACAGGGAACATACCTAAACATAATAAAGGCAATTTACAGCAAGCCAACAGCCAACATCAAATTAAATGGAGAGAAACTCAAAGCGATTCCACTAAAATCAGGAATGAGGCAAGGCTGTCTGCTCTCCCCATACCTGTTCAATATAGTACTTGAAGTTCTAGCCAGAGCAATTAAGACAACATAAGGAGATTAAGGGGATACAAATTGGAAAGGAAGAAGTCAAGCTTTCCCTATTTTCAGATGACATGATAGTATACTTGAGTGACAAAGATTCAACCAAGGAACTGATACAGCTTATAAACACCTTCAGCAACATAGCAGGATATAAGATCAACTCAAAAAAAATCAGTAGCCCTCCTATATACAATTGACAAACAGGCCGAGAAGGAAATCAGAGATATATCACCCTTTACAATAGCCACAAATGATATAAAATACCTTGGGGTAATGCTAACCAAGCAAGTGAAGGACCTATATGACAAGAATTTTAAGTCCCTGAAAAAAGAAATTGAAGATGTCAGAAAATCAAAGATCTCCCATGCTCATGGATAGGCAGGATTAACATAGTAAAAACGGCAATCTTACCAAAAACAATCTACAGATTCAATGCAATCCCCATCAAAATACCAACACAATTCTTCACAGACCTGGAAAGAATAATACTCAACTTCATATGGAAAAACAAAAAACCCAGGATAGCCAAAAGAATCCTGTACAATAAAACAACCTCTGGAGGCATCACAATCCCTGACTTCAAGCTCTACTATAGAGCTACAGTAATAAAAACAGCTTGGTACTGGCATAAAAACTGACATGTGGACCAATGGAATCAAATTGAAGACCCTGACATTAATCCGCACACCTATGAACATATAATTTTTGACAAAGAAGCCAAAAGTGTACAATGGAAAAAAAGAAAGCATCTTTAACAATTGGTGCTAGAATAACTGGATATCAACGTGTAAAAGGCTGCAAATAGATCCATATCTGTCACCGTGCACAAAACTTAAGTCCAAGTGGATCAAAGACCACAACATAAATCCAGTTGCTCGGAACCTGATAGAAGAGAAAGTAGGAAGTAGTCTTGAATGCATTGGCATGGAAGATCACTTCCTAAATATAACACCAGTAGCTCAGACACTGAGAGAAACAATCAATCAATGGGACCTCTTGAAACTGAGAAGCTTTTGTGGAGCAAAGCATATGATCAACAAGGCAAAGCGACAACCTACAGAATGGGAAAAGGTCTTCACCAACCCCACATCTGACAGAGGACTGATATCCAGAATATATAAGGAACTCAAGAAATTAGACATCAAAATGCCCAACAGTCCACTTAAGAAATGGGCTATAGAACTAAACAGAGAATTCTCAACAGAGGAAGCTCAAATGGCTGAAAGACATTTAAGGAATTGCTCAACATCCCTAATTATGAGAGAAATGCAAATCAAAACAACTCTGAGATACCACCTGTCAGAATAGCTAAGATCAAAAACACTGAAGACACTTTATGCTGGAGAGGATGTGGAGCTAGGGAAACTCTCCTTCACTGCTGGTGGGAATGCAAGCTTCTACAACCACTTTGGAAATCAATATGGCGCTTTCTTAGAAAACTGGGAATCAGTCTCCCCAAGATCCAGCTATACCACTCTTGGGCATATACCCAAGGAATGCTCAATCATACCACAAGGGCACTTGCTTAGCTATGTTCATATCAGCATTGTTTATAATAGCCAGAACCTGGAAACAACCTAGATGCCCTTCAACTGAAGAATGTATAAATAAAAGGTGGTACATATTCACATTGGAATAGTACTCAGCAGAGAAAAACAATGACTTCATGAGGTTTGCAGGCAAATGAATGGATCTAGAAAAAAATCATCCTGAGTGAAGTAACCCAGACTCAGAAAGACAAACATGGTATGTACTCACTCATGGGAGGATACTAGATGTGGAACAAGGATAACTGGACTGCTACTCACAACACCAGGGAGGCTACCTGGAAAACAGGACCCCAAGAAAGACACAGGGATTGCCCAATGACGGAGAAATGGATGAGATCTACATGAACAGCCTGGACAGGCAGAAACACAGCTCACTTTCTTTCCTTGTCTTTTCTTCTTCTTTGAGCCCCGTGGAAAGGCTCAGAACAGTGTTTTATTCACCATGTGTAACTATGAAATAGCATTCATCTGTGGCAGAGAGACGGACTAAGTGCATCTGACATCTCTTGATCACTGGGACAAAATATGGAAATGTCACTGATTCTCTTTTCCCAATTAAAACTTTTTTCAAACTAATGAATGGGTCAGGAAAAGAAGAAACAAGCATTGAGGCCAAAATCAGAGCTAAGGAGAAAAGAAATAGACTGAGTCTTCTTCTGCAGAGGCCTGACTTCCATAGGGAAACTCCCACCAGCAGATCTGCCCTCCTAGCCAAAGAGACAAGAATCTCCCACGAAGAAGCAGTGAAATGGGCTGAATCATTTGACAAACTGCTTTCTCATGGAGATGGACTGGATGCTTTTACTAGAGTTCTTAAAACTGAATTCAGTGAGGAAAACATTGAATTTTGGGTAGCCTGTGAAGATTTCAAGAAATGCAAGGAACCTCAACAAATCATCCTAAAAGCCAAAGCAATATACGAGAAGTTCATTAAGAATGATGCTCCCAAAGAGGTTAACCTTGATTTTCATACCAAGGAAGTAATTGCTAAGAGCATCACAGAGCCAACTCTCCAAAGTTTTGACCCAGCACAAAGCAGAGTCTATCAGCTCATGGAACAAGACAGTTATATGCGTTTTCTGAAGTCTGAGATATATTTACATTTGCTGGAAGGAAGACCTCAGAGACCAACCAATGTGAGGAGACGATCACGATCACTTACCTACAATGAGTTTCAAGATGTAAAGTCAGATGTTTCCATTTGGTTATGAGTAAAAGTAATGTCTCTTATTTTGATGGGAAATGTATACATCTGCTTCTAAAATATAGCTTATGTACAGTAAGAAGTGATCACACTTTTAAAATAAACCAAGCAAACGCATTTTTAAAATGTAATAACTTTTATATTAAAATAATACTCAAGAGGCAGAGCCAGGAGGATCTCTGTGATTTCGAGGCCAGCCTGGTCTACAAAGCAAGTTCCAGGAAAGGCAAAGAGCTACACAGAGAAACCCTGTCTCGAAAAACCAAAAATAATAATAATAATAATAATAATAATTCATAGTCTGTATTCATGAAAACCTATTTTGATATTCTGCTCATAATAAAAAAAACCTTTATTTCTTCAATAATCATCAGTAAAAAGATATCAGCAAAGTTTTGTAAAATGTTCAAGTATAATGTAAACTTTGCAGTTATGTCACATTTAGTTTGGATTATTTTTCTAGGTGTAAACAATGTACTTAGATAACTATATATCCATATGATATTGTACAGAATGATGGGTTGTAGCATATAGAAATTATCCACTTCTTATAAAGTGGAAGTTTGGACATCTATTGTTGCATTCTGATTCTGACTCCAGAATAGCTCTCTATCACTTCCATATTTAAGCCAGCAACAAGGGATCATATAAAGACACATTTCTCTCTACCCATTAAACAGGTTAATGATGACCCAGTTAGATATGTGAGACTAGACTTTGCAGTCATATTCACTGTAACTGGTGAACATCTTTCATTAGACAGAGCTACACCCCTGGACACTGGAGCAGGCTCATATTAACATATCTCTACATATCCACTAAGTGGACAGCATTGTCTCCTAGTAAATGAACATGCCACTGAAATGACACCAATCAGTGCCTGGATGATGATGACCACATGCTTTCACAGAAGTATGTATATCTGGAATGGTATGTACATTTGGAATTTTAAAGTTGGGGTAGAAATTTAAAATGAGAGGCAGTGAAAAAAGAAATCTAAAAACTTGACAACATTGGCATCTGCCAATTCTGTTCTCTCACTATTATGTTCTTGTAATTTTTGCCTAATAATAAATTATGAAGTAAGATTATACTAATAAATATATGTCTCTATATTACAGAAATATTTAATTGCAATGTGTTACATGGTCTGTAAATGTCTGTATTAAAGATGGCATATTTTCAGATTATTAAAGTTATCATTTTAGTTGAAGTGTAAAACAAATTCTACCATCTATAATAATAAACTGTTCAAACTTAAAAAAAAAAGAGAGATGACTCAACAGTTAAACAGGTATTGGTCTTGCAGGGGACTTAAATTCAGTTGCCAGGACCCATCAGGTGACTCACAACTGCCTGTAACTCTAGCTTCAGAGGATTCAGTGCCCTCTTCTGGCCTCTGTGGATATTTCACTCATATGCACATGCCCTCACAAAGACATACACACACACACACACACACACACACACACACACACACACACACACACGTAAAAATCAAATAAATATTAAAAAAAATTTTTCTTAATTTTGGGTTGAATATCTTATTAATTGTATGTTAATCTTTTTATACAATGAACACAAAATAATTGTTCTTGTTTATGGCATACAACATGATACATATATATAGTGTATGATGATCATTTGAGGGTAATTAACGTGTCTGTTACCATAAACATTTATCATTTCTTTATGGTAAAAAATATTCAGAGTCCTCTGTTCAGGTTTCTTTGAAATGAACAAGTGTTTTTATTAACACCAGTCACCTTACTGTGACTTACCAGCAAGAACTGTTTGATTGTTCTTCCATATGCCTATAGGTACCAATCTATTTAAATACAAGATTCAAAGAGCTCTGTTTGTTGACTTTAAGAATTCCTGTATAGCCAGGCGGTGGTGGCACACGCCTTTAATCCCAGCACTCAGGAGGCAGAGCCAGGTGGATCTCTGTGAGTTCGAGGCCAGCCTGGACTACCAAGTGAGTTCCAGGAAAAGGCGCAAAGCTACACAGAGAAACCCTGTCTCGAAAAACCAAAAAAAAAAAAAAAAAAAAAAAAAAAAAAGAATTCCTGTATAATTGTGAGAACACAACTCAAGCAGACTTGTCACTTCTCAGCCAGTTCACACTGAGAAGTATGCATCCAATCAGTTACAGCTTAGTTAAGTAGAATAACATAGATTTAATTTATATTTTTAACCAGTCAGAGCTGTCCTCCTTCACCTGGCTAGCCAGTGTGATGGATGAGGACCAAGCCCAGGCTTGCACCCTAACCCTTCAGGCTTACACCCCCAAGCTCTGAGTTCTCAGGGTAAGGGGTTTTTAAAGGGAAAAACCGCAAGCAGGGTGGTACAAGCCTTGGCATCATATGATTGGGTGAGGGTATGTAACCTTTGAATTTACTGGTTGGGGGTTACAGTTATCATTTGGGGAAGGCCTGGAGAAGCCCCAGGCTCTGCCCTTGAGCTGCCATGGGGGCTGGCTGGCCTAGCACGTTCACATTGACCCATGCACGTAACTCTAAGTTGGTGAGGGGTCCCAGACAGTAAACAATTGGCTGAACCTTGAACAGTCAGAGTACATGCAGAAAGGGAGTTACTGCAAGGACTATGTCTTTTGTTCACAGCCCTCCCAGAAACTGCTTGCTCAAGTCTCAGAAAACTGAAATTGAGGCCTGATCTCTGAGAAAAGACTGAGCAGCCTGTTATGGAGTCTGCTTGGATCTTTCACTTAATTCTTCTTTAGGTGTCGATCCTAAGAGGTCTTCCCAGCTTCCTGGATGCCTGTCCCAGTCTGTGTATTCTCCAGGAATCTCAAGAGTGCCTTCTCTGAGTGGGAAGGGCAACAGCAGAGTATGTATCTCTCCCATGTTCAAGATGGCTGAGCAGGGCCTCTGGGCTGTGCTTTTTGGCAGATACAGTCCATCTTTGTGATGGTGACCTCGCTACTCACCCTTAGTCATACAGTCCTTAAGGAACCCACACCAGATACTCACATGGAGGCACCCTCAGCTCCCCAGAGCTTCTGAACCCCATTCTTTCTCTTGCAAGACTCTGAATGCCTCTCGCCATTTTTGAACCCCATAGACCCTCTCAAGACTTGATGTAGTCATGCAACAATGTCAATTCTGTGACAGAGCAGCATCACTTGATAGCCTCTAAAGACCCCAGCACAGCAGTGGCCAAAACAGAAAAGGACCTACGCTCTGTTAGGAAGGATGGCCATGCTCCTGTAGAAAGCTTCTACGCTGAGTATCATGGTGGTCGCACTTTACTCACCTGGAGCCTAGAGGGTTTTGCTGTTTGCTTTTTCAGAAAATACAACAATGTGGGTTTAAATTTAGACTATACACATTCGATCGATCATAAATTCAAGTGGGATTTGCCAGTTTGATAAAGTTCCACATCTGATGAAAGAAATGTATGCAAAGAGCTGGGGGAGTAGCTCAGTTGGTAAATGCTTCCATCTCCAGTAACATATAAACAAACCCACTGTGGTGGCAATCCCGGCACCTGGGAGGTGGAGGTAGGAGGATCAGGAGTTCAAGGCCAACCTCTGCTACTAAGCTAGTTTGATAATTTGCTAGTAAGCTAGCCTGAGCTACATGACACTCAGTTTCATAAAAATAAGTAAATGTTAAGTAATGTAAAAATCTGCACTTTTCTCTAAATAAAATTAAATGGGGATTGTAGCTTACCAAATTATCTTATATTTTTTACAAGGTCCATTTCCCTAACACATAATCCATGATAAAGAATTTTTGTTTGTTTCCAATTATCTGTTTCCAGTTGTAGAATCTTGGGTTTCTATAGAGCAGTAGATAACTCAGAATTTATAAGGTATGGATCCCAAGTTCCCAGGGTGCTCAGGACTAAAAAACATCAAAAACAAAAGAGTCAGTCAGGTAGTGATGGCACACACCTTCAGTCCCAGCACTTGGGAGACAGAGGCAGACATCTCTGTGAGTTTGAGGCCAGCTTGGTCTACAGGGCGAGATCCAGGACAGCCAAAGCTGTTACATAGAAAAACTTTGTCTCAAAAAAAAAAAAAGAGCAAACGGTCAAACATCACGAAACACAGATCCATATACAGTCAACCAGGGAAGTGTCATCGATATGAATACAGCCTGGAGATGCTGTCACTGTTATTGTTATTGTTATTGTTATTATTATTATTTTACTATACAGACACACAAAAAAAAAGAAATTTAAAATCAAAATATAACAGCATGTTGCAAATGCACACAAACAAGCACATACAACACAACCTTGTCTCAAATTAAGTCCAAGAAGGAAAAAAAAAAAAACTCCACAGGCTTCATTTATTTCAATTGCTGTTTTGACAATTGAGCTGGTCTGAATGAAAGACAGTTTAATCCTCCTATCTGCTGAAGTCTGTGCAAGGAATATCAGAATCACATGACACCAGAATCACATGATTTCTTGATTCATACATTTGAAATCACAATCCCCTTTCAAAGACATTTATTTTCTTTTTTTTTTCTCTTGCGTGATTCTCTGCCATTTCCATAATTCATGACTTTATGATATGTGTAAAAAATTCACAATCTCTTGGGAATTTTTTTAATTTCTCAGCACAGTGAACACTGTTGGCAACTGAACTGTCACTCCAGCAGCTCTGGGGTATTGTTGATAGGATAGTGTCTGCAGCCCAGGCTGGCAGTGGGCCATCCTCACGACAGGTCAGTCCAGGCAGAGATATAAGGGAGGTGGAGGGCCAGGCTAGGCACAACTACCCTCCAGGTGGAGACATCCAGATGTGTCACTGAGGGCACAGATCCAGGCTGCCAGACATCAGTTTTGACTCTTGTAGGTAGGTACGACAACCTCTTCATGTCTGATTATTTCTTTGTGTAGTTTAACTCTAGAAAATGGAAAAACCAGCCCCACCACCCTGTACATTTTACAAAGAAATTCTTCCCAGTTACACATCTTGGTACTTGACGAATTAAAATGTGTGCAAGTGGGTGCTGACATTAGTTAGGTTAATTCTTTCAAAACAAACCCATAATTTTATTAATATAAACAAGTCCTCTGCTGCTACATTTATTTTCACATGCAGATTAATTTTCATTTCGGTATCCTAAAATTAGACTTTTAAAATTACATATTAACAATGAATTTGGGGAAATGTGAAAAGGATATTATGCATTCTGACTTTTCTGTGGTTTCTCAAGAGGCTTTTGTAAGAAGGAAATGAAGGCATCTTTCTCAGCCTGCAATTTCAAATGCAAAAGATGTGAGTGTAGTTTTGAGTAAAGATGCTACCATGTTCCCACTATTCTAGAAAGAACTACAGAAATGTAGCAAGGGGATGTCTGGCTCAATGGACACAGAGCAAGGACAGGAAAAGGAAGCCCTTATTTTCCAGGGTAAAACAGCTCCCCATTGCCTGCACTGGTCAGGCTGGAGGTCTTCCATTCCACAGTAACACATTTAGCATGTTTCCCAAATGAGCTAATTCTTTAGGACCAGTTTTAACCATGATGTATTTCCATGGTCAGTTTTTTAGGATTTTCTCCCTATAGTGGAGGTTATGAGCTTTTTAATTAGTAGTAACTTGTTTCATTTGTATAAACAGATATAGGCAATACTTTAATAAAGACAAGTTGACCACATGACTAGATTCATAATGACTGACTTTTAATCATTTATTTCACCTTTAAAATGTATACATATATCACATATTGCCACTAAGAAGTTGAGCAGATCACTTCTAATGTTAATATTATTTATATATAAGTAGAAACTTCATAATATATATTTTCTAGGGCTGGGAATATAACTCATTGATAGAGAGCTTGCCAAGCCTGTATGAGACCCTATGTTCAGTCTTCAGTGTTGTATAAATAGAATAAAACAGAAAACGTGTTCTAAAAAAAAAAAAAACCCAGAGAGGTAAGGGAAAGCTGTTGAACTGGTTTTCTGAAAACACATATACCTCTCTTGCATGTTTTAAACGAAGATTCATCACTGCTGCTTTGTGTGGTACCTTATTTCTTTACCAAAATACAAACTCCAACATCTGTTGTCAAGTATCTTATTAAATTGGTGCACACATATCCACAACAGGAGAGAAGGGCCTGCTGTACTGGCCACAGACCAGTGAACAACAATCACAATATACCACACAGTAGACCACTGACTTCCTGAAAAATGAAGTCAGTTGTAACATCCATGAGCCCTCAGGACTTCAGATATGGTTTGAGGTACAGTCACAAATAGATGGGTGCTGTGGGATTCCAGCATCCATATGTCTCAGGGACACATAAGAGAGAATAGCGGCTGGCAGTAGGTGTGGGGCAAAAAGAACAGGGAGTTGCCTAGTAGAGTGCAGAGTTCTCATTTGGAGGCATTAAGAGAATTTAGAAGATGGATTCTGGCAGGGAAGGCGCCTAATGACAACCCGAGTGACTATGTCACATAAAACAGTTACTGTGGCTGCAGAAATTAATTGAAGAAAGTTGCTCCCTGCCCTCCAGCGGCTAAATGACACCAACTTAGAGTTTCACCAATCTTCGATAACGAGAAGTTGGAACAGTGAAAAAATGTTAGAAGGGTTCTGAGTGGTCAGCAGTGTGATGTCCTGAGAGAGGTGGCCATGGTTCCATAGAGTTTCCATGGAGCAAAAGTGTATGTTAGAACTGGGAATGTGGGCAACTCCCGAGCTGAGCAAAGAGAACATACTTTCAAAGTTAACTTTCAAAAAATAAAATAATTTCCAAAATATTTACCTTTCAAACAACTAACTAAAATTCTCAGGGCCTTGGTCAGGGGCTGAGTGAGTCATAGTGCCATTGTTTCAGCCATAGTTGTGATTTTTACCTGGGAAGACACCCGGGAGGTACCCCAGAAGGCACAGGCTCCCTCAAGATATTTGAACTCGACAGCGACCTTGAGAATGAATTGTCCACAACTTTGTACGGTGGACGTTTTGATTCAATAAGCTCAAACAATCTTGGCACCAGCAAGTCAAAGGTTAAAATGAAAGTAAAGCTTTAAAGTCTCTTGAGAATGAAGCAGGAATCACTGTTTTCTCTACATTTAGGCAAGAGTTGGGGTCTCTGAGTTATCCACTAAAGGGGGAGTTTGTGCGGCTGTAAAGAGGGAGGGGCTCTCTAATAGAGCAAATACTTTGGAACAGTTCACTAAAGTGTGCATTTAGCATTACAGCTTCGCACTGGAGAGACCACCAAGAAGGCTGTTGTCATTTGAAGGGTCAACATATGTAAACATGAACCAAGTTAACTCCTACCCCAGGGCGAGTTAAGCCTCTGTCCACAGAGTCTGACTTTCCTTTTCTAGATCCAAGAGCAAACACCCCTTTGTTTGGCGAGATCTTGATCATTCAGTGTCAGAACCATGTGAATTTGGTGTTTTCAGTAAAGTGATGTGATTTGGGAGGTAGAATTTTTACATGCCATGCACAAAGCCCTGTGTCCAATCCCCAGCGTGACATAAATCAGACCTGGTGGCACATGACTATAATCTCAGCAATCAGGAGGAAGAGACAATGAGATCAGAGTTCCCAGATCATTTTCTACGACATAGCAAATTCGAGGCCAGCCTGGGATACATGATCCCTTGTCTCAATAAATAAACAAAAATTTTGATATAGTAAATATGTCATCTACATTAACAAGTCCCTAAGTTGTATATAACCAATATTTACTTAAGCTCCTAAGACTTGTTGATGCAAAACGGAATGCCCATGAAACCATAAATGACAAATTCACAAGTAGTTCTCAACCATTTATGTGGCTATCAGGTAATGGAAAGTCAGGAGTTACTTGCAGCTTACAGAGAACATTGATTCATTATACCATTGAACTCACCGTCCTGGTGAGATGTGTCAGGTAGACCTTGGGAATGAAAAGACTTATGTTAATGTGCGACTGTGTTGGAACATTTTGCAAGCACAGACGGGCTTGAAGTGGGTTTCACCGTTTCTCATAGGCAACCTTCCAGGCATGTGCAGTTCACACAGCATTGCTGATGATGAAACTCTCTTCCGTTCTTCCGTTTGAGGTGTCGCTTCTGCTGTAGATCATGGACATGGGGAATGCCACAGCAGGGTTCATTCTCCTGGGACTCTTTAACCACACCAGAGCCCACCTGGCTCTCTTTGTGCTGGTTCTGACTGTGGCCCTCAACTCCGTAGTAGGCAACGCCCTCCTGCTTCTCCTGATTCACCAGGACCGCCGGCTCCATACACCCATGTACTTTCTCCTGAGCCAACTCTCCCTTATGGACATGATGCTGGTCTCCACCATAGTGCCCCAAATGGCAGCTCATTATTTAATGGGCAAGAAGCTCATCTCCGCTGCGGGCTGTGGCTTCCAGATCTTCATCTTCCTCACACTAGGAGGTGGAGAATGCTTCCTCTTAGCAGCCATGTCCTACGACCGCTACGTGGCTATCTGCCGCCCACTGCGCTACTCGGTTCTCATGAGCTGGCAGTTATGTCTGAGACTGAGCTTGGGGTCTTGGCTCCTGGGAGCCGCTGATGGAGCCATGCAGGCCGCTGCCACCCTGAGCTTCCGGTTTTGCCGCGGGAATGAAATCGATCACTTCTTTTGTGAGGCCCCTGTGTTGTTGCGCCTGGCTTGTGGTAACTCGGCTGCCTTTGAGTTTGTCATGTACATCTGCTGTGTGCTGATGCTTCTGGTCCCCTTATCCCTCATCCTGACGTCGTATGGCCTCATCCTGGCCACTGTCCTCCAAATGAGATCCGTAGAAGCCGGCAAGAAGGCCTTTGCCACCTGCTCCTCGCACCTGGCAGTGGTGACGCTCTTTTATGGAGCTGCCATTTTCATCTACATGAGGCCCACGTCTTCCAGGTCAGCTAAGCATGACAAGATTGTATCTGCATTCTACACTATTGTCACCCCCATGCTGAACCCCCTCATCTACAGTCTTCGGAACAGTGAGGTCAAGGGCAGCCTGAGGAAGCGTGTTGCCCACTGCGTTCCCCTCATGAGAAAGGATGCCTTGGGTTGCTTGGGTTTTGGTGGTTGTACAAAGAGGAAAGGTATACGGTAGCCCCTTCCAGGGATAATCTCTCAGGATGCCCAGGGGATACCTGAAGCCACTGAGAATTCCAAGCTCTGTTGTTAAGAATCTTTTCTACCTTAAGTCTTCTATCCTGTGCTTGGAATGGGGGAAGCTGAGGAACCTCAGCAAAACTGAAAGAGTTTCTTTGTCCTTCCTCTCAATTTCATAGACAGCTTTATTCCTACTGTGGGCATTAGCAAAATCAGCAGGCTACTTCCTTCTTTAGTAAATGGGGAGCTTCCGTAGTTTAACTTGGTAAGTACCTTACAGCTTGTCTTTAGGGATAGGGTTTTCAAGACAGGGTTTCTTTGTGTAGCCCTGAATTTCCTGGACCTCACTCTGTAGACCAGGCTGGCCTTGAACCCAGAGATCCTCCTGCCTCTGCCAACCAAACACTGAGATAAAAAGTGATGTACCATCAGTCTCTGGCCAGTTTGTCTTTAACACATCTAAATTTCAGTATGACAGCCTTTACACTTTGGGGAAATAAAGGTCACTAGAACTGAGGTGGCTCCTATGTGACAGAAGTGTGGGTCGCATACACAGAGTAGATATGTTGGCCAGAACTGGATGCCAGCACTGTAAGCCATCTCGACATGTTGCTCAGCAGGCAGCACTGGAAGTTGACTCCCTCTGGAAGTTCTCACTGTTATCCAACTGGCAGTTGTCTCAGGCAGCTATGGGTGTGGAAAGCAAGGCCACAAGTAAGGACTGTACGTGTGTGTCTGTGCCCGTGTCCTGGTTATTTTCTGCTTTACTCTGAGGTTTTGGTAAAACCACATGCTGGGAGCTGATTACAGAGCTGCTGTCTCATTTCAAAATGAACCCTCAACAAACCTGAAAAATCACAAATTCGCCTAGAAAAGCTCTCAGGCCTCACCACACCCGGATTTTGGTGCCAGCAGGGAATGAAGTAACTTTGAGTATTAACTGCCAGTCGGTTTCAAGTCACCCTTTTCAAGGTGGAGGACACTCACAGCAAGCTTTATCTTCCTGACAGTTTACCGATCTCAGCCTTTGTGCCTGCTTGTTACCAAGAGATGCAAAGTCCAAAACTGCACAGGGGTCTCTTGAGCCTTTTCTAATGAAACATCTGCCTATGGACTCAAGACTAGTCTGAATTCCATTTCCATCCTATACTGTTCCATCGCTGGACACTGATGGCAGTGTGTGTGTGTGTGTGTGTGTGTGTGTGTGTGTGTGTGTGTGTGTGTGTGTGTGTTTAATACGTTGTGAAAATTCTCTGCATTTTACACACTCCGGAAGCTATTATTTTAAATTGATAATGGTGCCCAGTGTTTCAAAAAACACCACTTGTTCCCTGATTTGTGATGGATATGTGGAAGGCCTTCAACCTTATTTCAATTACATTTTTATGTAGATACACTTGTTAGATGGATGATGAACCTTTTATCAGATTGTTTAATTTTGAACTCCCACAAGCAGTTCACTCAGGGTGCAGCTGCCCCAGACTTTATCAACCCTTTCCACTCAGGAAGTCTGGAAACATCTCATCCTGCTTCCTGTGTGTATTTCCCTGGTAGTTTCTGAGGCTGAGTGTTTTTATACAGATTTACTGCTAGGCTGGGTATCTTCTTTTGTTAACTTTGTATTTCAGTCTTGGAAAATAAAAATAAAAAATGCTCCTGGTTCCCCAGCAAACAACTAGTGATTCACTCAGATACTCATAGGAGTATTTGGAATTTTAAAATAAAGCTGTATGTTAGAATGTTCTCATTCAATGTCTGGGCTTTTTCACTTCGTGTGGACTTGGGGTTCCTTTTCAATCTCTTCCACTTTACTCGAAGCAACGAGCCTGACTGTTGGTTGAGATGATTCCAGCTCCTGTTTCTGTTCCATCAAGGAATTCAGCCCCCAAAAAACCTGAAACCTTTCTTATGAAGAATAGTGTCCTAATACACAACATTTCAGGTAAAGGATGAAAATAAAGTTTAAAAAAACAAAGCTTTAGATGGCAGAGCATACATCCCATCATTTTCTGGCAATTTATAAGCCTACAGTAAGTTCTAAAAATTTAGAACATTTTTAAATTATCACTCTTACAATAAAATAATTACTAATATACATTTATATATTAGAAATGTTTATAAATATATTGTTTTCCAAAGACAAAAAAATGCAAAAGCAACTTTAAGATAATGATCTATAATAACAAAGATTAATCTTTTTATCCCTCTACTTTCTTCAATGCTGTTTTCATCTGAAGCCCTTCTCCATAGTATTTCCTTTTCTCCAACAGCATTAATGTTGCCCTGCACATCTCACATAAGATGGCAGGCAGAGTCTACGGAAGGTGAACCAGAAGGTGTGATGTCATCCACCTCTGCAGGTCCTTCAGAGCTTTTGAAAATGCCCCAAATATGAACATGAATCCAGGACTCTGATGCAGCTCAACCCATTTGTGATGTTAATTCGGTGGCTCCTGTGACACAGGGACACTTTGATCAAATGATAACCACAGTAACTATTTAGTTTCTGCATTATCCTTAGGACACATTCAGTAGGTTGGTGTACTCTTAGCCTGGATGGAATTGGAAATTTTTAACTTGTCATAAAATAATAATAAACTTACAATCATGATAATCATTCATTCAGTACTTCCTTTTGGACTGAATTGGTTTACTTTTGACTCTGATTTCCCCTTTCACTGAGGACCACATCCTTAGCTGTGTTTGATGTTAATCACTATGAAAATGAAGACAGCTTAGTAGAGCAAAGGGCATTGATTTTCTTTTTCCTTTCTTTTTGTCATTATGTTTCTTGTTTTGTCTTGTTTGCTGTTGTTTTAAACTTGAATTCCTGATTTGCCTGCCTCCACCTACTGAGTGCTAAAGGCCAAGTTCTGTAGAGACACCAAGTGTTCTGGGATGCTCTGCAGACCGAGCAATGGGCTGAAGCAGGAAGCGCGCTTGGGTAAACATCTCCTCTGCATGTTGTACAGGAGGTGAGCCATCTTGCCAACCCGTTTACCTCCTCAGCTCCCTTTGCTCTCGTATGGCAGAGGTCTTCAGGTAGGACCTCATTCATTAATTCTGGATTTCCATGTGTTCATTGGTATCACTTCCTCTTCTGCTCCACTGCTCAGGAGATGGAGGCAGATAGATCTCTGTGATTTCAAGGCCCACCTAGTCTACATAAATTCCAGTCCAACCATAGTTACATAATAGGACTATCTCAAAATAATAATAATAATAATTAGTAAGAAAAAGAAGGAAGTGCACACTCATTTTACATGGTATTGTGTTACACAAGGACATTTTCATTCCAGTATACGTTGGACTGGGAGTAAATCCCCCTCCATATTCCCTACCCTACCCTTTCTCACCTTCCCTCCCATCAACTAGTCACTGTTGTCCTGCACAATTTCACTTGTACATACATAATTTTGTTTTGCTATCAGATCTAGGAAGCTCAAATGAGAAGAACATACAATATTTGTCTTCCTAAGATGGCTTTAATTCACTTAATATCATATCCTGTTTTATCCATTTTCCTGCAAACTACATAATTTCATTTTTATGACTGAAGAAGATTCCATTGTGTATGTAAACCCCATGTCTTCTATCCATTCCTCTGATGATGGATACTG
This sequence comes from Peromyscus leucopus, assembly GCF_004664715.2. Classification (NCBI taxonomy): domain Eukaryota; kingdom Metazoa; phylum Chordata; class Mammalia; order Rodentia; family Cricetidae; genus Peromyscus; species Peromyscus leucopus. The sequence continues at coordinate 41,441,765 of NC_051086.1, forward strand.
AGTCTGGTTCCACAGTTCATCTATTGTGAAAATCACTGCAGTAAACACTGACATGCTAACTTGGAATCCATTGGGCAGTAGGGTTTTTTTTTTAGGTTTTGTTTCGTTTTGTTGTTTGTTGGGTGTTTTGGGGGTTTGGTTGTTGTTGTTTGTTTGTTTGTTTGTTTTTCAAGACAGGGTTTCTCTGTGTAGTTTTGGTGCCTGTCCTGGATCTTGCTCTGTAGACCAGACTAGCCTCGAACTCACAGAGATCCACCTGACTCTGCCTCCCGAGTGCTGGGATTAAAGGCATGTGCCACCACCACCCATTTTTTAGTTTTTCTAGTAATCTCCATCTTGACTTGCACAGTGGCTAGACTAGTGTACACTCCCACCAGCAGTGAGTGAGCGTTCTCTGAGTAAGCTGGAATCCCTGCATAGTTCTGATCTGCATTTCTCTGGTGGCTGGTGAGACTGCACATTTTTCATGTGTTACTGGCCATTTTGTTTCATTGTTTGAGAACTGCCCATTTCCATTGGGCTGTTATTGATTGGATTGATTTCTGGCTTAATTTTCTGAATCATTGGTATGTTCTAGATACTGATCCTCTGCACAAATAACACAGACTTTTTTTTTCTTATGTGGGCATGCTCTCAATTAACTAGTTTCTTTGCTTTGCAAAATTCCATTTGTCTGTTTTGGGCGCTTTTCTGTATGTGGTGTGCTGGTTAGTTTAACTGTCAACTTGACACAGCCTAGAATCTCCTGAGAAGAGAGTCTTTATGTGAATTGTCTAGGTCAGGTTGGTCTGTCGGCATGCCTGCGGGGTTTGTATTGATTGTTAAGGCAGGGTGACCCACCCTGAATGTGGGGGGCAGACCATTTCATGTCCAGACTGAGCAGCAAGCAGGCAGTGTGGATGCACTTGTTTCTCTGCTCTTGACTGAGGATGAGACCAGGTTGAGTTCCGGCCTTGACTTCCCTGAACTGATGGAACCGTTTCCAAGTGACCCCTTCCTCCCCATGCTGCTTTTTCTCGGGTGTTTATCATGCAACAGAAACAAAAGCAGAACACGGTAGTCAAGTTCAACTTAACCTGTTGTGCAACACTGAGACTCTCCTCTCCTTTCTCTCTCCTTTTCTTCCTTCCTCCTCCTCTCCCTCCCTCCCTCTCTCCCTCATTTTTTGAGACAAGGTTTCTCTGTGTAATCCTGATTGTCATGGCACTCTGTAGACCAGGCTGGCCTCGAACTCAAGAGATCTGCCTGCCTCTGCCTCCCAAGCCCTGGGATTAAAAGCGTGCACTGCCATGCCCGACATTTTGTTTGTTCGTTTTGTTTTATTTTGTCTGAGACCTTCTCTCACACAAGCAGCTGAGCTTCAACTCCCATCACCAATGGCCAACTGTTCAAACCAGTACAAATAAGATGGGCACAGGTTACAACCAATCAGGTTGCTTCTTTACCTCACTTCCATTCTCCGTGGATGCCTCCTCTTCCCTCTGCCTATGTGATGCTGCAAGGCCTCCTGAAGCACTCTTTAGTCAGACACTACCTGACTCTAAATCATAATGTGATAGCCTGTGAAATATGTCTTGTGTAATTTTTAACAAGAGCAGCATTTATTTCGCTGGGCGGCGCACACCTTGGGAATTCAGCGTGCAACCTCACTCCCCTGAGAGAGAATGCTACTTCTGGTGATCATCTTCCCCCAAGCTCCACAGTTTAGCCTTGTACAGAGTGATGTCATTGTAGACCCTTGTAGATGTAACCAATCGTCTTATTAAAATAAGAAACACAGAGCCAATGTAAAAGAGAAAGCCGAGAGGTCAGAGCTCAGAGATAAAATCTTACCTCCTGCAGTGCTCCTAACTTCCCCGAGAGAGCTAATTTTTGTCTGTGTTTATAGTCTTTCTTTCTGCTTCTCATTGTTGTAACCCAACCACATGACTGCCTCATCACTGCTGTAAGTAGCCTCTCAGGTCTAAAGGCATATGTCCAATACTGGCTGTATCCTGAACACACAGAAATCTACTAGCTCTTCTAACCACACGCTCTTGCTATGGCTCTAATAGCTCTGACCCAGGGCAACTTTATTTATTAACATAAAATTAAAATCACATTTCAGTACAAATAAAATATCACCATAGACCCTGAAGTGGTTCAGCCTGTTGTCCTGACGTTCTGGATTGACCTAAAGGGGAGAGGACAGGATCAGAAGGAAATCTGTCAGGGAGGGGGCAGACTAGGGTTCACATGATGGAGAGTGGGGTCTAAATCAGGCCCACACCCCTGTGACATCAGGCCTTTTCCTTTCTAAACCCTGCACTGTGACATGGATCTGTGAACGTTCACATCGAAGATCCCCTGCTGCCTGAAGGGGGCCTTGCCTAAGGACTCACCACCCCTGGAAAGTAGCTCACAGAGAGGCGCCATATATATATATACTGTAGTCAGGCTACTGGGACAGCCCCTGCATAGGCTACCTCACAAAAGTGTGAGCGTGTTGAGAGATTATGGAGCATGGGCACTGTGACACATAAATCTCATTCTATGCAAAGAGGCTGGCTATTTTCCTCTTGAGTAACCATCTATGAATCCACAATAAACTTCTCTCTAAAAAGGGAGGCATGCTGAGTCAAATAATTTGTACTTTGCAATAATTTTCTGTATTGATCTGTTACCGAATGAGCCCAATTTCTACCTTTGCCATGATTTTCTTTCCTTTTCACGTGGAAAAGATTCTCTCATTGACCAAACTGCTCAGGCTGGTCTGTGCTCTATTTAATTAGGTCTGTCTCTCCGAACCTCCATATCCATCCCTGTCTTGTCCAGTTTTAGCAAAATCCCTGCTAAGTCCACTAACAAAAACCACCACCTTTAGTGGTGTGTTCTCTCGCTCCAAATTCCACCAGGATCCTCTGTCTCCACCACCCCACGTGTGAAGTCTGCTCACCTTTCCTGCCTTCAGCAATGATCCCCTCAGGTTAGGTCAAGTATAATGTTCACTTAATGTAAACTTTGCAATTATGTCACATTTAGTTTGGATTATTTTTCTAGGTGTAAACAATGTACTTAGATAACAATATATCCATATGATGTTGTACAGAATGATGGGTTGTAGCATATAGAAATGATCCACTTCTTATAAAGTGGAAGTTTGGACATCTATTGTTGCATACTGATTCTGACTCCAGAATAGCTCTCTATCACTTCCATATTTAAGCCAGCAACAAGGGATCATATAAAGACACATTTCTCTCTGCCGATTAAACAGGTTAATCATGACCCAGTTAGATATGTGAGACTAGACTTTGCAGTCATATTCACTGTAACTGGTGAACATCTTTCATTAGACAGAGCTATACCCCTGGACACTGGAGCAGGCTCATATTAACATATCTCTACAAATCCACTAAGTGGACAACATTGTCTCCTAGTAAATGAACATGCCACTGAAATGACACCAGTCAGTGCCTGAATGATGATGACCACATGCTTTCACAGAAGTATGTATATCTGGAATGGTATGTACATTTGGAATTTTAAAGTTGGGGTAGAAATTTAAAATGAGAGGCAGTGAAAAAAGAAATCTAAAAACTTGACAACATTGGCATCTGCCAATTCTGTTCTCTTACTATTATGTTCTTCTAATTTTTGCCTAATACTAAATTATGAAGTAAGATTATACTAATATATATATATATATGTCTCTATATTACAGAAATATTTAATTGCAATGTGTTACATGGTCTGTAAATGTCTGTATTAAAGATGGCATGTTTTCAGATTATTAAAGGTTATCATTTTAGTTGAAGTGTAAAACAAATTCATACATCTATAATAATAAACTGTTCAAACTTAAAAAAAAAAAAGAGAGATAGAGATGACTCAACAGTTAAGCAGGTATTGGTCTTGCAGGGGACTTAAATTCAGTTGCCAGGACCCATCAGGTGACTCACAACTGCCTGTAACTCTAGCTTCAGAGGACTCAACACCCTCTTCTGGCCTCTGTGGATATTTCACTCATATGCCCATGCCCTCACAAAGACATACACACACACACACACACACACACACACACACACACACACACACACACACACAAAATCAAATAAATAGTAAAATAAAAAATTGTTTTCTTAATTTGGGGTTGAATATCTTATTAATTGTATGTTAAGCTTTTTATACAATAAGCACAAAATAATTGTTCTTGTTTGTGGCATACAACATGATACATGTATATAGTGTATGATGATCATTTGAGGGTAATTAACGTGTCTGTTACCATAAACATTTATCATTTCTTTATGGTAAAAAATATTCAGAGTCCTCTGTTCAGGTTTCTTTGAAATGAATAATGTGTTTTTATTAACACCAGTCACCTTACTGTGACTTTCCAGCAAGAACTGCTTGATTGTTCTTTCGTATGCCTATAGGTACCAATCTATTTAAATACAAGATTCAAAGAGCTCTGTTTGTTGGCTTTAAGAATTCCTGTATAATTGTGAGAACACAACTCAAGCAGACTTCTCACTTCTCAGCCAGTTCACACCGAGAAGTGTGCATCCAATCAGTTACAGCTTAGTTAAGTAGAATAACATAGATTTAATTTATATTTTTAACCAGTCAGAGCTGTCCTCCTTCACCTGGCTAGCCAGTGTGATGGATGAGGACCAAGCCCAGGCTTGCACCCTAACCATTCAGGCTTACACCCCCAAGCTCTGAGTTCTCAGGGTGAGGGGTTCTTAAAGGGAAATACTGCAAGCAGGGTGGTACAAGCCTTGGCATCATATGATTGGGTGAGGGTATGTAACCTTTGAATTTACTGGTTGGGGTTTACAGTTATCATTTTGGGCAGGCCTGGACAAGTCCCAGGCTCTGTTTTTGAGCTGCCATGAAGGCTGTTTGACCTAGCATGTTCACATTGACCCATGCACGTAACTCTAATTTGGTGAGGGGTCCCAGACAGTAAACAACTGACAGAACCTTGAACAGTCAGAGTACATGCAGAAAGGGAGTTACTGCAAGGACTATGCCTTTTGTTCACATCCCTTGCAGAAACTGCTTGCTCAAGTCTCAGGAAACTGAAATTGAGGCCTGATCTCTGAGAAAAGACTGAGCAGCCTGTTATGGAGTCTGCTTGGTTCTTTCACTTAATTCTTCTTTAGGTGTCAATCCTAAGAGGTCTTCCCAGGTTCCTGGATGCCTGTCCCAGTCTGTGTATTCTCCAGGAATCTCAGGAGTGCTTTCTCTGAGTGGGAAGGGCAACAGCAGAGTATGTATCTCTCCCTTGTTCAAGATGGCTGATCTGGGCCTCTGGGCTGTGCTTTTTGGCAGATACAGTCCATCTTTGTGATGGTGACTTCGCTACTCACCCTTAGTCATACAGTCCTTATGGAACCCACACCAGATACTCACATGGAGTGCACCCTCAGCTCCCCAGAGGTTCTGAGTCCCATTCTTTCTCTTGCAAGACTCTGAATGCCTCTCGTCATTTTTGAACCCCATAGACTCTCTCAAGGCTTGATGTAGTCATGCAACAATGTCAATTCTGTGACAGGGCAGCATCACTTGATAGCCTCTAAAGCCCCAGCACAGCAGTGGCCAAAACAGAAAAGGACCTAAGCTCTGTTAGGAAGGATGGCCACGCTCCTGTAGAAAGCTTCTACGCTGAGCGTCATGGTGGTCGCACTTTACTCACCTGGAGCCTAGAGGGTTTTGCTGTTTGCTTTTTCAGAAAATACAACAATGTGGGTTTAAATTTATACTATACACATTCGATCGATCATAAATTCAAGTAGGATTTGCCAGTTTGATAAAGTTCCACATGTGATGAAAGAAATGTATGCAAAGAGCTGGGGGAGTAGCTCAGTTGGAAAATGCTTCCATCTCCAGCAACATATAAACAAACCCACTGTGGTGGCAATCCCGGCACCTGGGAGGTGGAGGTAGGAGGATCAGGAGTTCAAGGCCAGCCACTGCTACTAACTTAGTTCAATAATTTGCTTGTAAGCCAGCCTGAGTTATATGACACTCAGTTTCATATAAATAAATAAATGTTAAGTAATGTAAAAATCTGCACTTTTCTCTAAATAAAATTAAATGGGGATTGTAGTTTACCAAATTATCTTATATTTTTTACAAGGTCCATTTCCCTAACACATAATCCATGATAAAGAATTTTTGTTTGTTTCCAATTATCTGTTTCCAGTTGTAGAATCTTGGGTTTCTATAGAGCAGTAGATAACTCAGAATTTATAAGGTATGGATCCCAAGTTCCCAGGGTGCCCAGCACTAAAAAACATCAAAAACAAAAGAGTCAGTCAGGTAGTGATGGCACATACCTTCAGTCCCAGCACTTGGGAGGCAGAGGCAGATATCTCTGTAAGTTTGCGGCCAGCTTGGTCTACAGAGCGAGATCCAGGACAGCCAAAGCTGTTACACAGAAAAACTTTGTCTCAAAAAAAAAGCAAACGGTCAAACATCACGAAACACAGATCCATATACATTCAACCAGGGAAGTGTCATCGATATGAATACAGCCTGGAGATGCTGTCACTGTTATTGTTATTTTATTGTTATTATTGTTATTATTTTACTATACAGACACACAAAAAAAAGAAATTTAAAATCAAAATATAACAGCCTGTTGCAAATGCACACAAACAAGCACATACAACACAACCTTGTCTCAAATTGAGTCCAAGAAGGAAAAAAAACTCCACAGGCTTCATTTATTTCAATTGCTGTTTTGACAATTGAGCTGGTCTGAATGAAAGACAGTTTAATCCTCCTGTCTGCTGAAGTCTGTGCAAGGAATACCAGAATCACATGACACCAGAATCACATGATTTCTTGATTCATACATTTGAAATCACAATCCCCTTTCAAAGACATTTATTTCCTTTTTTTTCTCTTGCGTGATTCTCTGTCATTTCCATAATTCACGACTTTATGATATGTGAAAAAAATTCACAATCTCTTGGGAATTGTTTTAATTTCTCAGCACAGTGAACACTGTTGGCAACTGAACTGTCACTCCAGCAGCTCTGGGGTATTGTTAATAGGATAGTGTCTGCAGCCCAGGCTGGCAGTGGGCCATCCTCACGACAGGTCAGTCCAGGCAGAGATATAAGGGAGGTGGAGGGCCAGGCTAGGCACAACTTCCCTCCAGGTAGAGACATCCAGATGTGTCACTGAGGGCACAGATCCAGGCTGCCAGCCATCAGTTTTGACTCTTGTAGGTAGGTACGCCAACCTCTTCATGTCTGAATATTTCTTTGTGTAGTTTAACTCTAGAAAATGGAAAAACCAGCCCCACCAAACTGTACATTTTACAAAGAAACTCTTCCCAGTTACACATCTTGGTACTTGATGAATTAAAATGTGTGCAAGTGGGTGCTGACATTAGTTAGATTAATTCTTTCAAAACAAACCCATAATATTATTAATATAAACAAGTCCTCTGCTGCTGCCTTATTTTTCACATAGAGATTAATTTTCATTTCAGTATCCTAAAATTTAGACTTTTCAAATTACATATTAACAATGAATTTTGGGAAATATGAAAAGGATATTATGCATTCTGACTTTTCTGTGGTTTCTCAAGAGGCTTTTCTAAGAAGAAAATGAAGGCATCTGTCTCAGCCTGCAATTTCAAATGCAAAAGATGTGAGTGTAGTTTTGAGTAAAGATGCCACCATGTTCCCACTATTCTAGAAAGAACTACGGAAATGTAGCAAGGGGATGTCTGACTCAATGGACACAAGGCAAAGAGAGGAAAAGGAAGCCCTTGTTTTCCAGGGTAAAACAGCTCCCCATTGCCTGCACTGGTCAGGCCAGAGGTCTTCCATTCCACAGTAACACATTTAGCATGTTTCCCAAATGAGCTGATTCTCTAGGACCAGTTTTAACCATGATGTGTTTCCATGGTCAGTTTTTTAGGATTTTATTCCTATAGTGGAGGTTTATGAGCTTTTTAATTAGTAGTAACTTGTTTAATTTGTATAAAGAGATATAGGCGATACTTTTAATAAAGACAAGTTGACCACACAACTAGATTCATAATGACTGATGACATTTAATCATTTATTTCTCCTTTAAAATGTATACATATATCACATATTGCCACTAAGAAGTTGAGCAGATCACTTCTAATTTTAAAATTACTTATATATAAGTAGAAATTTCATAATATATATTTTCTAGGGCTGGGAATATAACTCATTGATAGAGAGCTTGCCAAGCCTGTATGAGACCCTATGTTCAGTCTCCAGTGTTGTATAAATAGAATAAAACAGAAAATGTGTTCTTAAAAAAAACCCAGAGAGGTAAGGGAAAGCGGTTGAACTGGTTTTCTGAAAACACATATACCTCTCTTGCATGTTTTAAATGAAGATTCATCACTGCTGCTTTGTGTGGTACTTTATTTCTTTACCAAAATACAAACTCCAACATCTGTTGTCAAGTATCTTATTAAATTGGTGCACACGTATCCACAACGGAAGGGAAAGGTCACAGACCAGTGAACAATAGTCACAATATACCACACAGTGGACCACTGACTTCCTGAAAAATGAAGTCAGTTGTAACATCCATGAGCCCTCAGGACTTCAGATATGGTTTGAGGTACAGTCACAAATAGATGGGTGCTGTGGGATTCCAGCATCCATGTGTCCCAGGGACACATAAGAGAGAATAGCGGTTGCCAGTGGGTGTGGGGCAAAAAGAACAGGGAGTTGCCTAGTAGAGTGCAGAGTTCTCATTTGGAGGCATTAAGAGAATTTAGAAGATGGATTCTGGCAGGGAAGGCACCTAATGACAACCCGAGTGACTATGTCACATAAAACAGTTACTGTGGCTGCAGAAATCAATTGAAGAAAGTTGCTCCCTGCCCTCCAGCAGCTAAATGACACCAACTTAGAGTTTCACCAATCTTCGATAACGAGAAGTTGGAACAGTGAAAAATGTTAGAAGGGTTCTGAGTGGTCAGCAGTGTGATGTCCTGAGAGAGGTGGCCATGGTTCCATAGAGTTTCCATGGAGCAAAAGTGTATGTTAGAACTGGGAATGTGGGTAACTCCCGAGCTGAGCAAAGAGAACATACTTTCAAAGTTAACTTTCAAAAAATAAAATAATTTCCAAAATATTTACATTTCAAACAACTAACTAAAATTCTCAGGGACTTGGTCAGCGGCCCAGTGAGTCATAGCGCCATTGTTTCAGTCATAGTTTTGATTTTACCTGGGAAGAAACCCGGGAGGTACCCCAGAAGGCACAGGCTCCCTCAAGACATTTGAACTCGACAGCGACCTTGAGAATGAATTAGTGTCCACATCTTTGTAGGGTGGACATTTTGATTCAATAAGCTCAAACAATCTTGGCACCAGCAAGTCAAAGGTTAAAATGAAAGTAAAGCTTTAAAGTCTCTTGAGAATGAAGCAGGAATCACTGTTTTCTCTACAATTAGGCAAGAGCTAGGGTCTCTGAGTTATCCACTAAAGGGAGAGTTTGTGCGGCTGTAAAGAGGGAGGGGCTCTCTAATAGAGCAAATACTTTGGAACAGTTCACTAAAGTGTGCATTTAGCATTACAGCTTCGCACTGGAGAGACCCCAAGAAGGCTGTTGTCATCTGAAGGGTCAACATATGTAAACAGAACCAAGTTAACTCCTACCCCAGGACTAGTTAAGCCTCTGTCCACAGAGTCTGACTTTCCTTTTCTAGATCCAAGAGCAAACACCCTTTGTTTGGCAAGACTTTTATTATTCAGTGTTAGAACCATGTGAATTTGGTGTTTTCAGCAAAGTTTAATGTGGCCATGATGTGATTTGGGAGGTAGAATTTTTACATGCCATGCACAAAGCCCTGTGTCCAATCCCCAGCGTGACATAAATCAGACCTGGTGGCACATGACTATAATCTCAGCAGTCAGGAGGAAGAGACAATGAGACCAGAGTTCCCAGATCATTTTCTACTACATAGCAAATTTGAGGCTAGCCTGGGATACACGACCCTTTGTGTCAATAAATAAACAAAAATTTTGATATAGTAAATATGTCACCTACATTAACAAGTCCCTAATTTGTATATAACCAATATTTACTTAAGATCTTAAGACTTGTTGATGCAAAACAGAATGCCCATGAAACCATAAATGACAAATTCACAAATAGTTCTCAACCATTTATGTGGCTATCAGGTAATGGAAAGTCAGGAGTTACTTGCAGCTTACAGAGAACGTTGATTCATTATACCATTGAACTCACCGTCCTGGTGAGATGTGTCAGGTAGACCTTGGGAATGAAAAGGCTTATGTTAATGTGCGACTGTGTTGGAACATTTTGCAAGCACAGACGGGCTTGAAGTCGGTTTCACCGTTTCTCATAGGCAACCTTCCAGGCATGTGCAGTTCACACAGCATCGCAGATGATGAAACTCTCTTCCGTTCTTCCGTTTGAGGTGTCGCTTCTGCTGTAGATCATGGACATGGGGAATGCCACAGCAGGGTTCATTCTCCTGGGACTCTTTAACCACACCAGAGCCCACCTGGCTCTCTTTGTGCTGGTTCTGACTGTGGCCCTCAACTCCGTAGCAGGCAACGCCCTCCTGCTTCTCCTGATTCACCAGGACCGCCGGCTCCATACACCCATGTACTTTCTCCTGAGCCAACTCTCCCTTATGGACATGATGCTGGTCTCCACCATAGTGCCCCAAATGGCAGCTCATTATTTAATGGGCAAGAAATCCATCTCCGCTGCTGGCTGTGGCTTCCAGATCTTCTTCTTCCTCACACTAGGAGGTGGAGAATGCTTCCTCTTAGCAGCCATGTCCTACGACCGCTACGTGGCTATCTGCCGCCCACTGCGCTACTCGGTTCTCATGAGCTGGCAGTTATGTCTGAGACTGAGCTTGGGGTCTTGGCTCCTGGGAGCCGCTGATGGAGCCATGCAGGCCGCTGCTACCCTGAGCTTCCGGTTTTGCCGCGGGAATGAAATAGATCACTTCTTTTGTGAGGCCCCTGTGTTGTTGCGCCTGGCTTGTGGTAACACGGCTGCCTTTGAGTTTGTCATGTACATCTGCTGTGTGCTGATGCTTCTGGTCCCCTTATCCCTCATCCTGACGTCGTACGGCCTCATCCTGGCCACTGTCCTCCAAATGAGATCCGTAGAAGCCAGCAAGAAGGCCTTTGCCACCTGCTCCTCGCACCTGGCAGTGGTGACCCTCTTTTATGGAGCTGCCATTTTCATCTACATGAGACCCACATCTTCCAGGTCAGCCAAGCATGACAAGATTGTATCCGCATTCTACACTATTGTCACCCCCATGCTGAACCCCCTCATCTACAGTCTTCGGAACAGTGAGGTCAAGGGCAGCCTGAGGAAGCGTGTTGCCCACTGCGTTCCCCTCACGAGAAAGGATGCCTTGGGTTGCCTGGATTTGGGTGGTTGTACAAAGAGGAAAGGTATACAGTAGCCCCCTTCCCAGGGATAATCTCTCAGGATGCCCAGGGATACCTGAAGCCACTGAGAATTCCAAGCTCTGTTGTTAAGTTTCTTTTCTACCTTAAGTCTTCTATCCTGTGCTTGGAACTGGAAGAAGGAAGCTGTGTGTGTGTGTGTGTGTGTGTGTGTGTGTGTGTGTGTGTGTGTGTGTGTGTGTGTGTGTGTGTTTAATTCGTTGTGAAGATTCTCTGCATTTTTACACACTCCAGAAGCTATTCTTTTAAATTGATAATGGTGCCCAGTGTTTCAAAAACCACCACTTGTTCCCTGATTTGTGATGGATATGTGGAAGGCCTTCAACCTTATTTCAATTCCATTTTTATGTAGATACACTTGGTAGATGGATGATGAACCTTTTATCAGATTGTTTAATTTTGAACTCCCACAAGCAGATTCACACAGGGTGCAGCTGCCCCAGGCTTTATCAACCCTTTCCACTCAGGAGGTCTGGCAGCACCTCATCCTGCTTCCTGTGTGTATTTCCCTGGTAGTTTCTGAGGCTGAGTGTTTTTATACAGATTTACTGCTAGGCTGGGTATCTTCTTTTGTTAACTTTGTATTTCAGTCTTGGAAAATACAAATAAAAAATGCTCCTGGTTCCCCAGCAAACAACTAGTGATTCACTCAGATATTCATAGGAGTATTTGGAATTTTAAAATAAAACTGTATGTTAGAATGTTCTCATTCAGTGTCCGGGCTTTTTCACTTCGTGTAGACTTGGGGGTTCCTTTTCAATCTCTTCCACTTTACTCGAAGCAACGAGCCTTGACTGTTGGTTGAGATGATTCCAGCTCCTGTTTCTGTTCCATCAAGGAATTCAGCCCCCCAAAAACCTGAAACCTTTCTTATGAAGAATACACAACATTTCAGGTGAAGGATGAAAATAGAGTTTAAAAAAAAAGCTTTATATGGCAGAGAATGCATCCCATCATTTTCTGGCAAGTTATAAGCCTACAGTAATTTCTTGGTAATAAATTTAGAACATTTTTAAAGTATCACTTTTACAAATAAAATAATTACTAATATACATTTGTATATTAGAAATGTTTATAAAAATATTGTGTTTTCCAAAGACAAAACAAATGCAAAAGCAACTCTAAGATAATGCTTTAGAATAACAAAGATTAATCTTTTTATCCCTTTACTTTTTTTAATGCTGTTTTCATCTGAAGCCCTTCTCCATAGTATTTCCTTTTCTCCAACAGCATTAATGTTGCCCTGCACATCTCACATAAGATGGCAGGCAGAGTCTACAGAAGGTGAACCAGAAGGTGTGATGTGATCTACCTCTGCAGGTCCTTCAGAGCTTTTGAAAATGCCCCAAATATGAACATGAGTCCAGGACTCTGATGCAGCTCAACCCATTTGTGATGTTAATTCGGTGGCTCATGTGACACAGGGACACTTTGATCAAATGATAACCACAGTAACTATTTAGTTTCTGCATTATCCTTAGGACACATTCAGTAGGTTGGTGTACTCTTAGCCTGGATGGAATTGGAAATTTTTAACTTGTCATAAAATAATAATAAACTTACAATCTTGATAATCATTCATTCAGTACTTCCTTTTGGACTGAATTGGTTTACTTTTGACTCTGATTTCCCCTTTCACTGAGGACCACATCCTTAGCTGGGTTTGATGTTAATCACTATGAAAATGAAGACAGCTTAGTAGAGCAAAGGGCATTGATTTTCTTTTTCCTTTCTTTTTGTCATTATGTTTCTTGTTTTGTCTTGTTTGCTGTTGTTTTAAACTTGAATTCCTGATTTGCCTGCCTCCACCTGCTGAGTGCTAAAGGCCAACTTCTGTAGAGACACCAAGTGTTCTGGGATGCTCTGCAGACCCAGCCCTGGACTGAAGCAGGAAGCGCACTTGGGTAAACATCTCCTCTGCATGTTGGACAGGAGGTGAGCCATCTTGCCAACCCGTTTACCTCCTCAGCTCCCTTTGCTCTCGTACGGCAGAGGTCTTCAGGTAGAATCTCATTCATTAATTCTGGATTTCCATTTGTTCATTGGTATCACTTCCTCTTCTGCTCCACGCCTCACGACATGGAGGCAAATAGATCTCTGTGATTTCAAAGCCCACCTAGTCTACATAAGTTCCAGTCCATAATAGGACTATCTCAAAATAATAATAATAATAATTAGTAAGAAAAAGAAGGAAATGCATACTCATTTTACATGGTATTGTGTTACACAAGGACATTTTCATTCCAGTATGCGTTGGACTGGGAGTAAATCCCCCTCCATATTCCCTACCCTATCCTTTCTCACCTCCCCTCCCATCAACTAGTCACTGTTGTCCTGCACAATTTCACTTGTACATACATAATTTTGTTTTGCTATAAAATCTAGGAAGCTCAAATGAGAAGAACATACAATATTTGTCTTCCTAAGATGGCTTTAATTCACTTAATATCATCTCCTGTTTTATCCATTTTCCTGCAAACTACATAATTTCATTTTTCTTTATGACTGAAGAAGATTCCATTGTGTATGTAAACCCCATGTCTTCTATCCATTCCTCTGATGATGGATACTGAGTCTGGTTCCACAGTTCATCTATTGTGAAAATCACTGCAGTAAACACTGACATGCTAACTTGGAATCCTTTGGGCAGTAGGGTTTTTTTTTTTTTTTTTTTTTTTTTTTTTTTAGGTTTTGTTTTCTTGTTTGTTGGTTTTTGGGAGGTTTTGTTGTTGTTGTTTGTTTGTTTTTCGAGACAGGGTTTCTCTGTGTAGTTTTGGTGCCTGTCCTGGATCTTGCTCTGTAGACCAGACTAGCCTCAAACTCACAGAGATCCACCTGGCTCTGCCTCCCAAGTGCTGGGATTAAAGGCGTGCACTGCCAGGCCCGACATTTTGTTTGTTCGTTTTGTTTTATTTTGTCGGAGACCTTCTCTCACACAAGCAGCTGAGCTTCAACTCCCATCACCAGTGGCCAACTGTTCAAACCAGTACAAATAAGATGGGCACAGGTTATAACCAATCAGGTTGCTTCTTTACCTCACTTCCGTTCTCCGTGGATGCCTCCTCTTCCCTCCGCCTATGTGATGCTGCAAGGCCTTCTGAAACACTCTTTAGTCAGACACTGCCTGACTCTAAATCATAATGTGATAGCCTGTGAAATATGTCTTGTGTAACTTTTAACAAGAGCAGCGTTTATTTCGCTGGGCGACGCACACCTTGGGAATTCTGCGTGCAGCCTCACTCCCCCGAGAGAGAATGCTACTTCTGGTGATCATCTTCCCCCAAGCTCCACAGTTTAGCCTTGTACAGAGTGATGTCATTGTAGACCCTGAAGTGGTTCAGCCTGTTGTCCTGACGTTCTGGATTGACCTAAAGGGGAGAGGACAGGATCAGAAGGAAATCTGTCAGGGAGGGGGCAGACTAAGGTTTACATGATGGAGAGTGGGGTCTGAATCAGGCCCACACCCCTGTGACAGCAGAGCTATTTCTTTCTAAACCCTGCACTGTGACATGGATCTGTGAACGTTCACATCGAAGATCCCCTGCTGCCTGAAGGGGGCCTTGCCTAAGGACTCACCACCCCTGGAAAGTAGCTCACAGAGAGGCGCCATATATATATACTGTAGCCAGGCTACTGGGACAGCCCCTTGCATGGGCTACCTCACAAAAGTGTGAGCTTGTTGAGAGAGTATGGAGCATGAGCACTGTGACACATAAATCTCATTCTATGCAAAGAGGCTGGCTATCTTCCTCTTGAGTAACCATCTATGAATCCACAATAAACTTCTCTCTAAAAAGGGAGGAATGCTGAGTCAAATAATTTGTACTTTGCAATAATTTTCTGTATTGATCTGTTACCTAATGAACCCAATTTCTACCTTTGCCATGATTTTCTTTCCTTTTCACGTGGAAAAGATTCTCTCATTGACCAAACTGCTCAGGCTAACCTGTGCTCTATTTAATTAGGTCTGTCTCTTGGAACCTCCATATCCATCCCTGTCTTGTCCAGTTTTAGCAAAATCCCTGCTAAGTCCACTAACAAAAACCACCACCTTTAGTGGTGTGTTCTCACACTCCAAATTCCACCAGGGTCCTCTGTCTCCACCACCCTATGTATGAAGTCTGCTCACCTTTCCTGCCTTCAGCAATGATCCCCTCAGGTTAGGTCAAGTATAATGTTCACTTAATGTAAACTTTGTAATTATGTCACATTTAGTTTGGATTATTTTTCTAGGTGTAAACGATGTACTTAGATAACGATATATCCATATGATGTTGTACAGAATGATGGATTGTAGCATATAGAAATGATCCACTTCTTATAAAGTGGAAGTTTGGACATCTATTGTTGCATACTGATTCTGACTCCAGAATAGCTGTCTATCACTTCCATATTTAAGCCAGCAACAAGGGATCATATAACGATACATTTCTCTCTACCCATTAAACAGGTTAATGATGACCCAGTTAGATATGTGAGACTAGACTTTGCAGTCATATTCACTGTAACTGGTGAACATCTTTCATTAGACAGAGCTACACCCCTGGACACTGGAGCAGGCTCATATTAACATATCTCTACATATCCACTAAGTGGACAACATTGTCTCCTAATAAATGAACATGCCACTGAAATGACACCAATCAGGGCCTGAATGATGATGACCACATGCTTTCACAGAAGTATGTATATATCTGGAATGGTATGTACATTTGGAATTTTAAAGTTGGGGTAGAAATTTAAAATGAGAGGCAGTGAAAAAAGAAATCTAAAAACTTGACAACATTGGCATCTGCCAATTCTGTTCTCTCACTATTATGTTCTTCTAATTTTTGCCTAATACTAAATTATGAAGTAAGATTATACTAATAAATATATGTCTCTATATTACAGAAATATTTAATTGCAATGTGTTACATGGTCTGTAAATGTCTGTATTAAAGATGGCATATTTTCAGATTATTAAAGGTTATCATTTTAGTTGAAGTGTAAAACAAATTCTACCATCTATAATAATAAACTGTTCAAACTTAAAAAAAAAGAGAGAGATGACTCAACAGTTAAGCAGGTATTGGTCTTGCAGGGGACTTAAATTCAGTTGCCAGGACCCATCAGGTGACTCACAACTGCCTGTAACTCTAGCTTCAGAGGATTCAATGCCCTCTTCTGGCCTCTGTGGATATTTCACTCATATGCACATGCCCTCACAAAGACATACACACACACACACACACACACACACACACACACACACACACACACTCACGTAAAAATCAAATAAATATTAAAATAAAAAATTGTTTTCTTAATTTGGGGTTGAATATCTTATTAATTGTATGTTAAGCTTTTTATACAATGAGCACAAAATAATTGTTCTTGTTTATGGCATACAACATGATACATGTATATAGTGTATGATGATCATTTGAGGGTAATTAACGTGTCTGTTACCATAAACATTTATCATTTCTTTATGGTAAAAAATATTCAGAGTCCTCTGTTCAGGTTTCTTTGAAATGAATAATGTGTTTTTATTAACACCAGTCACCTTACTGTGACTTACCAGCAAGAACTGTTTGATTGTTCTTCCGTATGCCTATAGGTACCAATCTATTTAAATACAAGATTCAAAGAGCTCTGTTTGTTGGCTTTAAGAATTCCTGTATAATTGTGAGAACACAACTCAAGCAGACTTCTCACTTCTCAGCCACTTCACACCCAGAAGTGTGCATCCAATCAGTTACAGCTTAGTTAAGTAGAATAACATAGATTTAATTAATATTTTTAACCAGTTAAGACATTAGACAAACACCTCCCCTTATACATAAATCAGAAGGCCAGGTGGGAGCAGATACCTTTGGGGTAAACCTAATGCTTCTTGGTAACCTCACTGTTCAGTAACCTCTGTAAATAAACCAGCCGGGGTTAGATATCTTAGCCCTTTTTATAGATGATTAGCCTGAGTCTCAAGGCATTCAGGTGCCAAGTCTTACAGCTACAAACTTGAATTCTGCAGTTGAGCCATCACCATTTTCAAAGAGTACCTTTATAGGCCAAGTATTTCTTACATTCTTGTCCATCTCCATCTTGCTTCCAGATCATACCACACACAGAGATTGTCATTAATGCACAGGTTAATGTGACTGATGCATTCCCAGGAGTGAGATCATGAATTTACTGTCATAGGTAATGATATTAAAAAGTGGATCCCTTTCAAACTGGCTGTCTCCTGATGTCACCAATATGGGTAGTTACATCAGGGATCAAATATCCTGGGATTTGAAAATTAACTTTAGCGAGCTGATACAGAGAACGTAGTTTCAGCTGGATTTCACTAACGGTGCTCTTACTGAGGATTGTGCGCTCTGACTGTGGGATAACCTGGACTGTGAGCAGGTGTGCTTCATACCTCACAAGTGGCACTAAGCTTTGGGTGGCAATTCATGGGATCAGAGCCACAGAGTCAGGATTGTCCTGCACAGCTCCTGACACAGGTAAGTGCAAGGACTGCAGGTGGTATTCTCTCAGGGTTTTGTTACAATATATTTCACTTACACAATTTTAGGGACTAGGCCATAATTCATAGCATTTTTGAGAATAGAAAAGCCAATGTATCTACACCTCCCTTCATAACCTTTTAAGCCTGCTCTCCTAACTCTGACATCACCTTTTGTAAAGTCCACAAAGTGTGATGCTGGTCTCTACCAATTAACGTGACATGAAAGATCATTGGGTTGTTAGATGTCCCACTGTAGCAGCCCAGTGGTCCTCCACGGCTTTTCTCATTATACATTTTAGAGGAATATTAAAAAACCTTTGTGGATATAATTTGTTCCCCCCTTTCTTTTAAGTTATTTCTTAGGATAAAATCCAGGACAACTCTCAATACTTCCTCGGAACAGAGCCAGCTCTGTTTCCACTCCTGATTGACGACTATAGATTACAATAGTTCTGTTTTATGTTCACTTCTGTCCTGAGATAGACTTCAGTACAACCCAACTTATAGTGTGAAACACAGAGGAAAGCTTAGTACTATATTAGTGCATAAGCATGGTAATTGTCTTAATTGTGCCCTTAGTGTCCATTGAGACTAGATATTTTCAGTACTTAATTGAAAACTTATAAGATTTATAAATTTTGATTATATATAGTTTTTCTTAGCAAGGTGAAGTTATTCAGACAATACCAAAGAAGTTTAGTCCAACCCTGAGATAGATGGTGCATTCTATTCCATCATTTAAATAATTCATGCACTTCCTTCTAGGAGTAGTAACAGTTCTGTCATTAAATTGTATTTTTATTATTATTATTATTATTATTATTATTGTATGTGTGCATGCACACACAAGTGAGAGGACAATGTTGGGGAGTCTGTTCTCTCCTTTCACTGTTACACAGGTTCTGGGGATCGAATCCAAGTCCTCGGACTTTCGTAGGATGTGCTTTACCCACTGGGCATCTTGCCGGCTCCAGTAATGATTCTTGAGCAGCTTCCTTGAAAAGAGCAATTGGTTAAGTACTCCATTTAAACTACCGTATTTCATTAAAACAAGTCTATATAAGACAGTTAAATCCCTACTTTAAAATACTGACCGGGGACTTTTTTGATCTACGACAGTGGTTCTCAACCTTCCTAATGCTTCCACCCTTTAATACAGTTCCTTATGTGGTGGTGACCTCCAACTGTAAAGTTATTTTTGTTGCTACTTCATAACTGTAATTTTGCTACTGTGATGAGTCATAATGTAAACATCTGACATGCAGGATATCTGATATGTGAGACCAGAGGGGTTGAGAACTGCTGTTCTAAGAGATGTGTTTAACTTTAAAGTGCTGTAATCACACGGATACACTACAGATGTGGAATCTGCAGGTACATGAACAAGACCATGGATCCACACTGACTCCTGACAGGATGGTAGTATCCCTGGAATGTACAGACTGGGTTTTCATGTCATTTAAACAACAAAAGTATGCTGTTTTTCCTTGGCCAAAGCAGCACAACTGTAATAATCTACGCTGCTCTGTGACATGCATTTCTCATCCCAGCACTCAGGAAGATGAGGCAGGAGAACTCCAAGTTCCAGGACAGCCTGGGCTACACAGTAAGACCTTGTCTGAAAAATAAATATCTGAAGTCAATTGTTCCTTCCTTCCATTTTGCTAAAGCATATTTTTGGTAGCAAAACAGCCTACTATTGCCCCTACATGGGGTTATATGTGACAGATGATATAACCTATCTGAATTCAACTTATCAATTCCTTGAAAGTTGATCATTTCATCTAGCCTAGGAATTCAAGAGTCTACTGTTTATTATATTTTTCTTTTTTGATTAAGACAATAAATGCGAGAGGGAATTTATCTGTTTTCTGTGTATAGCATAATGGAATACAAAAATGACAATTCTTTTGATCTCCAAATTTAGCTTGCACTTTATTCTTTGAAATCACATTATTATATTCACCTGAGTAAATATCTTTGTCATGAAATGACACATTATAAGATTTTGTTTGTTACCTGATTGCTTCAAACTTAAAATAACTTAAAAATTTGAAGCATGAATAAAATTCTGTGACATATAAACATCTTATTGGCTTTTAGAAGGCAATACTTTAGTGAAGGTGTAGAGAAAACTCTCATAAACACTAACTATAGACTCTCAGACATCAGAGTGACTGAATTAACTTCTGTCATGTAGGATTACTCTCCAGTCAGAAGAAATCCATGAAACATGAATGACAGGAGAGTCCAAGGAGACACTGAAAACATTTTCATGTTATTAAAACATAAGGGAAGTTCTATTGTAAGTTAGTTCTGAGATACATTTTTTCTTAAAAAATATTTGAGTATGAGACATCTATTTTCAGATCATTGTAATAGTTCTTTGTGGCTATGGGAACCAAACCCACATGGAAGGTAAACGCTCTACCACAGAGCTGCTCTACTGATCCTGGAAAAATACTTTCATTTAAACTTATTTTAAAATATTTCTCTCTGTCTCTCACTCTCTCTCTCTCATGTGTATGTCTGTTTGTGTCTGTATCTATGTGAATATGTGTGTGTATCTATCTATATGTGTGTGTCTGTGTTCATGTTTATGTGTGTATATGACTGTGTGTGTTTGTGTCTGTGTCTGTGTGTCTAGAAGGGGGTCTCATGGGTGTCACAGTATGTTTTCAATGCTATCACACAGTAATATCAAATTTACAATGATCATAGATGCCTTTCATGTATTAATAACTACTAACCTTCCCAGTATTGCACTAGTCAAACACAGTTTCTGATGTCTGAAAAACAATAATGTGCTGTAGCATTCCGAACATGCCATAGGTTTAAAACGATGCAATGAAATAACTTGAAATGAGTGAAATACATTGAAGATATATGCAATAAGTGCAACTATGATAGGCCGCTATACGTAAGTCACAAAATACTTAAGAAACATTTTTAATAGAAAACAGGAAAAAAAATTACTTCTTTTTTTTTTAATAGACTCTCACTGTGTACTGTTGGCTGTCCTGGAACTCACTATGTAGACCAGTCTGGCCTAGAACTCACAGAGATCCACTTGCCTCTGCCTCCTAGGTGCTGGAATTAAAGGCATGTGCCAGCATACCCAGTGAGAACAAAATTTCACATGCAGTTTTTCAGATTAGCCCAAAGATTAAGGGGGCCAGAGTTTTTCTGCCTCAGCATGGAACACACATGTCTTAAAACTAACAACACTCTCAATGTTCCATGAATGATGGCTATTGTTACACCTGACAACACTCTCGATGTTCCATGAATGATGGCTATTGTTACACCTGACAACACTCTCAATGTTCCATGAATGATGGCTATTGTGACACCTGACAACACCTAACTGTCAAAATAGGGAGATGAGAACACACATGGTGGGTGTGCTGGCACACATCTTTAATCCCAGCACTCGGGATTAAAGGCAGAGTCAGGCAGATCTCTATGAGTTCGAGGCTAGCCTGGTCTACAAAGCAAGTTCCAAGACAAGCAGGATTGTTACACAGAGAAATCCTGTCTTGGAAAAAAAATCTGTTGGAATTTATACAATGTCTAATACCCACTCACAAATTTATCTTTCCATTCTAGTCAAGCTAAAGAAAAACTAGAAAATGATTCTTACATAAAGATTATGGTTGAAACTTGAACAGAATTCCCTTGGCAATCATTGGTCGGCTGCTCTTCAGCTATTGGAATTTGGGAGGAAATGATGAACTTCATGCAGATAGAGAAGAAAGTCCTGAGTCGCCTTCTACTGAACAGATCTTCACAGGAAAGAGATTTAATCTAGAGTGTTGGTAAGTCAAGAGCCCCCAACACTGGGGTCCCGGGAGGTGTTCTGCATATTGTTTGTTAGGGACACTGGAAGCCCACATGACATTTTCACAAGTGTTGACTGTCTGATTCTTAAGAATATAGCATTAGTCTTAAGTGTGAAAGTCTGTAACACAATTTATGTTCCCCCTTACTTCTATGTCTTCATGAAATTGTCGATTTTCCATAGGAATATTTGATGAAATTTAGTATCATTTTTGAGAGTGTACTAGGTAAAGGTAATTAATTAGTGTAAGAAGAAATCTGCATGAGCTAGTCAGTGGTAACACATGCCTTTAAACCCAGCACTCGAAAGGATGAGTCGGGCAGATCTCTGTGAGTTCAAGGCTAGCCTGGTCTACAAAGCAAGTTCCAGGACAGCCAGGACTGTTACACAGAGAAACCCTATCAAAAAAAATTTAAAAAGAAGGAAGGAAGAAAGAAAGAAAAGAGAGGAGGAGGGAAGAAATCTACATGAACCAACGACCCTTCTCATCAGGAAAGAAATCTTGATAGTGTGAGGCATGGCACTGGGGTGTGAAGCATCTGTGGTCATTACATATGGTATAGGACAGCAGGGCCTCACACACAGAATAGAGAAATTCAGCCATGTGGTTTTCCTTTATGGAAAAGTATGATGACAAGAATGTTGCCTTACTTTCATCTGGAACTACTTTAATAGATACGTAAGAAAGGTGCAAAGGTCATGAGTCGGGTCACAGTAGCACTCACAAATTTACAGGAATTTAGGGTTCTTTCAACTGAGAAATATCAAACTGCAAGAAATTGAAATCACACAACAATGCCTCTTTTATGCTGTGATTAAAATAAGCATAGGGGTAAACACATTATGAGGCAGTAGACTATTTGTTCTGTTTTATTTAATTCAGTTGAAAGTTAAAATATGATGCAACAAATGTGGACAATGCAGAAGTGTGTGTGTGTGTGTGTGTGTGTGTGTGTGTGTGTGTGTGTTACACACTCAAGTGTATGGGTTCACTGACAGGCCAGAGGAGGGTGTTGAGGTCCTCCTCTCTCAGTCTCTGTCTTACTTCCTTGAGGCAGAGTCTCTCCCTGAACCATGCTCTTGCATTTGTGGGGCTAGGCTGGCAGCCAGAGAGCCCTAGAAATCGTTCGGTCTCTGCCCTTCACAGAGCTAAGCTACAGAGACATGAGGACCACACCTAGCTTCTTATGTGGGTTCTGAGATCCAAACTCATATCTTTAAGCTTGTGCAGCAAGTGCTCCTTACCCACTGATCTATAACCTCAGTGTCAGGTTGTAGAAAAAAATTTAATTATCCCACTAAATTGAAATCTTCTGTCATTTGAACAAATATTTTTTAGGCTGTTGCAAGTTACTTAAAAAAAATCATTCTCAGACTAGGCATGGTGGCACATGCTTTTAATCCACCAGCACTCAGGTGGCAGAGGCAAGAGGATCTCTGAATTTGAGGCCAGCTTGGTCTACAGAGTTAGTTCGAGGACAGCCTATCTCAAAAAAAAAAAAAAAAAAAAAAAAAAAAAAGTATCCTCCTGTCTTCCAGGTATGACCAGAGTCATGGAGACTCCCAGTAACACCACAGAGATGGACTTCATTCTTCTTGGGCTCTTCAGCCACACACAAGCCCACTCCTTCCTGTTTTCTGTTGTGTTAGTAATCTTCACCACCTCCCTGATGGGCAACACCCTCATGATCCTTCTCATCTGCAGGGACCCCAGGCTCCACACACCCATGTACTTCCTTCTCAGCCAACTCTCCCTCATGGACATGATGCTCGTCTCCACCATCATCCCCAAGATGGCAGCCAACTACTTGATGAGCATGAGGGCCATCTCCCCTACAGGCTGTGGCTCCCAGATCTTCCTGTTCCTCACCTTGGCAGGGGGCGAGTGCTTCCTCCTGGCGGCCATGTCCTATGACCGCTACGTGGCTATCTGTCAGCCCCTGCGCTATCATGTCCTCATGAGCCCCAAGCTGTGCATGCACCTGACCTTGGGCTCCTGGCTCCTGGGAGCCGCTGACGGGTTGATGCAAGCAGGCACCATCCTGAGTTTCCCCTTCTGCCGCTCTCGAACCATCAACCACTTCTTCTGTGAGGCGCCTTCCCTGGTGCGCCTTGCCTGTGCTGACACCAAAGTCTTTGAGTTCTTCATGTACATCTGCTGCATCCTGATGCTCCTGATCCCGCTGTCCCTCATACTGGCTTCCTACTCGCTCATCCTGGTCGCGGTGCTCCGCATGCGATCCTCAGCAGCCCGGAAGAAGGCCTTTGCCACCTGCTCTTCACACCTGACGGTCGTGGGCCTGTTCTACGGGGCTATCATGTTCATCTACATGAGGCCCAAGTCCCAGCAGCCAGGGGCGCGCGACAAGGTGGTGTCTGCCTTCTACACCATCTTCACGCCGGTGCTGAACCCCCTCATTTACAGTGTGAGGAACAAGGAGGTCAAGAGAGCCTTGAGGAAGTGGCTGCTGAAGGCGCTGTGATAAACGTGCAGGGGACGTTCACCAAAACAGCTCTTCTCACGTTAGGCACACCTCCCTCACAGACTCAGCTCATCTAATCCACCGAACTCACTCTTGTGTGCTCTGTCAACTTCTTTGATGCTCGTTTGTTGTTTTATGTTCTTTTACCAAGGGTTTGGAAAATCAATTAAAAATCAGCTTGCCCTGCTGGTGTCCCTTGCGCCAGCTACTCTGTTTTAAAATAAGGTCTTAGAGATGAGAGCCAGTGACACGGGTCTGGTTAGCTAGACTTTAATCATGTAACTCAGTTCTTGTTATATGATGTAAAACATCAAGAGATAGAAGAAGAAACGGATAGTAACTTTTTAAAAAAAATGTAGTGCCTGATTTATTGTTATTATGAAGTAAATTGTAATGACATACATAACCAATAAGGATTATTAAACATAAAGCATTTGTCAAAATGTTTCGGGAGAATTTTCCAAAACTATTTGCAATTCAGGGAATTCTTACCAAGTATATGAGCAGGTAGGGCTGGTGGTTTTAAAATTACAGCTATATTTAACGTCTTTAACAAGAGAACAAATATCACTAACCAAAACATAACTCAATCGTAATGAGATTTCCAAGTGAGTGTCTAGAGATGAAATCTTTAAGAAGTGACTGGGTCTAAAGGTTCTACTCTCATGATGGAAGCGCATTCATGCCATTATAAAAACATTAGTTCAACATGGTGGCAAACACCTGTGATCTCAGTACTTGGGAAGCTGATGCAGGAGAGCTGGATTACATAAGATCCTGTCTCAAATAATAAATGAAATAATAGTGAGTGTGGCCCTTTCCATACAAAAAAAAAAAAAAAACCACAACTCACTTAAAAATGAATAAGAGATAGTTTATCCTGGAGCCAAATATGAGTGACCATGGCCCCTCCAGATTTAGGTTACCCTCAACTCCATCTTCCAACATGGTGCAGTTTCATAAGGTTTTTATAGTAGTAGAATGAAGAAACTTAAATCAAGACGCCTTCCAAACACATTTGGGGGGGCAGCAAGTAGGCAGGAAGAGTGGAGCAGGGACATCTCGGGTCCAGGCTCCCATGCCGTCTGGCAGCGTTCTTGGTCTGCAGGCTGTTGGAAGCCAGCGCTCTGCATATCCCAAAGGATTTTCTTAACCGTCGTTCATATGTTAGGTCATGTACACGTGAAGACTAAAGACTGCCAAAGATAATTTGGTTCTGGACTTGCAACCTTGCAATCCCTCCACAATCACTGAAGCGTCAATCAGTCAGTCAGTCTTCAAAGTGCAGTCCATTCCACAAACGCCCATCGTTAGCCCCTCTCATCTTTTCTGGTCCTTCCACCATCTGCTAATACACAAGCAGAGCCCTGACAGATGCAGGGCCTGGAATTTAGAGAACTACCATTCCTTCCTTGGTACCCAGGATGTGGTATTCTGTTATGGCCTCAGAGAACGGAGGGAGACACCGAGTACAGGTGTACTAAAGGACACAGCAGAGGCAGAAGGACAGGAAAGAGTCACAGACTCCAGGAACCTCCACAAAGGCCAACATCACAGTCCATCACCCTGTTGACTTCTTTGAGGCAACTTTCAGCCTCAGAGCTTGTCATAGGAAAGACAGACAGTTTGTATATATGTTTGTTGTGTACCAGTTTTTCTACTGAGGGACTCACACCTTTCGACAAAACCGAGGCACACTGGGCAAGCCACATCCTTGGATCTCATGAGAGACAATATCAATAGCGTCTGAGCTGACCATGAGGCTACTCTGTAAAAAGGCAGAGCTAACCCTTTTCACACACCCCTCCTGTTCCCCAAATTGGAAATCCTTTCTCTCCTGCATCTTTAACATTTGAATACTGAATTTGGGGTTTTCTGTCAGGGCATGCTCTTAGTGTGTGAGCACCAAACTCGTTCCAACCCTTCTCTGGTACTGGTGCTCTCAGGAAGCCATCTGTTTTAGTGAACTATTGACCTGTGTTGTCTGTCTTCTGTGGGCACCACAAAGGTGAAGGAAGACAGATGAGGGGTTTTTAAAGGGAAAAAAACGCAAGCAGGGTGGTACAAGCCTTGGCATCATATGATTGGGTGAGGGTGTGAAACCTTTGAATTTACTGGTTGGGGGTTACAGTTATCATTTGGGGAAGGCCTGGAGAAGTCCCAGGCTCTGTCCTTGAGCTGCCATGGGGGCTGGCTGGCCTGCACTTGACTGGGGCTGACCATGCCGGCTGTCCTTGAGCTGCCATGAAGGCTGTCTGGCCTAGCACATTCACATTGACCCATGCATGTAGCTCTAAGTTGGTAAGGGGTCTCAGACAGTAAACAACTGACAGAACCTTGAGCAGTCAGAGTACGTGCAGAAAGGGAGCTACTACAAGGACTATGTCTTTTGTTCACAGCCCTTCCAGAAACTGCTTGCTTAAGCCTCAGGAAACTGAAATTGAGGCCTGATCTCTGAGAAAAGACTGAGCAGCCTGTTATGGAGTCTGCTTGGATCTTTCACTTAGTTCTTCTTTAGGTGTCAATCCTAAGAGGTCTTCCCAGCTTCCTGGATGCCTGTCCCAGTCTGTGTATTCTCCAGGAATCTCAGGAGTGCCTTCTCTGAGTGGGAAGGGCAACAGCAGAGTATGTATCTCTCCCTTGTTCAAGATGGCTGAGCGGGGCTCTGGGCTGTGCTTTTTGGCAGATACAGTCCATCTTTGTGATGGTGACTTCGCTATTCACCCTTAGTCATTCAGTCCTTAAGGAACCCACACCAGATACTCACATGGAGTGCATCTCATCTCCCCAGAGCTTCTGAACCCCATTCTTTCTCTTGCAGGATGCTGAATGTCTCTTGTCATTCTTAAACCCCATAGACCCTCTCAAGGCTTGATGTAGTCATGCAACAATGTCAATTCTGTGACAGAGCAGCATCACTTGATAGCCTCAGCAGTGGCCAAAACAGAAAAGGACCTACGCTCTGTTAGGAAGGATGGCCACGCTCCTGTAGAAAGCTTCTACTCTGAGTGTCATGGTGGTCGCACTTTACTCACATGGAGCCTAGAGGGTTTTGCTGTTTGCTTTTTCAGAAAATACAACAATGTGGGTTTAAATTTAGACTATACACATTCGATTGATCATAAATTCAAGTAGGATTTGCCAGTTTGATAAAGTTCCACATCTGATGAAAGAAATGTATGCAAAGAGCTGGGGGAGTAGCTCAGTTGGAAAATGCTTCCATCTCCAGCAACATATAAACAAACCCACTGTGGTGGCAATCCCGGCACCTGGGAGGTGAGGTAGGAGGATCAGGAGTTCAAGGCCAGCCGCTGCTACTAACTTAGTTCAATAATTTGCATGTAAGCCAGCCTGAGCTGTATGACACTCAGTTTCATATAAATAAGTAAATAAATGTTAAGTAATGTTAAAAAATCTGTACTTTCCTTTAATTAAATTTAAATGGGGATTGAAGTTCACCAAATTATCTTACATTTTTTAACAGGTCTATTTCCCTAACACATAATCCATGATAAAAAAAAAATTTTGTTTTGTTTTGTTTCAAATTATCTGTTTCCAGTTGTAGAATCTGGGGTTTTCTATAGAGCAGTAAATAACTCAGAAGTTGCAAGGCACGGATCCAAGTTCCCAGGGTGCCCAGCACTGAAAATCATCAAAAGCAAAGAGTCAGCCAGATAGTGATAGCAAACACCTTTAATCCCAGCACTCGGGAGGCAGAGACAGACATCTCTGAGTTTGAAGCCAGCTTGGTCTACAGAGCAAGTTCCAGGACAGCCAAAGCTGTTACACAGAAAAACATTATCTCAAATTAAAAAAAAAAAAAAAGCAAACGGTCAAACATCAGGAAACACAGATCCATATACATTCACCCTGGGAAGTGTCATCGATATGAATATAGCCTGGAGATGCTGTTACTGTTATTGTTTTTATTATTATTATTACTATTACTATTTTATTATTTTACTATACAGACACAAAAAATGAAAATATAAAATAAAAATATAACAGCCTGTTGCAAATGCACACAAACAGGTACATACAATACAACTTTAATTGTCTCAAATTGAGTCCAAGAAGGAAAAAAAAATTTCACAGGCTTCTTTATTTCAATTGCTGTTTTGACAATTGAGCTGGTCTGAATGGAAGATAATCCTCCTATCTGCTGAAGTCTGTGCAAGGAATACCAGAATCACATGACTTCCTGATTCATACATTTGAAATCACAATACCCTTTCAAAGACATTTATTTACATTTTTTTTTTTCTCTTGTGTGATTCTCTGTCATTTCTGTGATTCATGACTTTATGATATGTGCAGAAAATTTGCAATCTCTTAGGAATTGTTTTAATTTCTCAGCACAGTGAACACTTTTGGCAACCGAACTCTCACCCCGGCAGCTCTGGGGTATTGTTAATAGGATAGTGTCTGCAGCTCAGGCTGGCAGTGGGCCATCCTCATGACATGTCAGTCCAGACAGAGATATAAGGGAGGCAAAGGGCCAGGGTAGGCACAGCTTCCCTCCAGGTGGGGACATCCAGATGTGTCTCTGAGTTGTGCAGATCCAGGCTGCCGGGCATCAGTTTTGACTCTTGTAGGTAGGTACGACAACCTCTTCATGTCTGATTATTTCTTTGTGCAGTTTAACTCTAGAAATTTCAATTGCAAATCCCAGAATTTAAGAGGTGGAGGCTGGAGGAACAAAGAGCCCTCAGCTACATAGAAAAACCAGCCCCACCACTCTGTACATTTTACAAAGAAACTCTTCCCAGTGACATGTCTCGGTACTTGATGAGTTAAAATGTGTGCAAGTAGGTGCTGGCATTAGGTTAATTCTTTCAAAAGAAACCCATAATTTTATTAATATAACAAGTCCTCTGCTGCTACCTTATTTTCACATACTGATTAATTTTCATTTCAGTATCCTAAAATTTAGACTTTTAAAATTACATATTAACAATGAATTTGGGGAAATGTAGAAAGGATATTATGCATTCTGACTCTTCTGTGGTTTCTCAAGAGGCTTTTGTAAGAAGAAAATGAAGGCATCTGTCTCAGCCTGCAATTTCAAATGCAAAAGATGTGAGTGTAGTTTTGAGTAAAGATGCCACCATGTTCCCACTATTCTAGAAAGAACTACGGAAATATAGCAAGGGGATGTCTGACTCAGTGGACACAGAGCAAGGAGAGGAAAAGGAAGCCCTTGTTTTCCAGGGTAAAACAGCTCCCCATTGCCTGCACTGGTCAGGCTGGAGGTCTTGCAATCCACAGTAACACATTTAGCATGTTTCCCAAATGAGCTAATTCTTTAGGCCAGTTTTAACCATGATGTGTTTCCATGGTCAGTTTTTTAGGATTTTATCCCTATAGTGGAGGTTTATGAGCTTTTTAATTAGTAGTAACTTGTTTCATTTGTATAAAGAGATATAGGCAATACTTCAATAAATACAAGTTGACCACATGACTAGATTCATAATGACTGATGACTTTTAATCATTTATTTCACCTTTAAAATGTATACATATATCACATATTGCCACTAAGAAGTTGAGCAGATCACTTCTAATTTTAAAATTACTTATATATAAGTAGAAATTTCATAATATATATTTTCTAGGGCTGGGAATATAACTCATTGATAGAGAGCTTGCCAAGACTATATGAGGCCCTATATTCAGTCTCCAGTGTTGTATAAATAGAATAAAACAGAAAATGTGTTCTAAAAAAAAACCCAGGAGAGGTAAGGGAAAGCAGTTGAACTGGTTTTCTAAAACACATATACCTCTCTTACATGTTTAAAATGAAGATTCATCACTGCTGCTTTGTGTGGTACCTTATTTCTTTACCAAAATACAAACTCCAACATCTGTTGTCAAGCATCTTATTAAATTGGTGCGCACGTATCCACAACGGAAGGGAAAGGCCACAGACGAGTAAACAACAATCACAATATGCCACACAGTGGACCATTAACTTCCTGAAAAATGAAGTCAGACGTGACATCCATGAGCACTCGGGACTCCAGCTATAGTGAGGTACAGTCACAAAGAGATGGTTGCTGTGGGATTCCAGCATCCATGTGTCCCAGGGACACATGAGAGAGAATAGCGGTTGCCAGCGGGTGGGGGCAAAAAGAACAGGGAGTTGCCTAGTAGAGTGCAGAGTTCTCATTTGGAGGCATTAAGAGAATTTAGAAGATGGATTCTGGCAGGGAAGGCACCTAATGACAACCCGAGTGACTGTGTCACATAAAACAGCTACTGTGGCTGCAGAAATTAATTGAAGAAATTTGCTCCCTGCCCTCCAGCAGCTAAATGACACCAACTTAGAGTTTCACCAATCTTAGATAACGAGAAGTTGGAACAGTGAAAAAATGTTAGAAGGGTTCTGAGTGGTCAGCAGTGTGATGTCCTGAGAGAGGTGGCCATGGTTCCATAGAGTTTCCATGGAGCAAAAGTTTATGTTAGAACTGGGAATGTGGGCAACTCCCGAGTTGAGCAAAGAGCACATACTTTCAAAGTAACTTTCAAAAAATAAAATAATTTCCAAAATATTTATCTTTCAAACAACTAACTAAAATTCTCAGAGCCTTGGTCAGGCGTTGAGTGAGTCATAGTGCCATTGTTTCAGCCATAGTTGTGATTTTTACCTGGGAAGAAACCAGGGAGGTACCACAGAAGGTACAGGCTCCCTCAAGATATTTGAACTCGACAGCGACCTTGAGAATAAATTAGTGTTCACAACTTTGTAGGGTGGACGTTTTGATTCAATAAGCTCAAACAATCTTGGCACCAGCAAGTCAAAGGTTAAAATGAAAGTAAAGCTTTAAAGTCCCCTGAGAATGAAGCAGGAATAATTGTTTTCTCTACAATTAGGCAAGAGCTAGGGTCTCTGAGTTATCCACTAAAGGGGGAGTTTGTGCGGCTGTAAAGAGGGAGGGGCTGTCTAATAGAGCAAATACTTTGGAACAGTTCATTCAAGTGTGCATTTAGCATTACAACTTCGCACTGGAGAGACCACCAAGAAGGCTGTTGTCATCTGAAGGGTCAACATATATAAACATGAACCAAGTTAACTCCTACCCCAGGGCAAGTTAAGCCTCTATCCACAGAGTCTGACTTTCCTTTTCTAGATCCAAGAGCAAACACCCCTTTGTTCGGCGAGACTTTTATTATTCAGTGTTAGAACCATGTGAATTTGGTGTTTTCAGTAAAGTTTAATGTGGCCATGATGTGATTTGGGAGGTAGAATTTTTACTTGCCATGCACAAAGCCCTGTGTCCAATCCCCAGCGTGACATAAATCAGACCTGGTGGCACATGACTATAATCTCAGCAATCAGGAGGAAGAGACAATGAGATCAGAGTTCCCAGATCATTTTCTACTACATAGCAAATTCGAGGCCAGCCTGGGATACACGATCCCTTGTCTCAATAAATAAACAAAAATTTTGATATAGTAAATATGTCACCTACATTAACAAGTCCCTAAGTTGTATATAACCAATATTTACTTAAGTTCCTAAGACTTGTTGATGCAAAACGGAATGCCCATGAAACCATAAATGACAAATTCACAAATAGTTCTCAACCATTTATGTGGCTATCAGGTAATGGAAAGTCAGGAGTTACTTGCAGCTTACAGAGAACATTGATTCATTATACCATTGAACTCACTGTCCTGGTGAGATGTGTCAGGTAGACCTTGGGAATGAAAAGGCTTATGTTAATGTGCGACTGTGTTGGAACATTTTGCAAGCACAGATGGGCTTGAAGTGGGTTTCACTGTTTCTCATAGGCAACCTTCCAGGCATGTGTAGTTCACACAGCATCGCAGATGATGAAACTCTCTTCCGTTCTTCCGTTTGAGGTGTCGCTTCTGCTGTAGATCATGGACATGGGGAATGCCACAGCAGGGTTCATTCTCCTGGGACTCTTTAACCACACCAGAGCCCACCTGGTTCTCTTTGTGCTGGTTCTGACTGTGGCCCTCAACTCCGTAGTAGGCAACGCCCTCCTGCTTCTCCTGATTCACCAGGACCGCCGGCTCCATACACCCATGTACTTTCTCCTGAGCCAACTCTCCCTTATGGACATGATGCTGGTCTCCACCATAGTGCCCCAAATGGCAGCTCATTATTTAATGGGCAAGAAGTTCATCTCCACTGCTGGCTGTGGCTTCCAGATCTTCATCTTCCTCACACTGGAAGGTGGAGAATGCTTCCTCTTAGCAGCCATGTCCTACGACCGCTACGTGGCTATCTGCCGCCCACTGCGCTACTCGGTTCTCATGAGCTGGCAGTTATGTCTGAGACTGAGCTTGGGGTCTTGGCTCCTGGGAGCAGCTGATGGAGCCATGCAGGCCGCTGCCACCCTGAGCTTCCGGTTTTGCCGCGGGAATGAAATGGATCACTTCTTTTGTGAGGCCCCTGTGTTGTTGCGCCTGGCTTGTGGTAACACGGCTGCCTTTGAGTTTGTCATGTACATCTGCTGTGTGCTGATGCTTCTGGTCCCCTTATCCCTCATCCTGACGTCGTATGGCCTCATCCTGGCCACTGTCCTCCAAATGAGATCCGTAGAAGCCGGCAAGAAGGCCTTTGCCACCTGCTCCTCGCACCTGGCAGTGGTGACCCTCTTTTATGGAGCTGCCATTTTCATCTACATGAGGCCCACATCTTCCAGGTCAGCCAAGCATGACAAGATTGTATCCGCATTCTACACTATTGTCACCCCATGCTGAACCCCCTCATCTACAGTCTTCGGAACAGTGAGGTCAAGGGCAGCCTGAGGAAGCGTGTTGCCCACTGCGCTCCCCTCACGAGAAAGGATGCCTTGGGTTGCCTGGATTTGGGTGGTTGTACAAAGAGGAAAGGTATACAGTAGCCCCCTTCCCAGGGATAATCTCTCAGGATGCCCAGGGATACCTGAAGCCACTGAGAATTCCAAGCTCTGTTGTTAAGTTTCTTTTCTACCTTAAGTCTTCTATCCTGTGCTTGGAACTGGAAGAAGGAAGCTGTGTGTGTGTGTGTGTGTGTGTGTGTGTGTGTGTGTGTGTGTGTGTGTGTGTGTTTAATTCGTTGTGAAGATTCTCTGCATTTTTACACACTCCAGAAGCTATTCTTTTAAATTGATAATGGTGCCCAGTGTTTCAAAAACCACCACTTGTTCCCTGATTTGTGATGGATATGTGGAAGGCCTTCAACCTTATTTCAATTCCATTTTTATGTAGATACACTTGGTAGATGGATGATGAACCTTTTATCAGATTGTTTAATTTTGAACTCCCACAAGCAGTTCACACAGGGTGCAGCTGCCCCAGGCTTTATCAACCCTTTCCACTCAGGAAGTCTGGCAGCACCTCATCCTGCTTCCTGTGTGTATTTCCCTGGTAGTTTCTGAGGCTGAGTGTTTTTATACAGATTTACTGCTAGGTTGGGTATCTTCTTTTGTTAACTTTGTATTTCAGTCTTGGAAAATACAAATAAAAAATGCTCCTGGTTCCCCAGCAAACAACTAGTGATTCACTCAGATATTCATAGGAGTATTTGGAATTTTAAAATAAAACTGTATGTTAGAATGTTCTCATTCAGTGTCCGGGCTTTTTCACTTCGTGTAGACTTGGGGGTTCCTTTTCAATCTCTTCCACTTTACTCGAAGCAACGAGCCTTGACTGTTGGTTGAGATGATTCCAGCTCCTGTTTCTGTTCCATCAAGGAATTCAGCCCCCAAAAACCTGAAACCTTTCTTATGAAGAATATATACACAACACTTCAGGTGAAGGATGAAAATAGAGTTTAAAAAAAAAAAGCTTTAGATGGCAGAGAATACATCCCATCATTTTCTGGCAAGTTATAAGCCTACAGTAATTTCTTGGTAATAAATTTAGAACATTTTTAAAGTATCACTTTTACAAATAAAATAATTACTAATATACATTTATATATTAGAAATGTTTATAAAAATATATTGTTTTCCAAAGACAAAACAAATGCAAAAGCAACTCTAAGATAATGCTTTAGAATAACAAAGATTAATCTTTTTATCCCTTTACTTTTGTTAATGCTGTTTTCATCTGAAGCCCTTCTCCATAGTATTTCCTTTTCTCCAACAGCATTAATGTTGCCCTGCACATCTCACATAAGATGGCAGGCAGAGTCTATGGAAGGTGAACCAGAAGGTGTGATGTGATCTACCTCTGCAGGTCCTTCAGAGCTTTTGAAAATGCCCCAAATATGAACATGAATCCAGGACTCTGATGCAGCTCAACCCATTTGTGATGTTAATTCGGTGGCTCATGTGACACAGGGACACTTTGATCAAATGATAACCACAGTAACTATTTAGTTTCTGCATTATCCTTAGGACACATTCAGTAGGTTGGTGTACTCTTAGCCTGGATGGAATTGGAAATTTTTAACTTGTCATAAAATAATAATAAACTTACAATCATTGATAATCATTCATTCAGTACTTCCTTTTGGACTGAATTGGTTTACTTTTGACTCTGATTTCCCCTTTCACTGAGGACCACATCCTTAGCTGGGTTTGATGTTAATCACTATGAAAATGAAGACAGCTTAGTAGAGCAAAGTGCATTGATTTTCTTTTTCCTTTCTTGTTGTCATTATGTTTCTTGTTTTGTCTTGTTTGCTGTTGTTTTAAACTTGAATTCCTGATTTGCCTGCCTCCACCTGCTGAGTGCTACAGGCCAAGTTCTGTAGAGACACCAAGTGTTCTGGGATGCTCTGCAGACCCAGCCCTGGACTGAAGCAGGAAGTGCACTTGGGTAAACATCTCCTCTGCATGTTGGACAGGAGGTGAGCCATCTTGCCAACCCGTTTACCTCCTCAGCTCCCTTTGCTCTCGTACGGCAGAGGTCTTCAGGTAGGACCTCATTCATTAATTCTGGATTTCCATTTGTTCATTGGTATCACTTCCTCTTCTGCTCCACGCCTCACGACATGGAGGCAAATAGATCTCTGTGATTTCAAGGCCCACCTAGTCTACATAAGTTCCAGTCCATAATAGGACTATCTCAAAATAATAATAATAATTAGTAAGAAAAAGAAGGAAGTGCATACTCATTTTACATGGTATTGTGTTACACAAGGACATTTTCATTCCAGTATACGTTGGACTTGGAGTAAATCCCCCTCCATATTTCCTACCCTACCGTTTCTCCCCTCCCCTCCCATCAACTAGTCACTGTTGTCCTGCACAATTTCACTTGTACATACATAATTTTGTTTTGCTATCAAATCTAGGAAGCTCAAATGAGAAGAACATACAATATTTGTCTTCCTAAGATGGCTTTAATTCACTTAATATCATCTCCGGTTTTATCCATTTTCCTGCAAACTACAGAATTTCATTTTTCTTTATGACTGAAGAAGATTCCATTGTGTATGTAAACCCCATGTCTTCTATCCATTCCTCTGATGATGGATACTGAGTCTGGTTCCACAGTTCATCTATTGTGAAAATCACTGCAGTAAACACTGACATGCTAACTTGGAATCCATTGGGCAGTAGGGTTTGTTTTTTCTTTTTAGGTTTTGTTTTGTTTTGTTGTTTGTTGGGTGTTTTTTGGGTTTTGTTGTTGTTTGTTTGTTTGTTTGTTTGTTTGTTTTCAAGATTGGGTTTCTCTGTGTAGTTTTGGTGCCTGTCCTGGATCTCGCTCTGTAGACCAGACTAGCCTCAAACTCACAGAGATCCACCTTGGTCTGCCTCCCGTGTGCTGGGATTAAAGGCATGCGCCATCACCACCCATTTTTTAGTTTTTCTAGTAATCTCCATCTTGACTTGCACAGTGGCCAGACTAGTGTACATTCCCACCAGCATGAGTGAGCATTCTCTGAGTAAGCTGGAAATCCTGCATAGTTCTGATCTGCATTTCTCTGGTGGCTAGTGAGACTGCACATTTTTCATGTGTTACTGGCCATTTTGTTTCATTGTTTGAGAACTGCCCATTTCCATTGGGCTATTGGATTGATTTCTGGCTTAATTTTCTGAATCATTGGTATGTTCTAGATACTGATCCTCTGCACAAATAACACAAACTTTTTTTTTTTTTCATTATGTGGGCAAGCTCTTCAGTTAGCTAGTTCCTTTGCTTTGCAAAATTTCATTTGTCAGTTTTGGGAGGTTTTCTGTATGTGGTGTGCTGGTTAGTTTAACTGTCAACTTGACACAGCCTAGAATCTCCTGAGAAGAGAGTCTTTATGTGGAATTGTCTAGGTCAGGTTGGTCTGTTGGCATGCCTGCGGGGTTGTATTGATTGTTAA
Source organism: Peromyscus leucopus (assembly GCF_004664715.2). Classification (NCBI taxonomy): domain Eukaryota; kingdom Metazoa; phylum Chordata; class Mammalia; order Rodentia; family Cricetidae; genus Peromyscus; species Peromyscus leucopus. The sequence continues at coordinate 41,478,325 of NC_051086.1, forward strand.
GGCAGGGTGGCCCACCCTGAATGTGGGGGCAGACCATTTCATGTCCAGACTGAGCATCAAGCAGGCAGTGTGGATGCACTTGTCTCTCTGCTCTTGACTGAGGATGAGACCAGCTTGAGTTCCGGCCTTGACTTCCCTGAACTGATGGGACCGTTTCCAAGTGACCCTTCCTCCCCATGCCGCTTTTTCTCGGGGTGTTTATCAAGCGACAGAAACAAAAGCAGAGCACGGTAGTCAAGTTCAACCTAACCTGTTGTGCAACACTGAGACTCTCCTCTCCTTTCTCTCTCCTTTTCTTCCTCCCTCCTCCTCTCCCTCCCTCCCTCTCTCTCTCATTTTTTGAGACAAGGTTTCTCTGTGTAATCCTGATTGTCATGGCACTCTGTAGACCAGGCTGGCCTCGAACTCAAGAGATCTCCCTGCCTCTGCCTCCCAAGTGCTGAGATTAAAGGCTTGCACTGCCATGCCCGACATTTTGTTTGTTCGTTCTGTTTTATTTTGTCTGAGACCTTCTCTCACACAAGCAGCTGAGCTTCAACTCCCATCACCAGTGGCCAACTGTTCAAACCAGTACAAATAAGATGGGCACAGGTTATAACCAATCAGGTTGCTTCTTTACCTCACTTCCGTTCTCCGTGGATGCCTCCTCTTCCCTCTGCCTATGTGATGCTGCAAGGCTTCCTGAAGCACTCTTTAGTCAGACACTGCCTGACTCTAAATCATAATGTGATAGCCTGTGAAATATGTCTTGTGTAACTTTTAACAAGAGCAGCATTTATTTCGCTGGGCGGCGCACACCTTGGGAATTCAGCGTGCAGCCTCACTCCCCCCGAGAGAGAATGCTACTTCTGGTGATCATCTTCCCCCAAGCTCCACAGTTTAGCCTTGTACAGAGTGATGTCATTGTAGACCCTGAAGTGGTTCAGCCTGTTGTCCTGACGTTCTGGACTGACCTAAAGGGGAGAGGACAGGATCAGAAGGAAATCTGTCAGGGAGGGGGCAGACTAGGGTTCACATGATGGAGAGTTGGGTCTGAATCAGGCCCACACCCCTGTGACAGCAGAGCTATTTCTTTCTAAACCCTGCACTGTGACATGGATCTGTGAACGTTCACATCGAAGATCCCCTGCTGCCTGAAGGGGGCCTTGCCTAAGGACTCACCACCCCTGGAAAGTAGCTCACAGAGGAGAGGTGGCATGTATATATATATACTGTAGCCAGGCTACTGGGACAGCCCCTTGCATGGGCTACCTCACAAAAGTGTGAGCTTGTTGAGAGAGTATGGAGCATGAGCACTGTGACACATAAATCTTATTCTATGCAAAGAGGCTGGCTATCCTCCTCTTAAGTAACCATCTATGAATCCACAATAAACTTCTCTCTAAAAAGGAAGAGATGCTGAGTCAAATAATTTGTGCTTTGTAATAATGTTCTATATTGATCTGTTACATAATGAACCCAATTTCTACCTTTGCCATGATTTTCTTTCCTTTTCACGTGGAAAATTTTCTCTCATTGACCAAACTGCTCAGGCTGGCCTGTGCTCTATTTAATTAGGTCTGTCTCTTGGAACCTCCATATCTATTCCCTGTCTTGTCCAGTTTTAGCAAAATCCCTGCTAAGTCCACTAACAAAAACTACCACCCTTAGTGGTGTGTTCTCACACTCCAAATTCCACCAGGTTCCTCTGTCTCCACCACCCCACAGGTGAAGTCTGCTCACCTTTCCTGCCTTCAGCAATAATCCCCTCAGGTTAGGTCAGCCTGAGTCCCCCTCATCCCTGGAGCTTTCTGTCAGTAGTCTCTGTTCTGTTGACCCCCACACATCGGTCCTCAGTCAGGCTCTCTCGCTTGCCCACACTGAGTTCAGCCCAGTCTCTGTTCACTGCAAATCCCAGTCTTGGGCTACTGCCCAGAGCACCATTCCCTCATCTGAATAATTCCTTCCTTCCATTTTTAAAGCAATCACCGGATAACTGATTTATCATCCATCTACAGCAATGTCGTTGAATAATTTCTTCTTTCACACTCCTCCCTCATTCACAAGTTTCCTTTCTACCCCTCTCTTTTCTGCTTTGAATGGTCTTTGCTTCTCCAGCTCTCTAGCCATCCCTTTCTCTCTCTTTTACATTCAGCCTTCTTTAGGTCAGTTCTAGGTCCCTACTGGCATCCTTCCCCCGTTTCCTGAAGGATTCTCTCTCCCAGACAATACCCTGTTATCTGAAAAGGAGCCATTGCAGGTGAGCAGTGGTAAAGACTGGACTTACAGAGTTTTGTTTTGTTTTTTATTGAAATCCCCATGGAAAAGAGTGGCCCTGAAAAGTAAACTCTGCACTGTGACATGAATCTGTGAACATTCACATTGAAGATCCCCAAACGGAAAGACAGAGACTGCAGAGACTAGAACTGTAGAATGGGTGAGAAGCTGGGCCCCTAGAACAGGAGAGAGACACACAGGATGCAGAGAGCTCTTGGGAGTGGAGGATGCTTCAAAGTCTCTCAGTGGATGAGGAGGATGTGTATCAAGCCAAGAAGCCCAGGGTCAGCATCTGACTCGGGGCTCAGCTGGATGCTGGACTCCCTCTTCTGATTGTTCCCATCCAACTTACAGCAGCCCACCCCATGTTTATTGAGAAGTGGTGTGTCTATGTGCCAGGCTCAGTTCTAGGCATCTTACAAATATTCTTTTTATTTTCATATTTCACTTTACCTTTATTATTCTCTCTATATTCTTACACCTTCTTTCTTGCACTTAAAAACCCTGTGAGATAGGTACAATAGTATTTCCATATCATAACTATGAAACGAAGTCACAAAGCAACTTAGTGACTTGTCCAAGGTCATATAACTAGGAAATATAACCCAGATTTCAACCTCGGGCGAGACTGCCTCCCCAACCTGTCCTCTTGGCTGCCCCCGGCCATGCTGTTATGCTCCCAGGAACCACTAAGCAAAGGAGCCATGCTCACCAACGGATTTGGGTCCCATCCAATTTCTTGGGTTTCAGTCTGTGTCTCTGCATATTTCTTCCTTGGGCCCTGTGCAGCATGGTGGATGAGGTTCAGGAACTTGGCTGGAATTGAGGCACAGTTAAAAAGGGGAGCAGAAACCACCACAACAACCAGCATGGCATGATAAACCTAAGGGTGTAATAGTGGCGTGCATACCTTGGTAGAAACCAACAGCTCTCTAGATGGCCTTAAGGCCCGCTCAACAAGGGGAAACCATGCCTGGAACTAGAAAACTAGCCAGCTGCCCCGGACTAGTGAAGTCATGGATCTTAGAGGAGAATCTACACCCATCACTTTACTAAAGCAGCACAAATCCCTAATTGCATAGTAAATATTTAGCTGTATGCCAACAGATGAGAGCAGTTCTCACTCCTCATCCAAGAAACTTCTCTCTGCCACAGATAGAGACCATTACAGAAAAACAAGCTGTAAAGAGCAAGAGATCATGTGACGTCCAGTCCCGGTTAACACAGCTACCACACAGTTCCTGTACCTAAGGCTCGGAGACTATTGAGGAAGAGAAGGTAGACAGGTTGTAAGTGCTAGAGAAACAGGAAGTTTCCTGTGAGATTATGTATCCTAGATATTCCATAGACGCCACCCCCCTGAAGTCTCACCAACATGGCTGCCTACACAAGACCTGAAGAATAACACCACCAACAGACGTGCTAACATGGAAGGATAAAGGCTCATGAGACCTCAGCCCTAGACCAAAAACTACAGACAACTATAGGATGCTGAGAGCAGGGGAAATAGTCTTCCCCAGGGAAGAGCCCTCAATTGGTTAGCCAATAATACCAAGTGGACAGCCCTGAAGTCATATAATACAGGTAACATTACATAGACTGATCAGGGTGTGTATGTATAACAATGATTAAAGGAAAAGGCTATAGATTTGAGAAAAAATAATGTGGGAATACATGAGAGGCAGTGGAGGGAGGAAATGGAAAGGACTAAATGATGCAATTATATTATAATTTTTTAGAAATTAGAATCTGAGTCAGACTCTTGGACAAAAAGTCTGTTCCCTATCTTTGACCTAGCCATGGGATCCCATAGAGAAAAAGTAATGGCCTCAGATTGGCCCAGGCCCCAAGATGTAGAAATCTGGTTCTCTGCCCACCTTGGACTACTCTGTCAGGCTGGATTCTGGGTCCTGGGGGCAGAACCTCAGGCAAGACAGACAAGAGCCCTGCTATCCTGTGGCTTGTGGTATAGATGGACAACAAAGGACAGAATATTCAAGCATACACATAAACCTCCCCAAGAGTGACCCATGCTTCAGAGAAAGGAGCAGGTACTGCAATACCTCCATGTATGACGAAGAAACTGAGTCACAAAGCAGCTTAGAAACTTAGCCACTGTCACACAGCTAGTGAGAGAAGGGGGACTCTGGATGTTGAGCAGGAAGCAGCCCTGGGAAGATGTGGGGGTCCAGCTCCCACTTTTTGAAGGGTTCTTAGGTGGAGGAGAGAGGAATCAGGAAGAAATAGAAAGAGAGACCTAGCCGACAAGAAGAAATAAATACAAGATAGCTTTGAGAGGGCCTGGGTCAGTACCCAACAGCCTTGTCCTTTATTGAAAAGGGCTTTTTATCATATGCCAAGGGGAGAGGCAAAAGACTGCCCCCTTGCAAGATCAAAGCACACCGTACGGCCAAGTGTAGACCCTTTCCAAACACCTGGTAAACACACCCATGCCCAAATCACTTCATTATGCAGCCCTGCTGGGGAAAGCAAGCCCAGATTCTCTGACCCTGAATAATTTGGGCCTCCACACGGAGAGACAGAGGGACAGCCCACTTCGAGCAGCAAGGACAAGAGCCAGGCTGTACACAGTTCTCAGACCATGCTGCTGTCTCTCCCTCCTGTGCCTTTTCACAAACTATGAAATGTCCTTGCACAGGCTTCCCCTGAGAGGCTCTGCCTCCACCCGGAATCTCCAAAAACTCTTCCCAGAGTGCCACTGCCTGGCAGAGGCACCACTTAGATATGGGCTCACACATCCCATTTCCTAACTCCTCTCCAGGTAAGCACAAACCTCCTTCCTTCTCCTTCATAATGAGGCCCTCTTCAGCCCCAGCCCACAGACTCTCTTACAGCATAATTAAGAAAAGAACAGCCAACATTTACACACCCCATCCTAACCACTTGCATTATTTTGCCTAGTTCTGATAACAACCCTAAAAATTATTTTAGAGAAGTTAAAAAAATAAAAGCCAAAACATTGGTTGTCCTAGTTAGCTTTAAGTGTCAATTTGGCACAGCCTAGGGTCATCTGAGAGGAAAGCCTAGATCGAGGAATTATCTAGATCAGGTTGACCTGTGGGCATGTCCGTGGGGGACTGTCTTGACTGATAATTGATGTAGGAGGGTTCAGCCCACTGTGGGCAGTATCACCCCTACTCAGATGGTCCTGGGCTGTATAAGAAAGCTAGCTGAGCATGAGTGTGTAAGCAAGTGAGCCAGACTGAGCTAGCAAGCAGCCTTCTACCATGGCTTCTACTTCAAGCTCCTGCTTGAGTTCCTGCCCTGATTTTCCTCAAGGGAAACTGACCTGGAAATGTAAGATGAAATAAACCCCTTCCTCCCCAAATTACTTTTGGTTGGAGTGTTTTACCACAGCAACAGAAGGAAACTGGAGCACTACCCAAAGTCACTTGCTTAGTGGGTAGAGGGATGGAAAATTAAAATCAGTTAATATGATAATAATCAGGGGATGGATGGATGGATGGATGGATGGATGGATGGATGGATGCATGGATGTGGGCTTAAGACATTAGGAACATCATTGTTGGCTTCATGGTTAATAACCTGGCATTGTAGCTGAATAAGTCAGTCTCCTGTGACCTTGGTTAAATCCAGTTTAAGAGGACCCCATACTTGCCTCAAGGCGGCAGAACCCTGAGAGGTGTCTACCCCAGCTTGCCCCTCTGTGTCCTGAGCCTCAGTGTTCTCAAGCCCAGAACTCACCATCTGCAGGCTCCTCCAAGTTATCGTGCCAAGACATGGGCTTCCTGGCAATTGTGTGAACTAGAGAAAAAGAAGCAGCACAATTCACATTAGCAGGTCCTAAGACTGTCCTGAAAGTCACCTTAGACTATCTCCCTGGTTAGCACTCACTAAGGAGTCTGGCATCTGCCAGGAAGTGTGCACGACTCTGAGGAGCAAGGCCTCACAGCAAGCATGTCACTCCAGTGCCATAGCCAGGAGTGCCTCCTTGACCTGAAACGATCAAAATGAAGCACAGCTAATAGTTCCTGGCCATGGGGACAGTCTCCAGGTGTCCCACATGGATACTGGCTTCAGGTTTCCAGCATGGAAAAGCATTCTCTGCCCAGTGCTGGTTGGCAGAGAAGCCAACATTCCTGAAGGGCGGTTCCTGAAGACCATCCAGATGGGGATGGACACAGAGGAGGCCATCCATCAGAGGAACTGAATCCGCATCTCCCCGGTCCTGGTGTTGACAGGAGCACAGCGGACAGTGCTGTGGGGGAGACAGGGAAGCTCTCCCTGTTCGGAGCCTTCCCTCCATGTGTGGTGACTGACAGCACACCAACATGGGATAACATGTGAGAGAACCCGAGAACAGGCTATGTGTACAGAAGTGACGGCCTGGGTGTGTGGTGAGTGTCCCAGAGAGGTGCATGTGAGTCCTGAAGGAAGGGGGTGGGGCACACTGTGTGCGAACATGTGGAAAGAAGATGAGTGAGAGTCTGGTGAAGTCAGAAACACCCAAAGGGGGTGCTCAAGAGGAAACAGCTGGTGAGAAGCAACAAACATGAGCAAGGTGATGGGAACCAATACCACCGAGAAGTTCTTTGTTCTCAGCCCCTATTCGCTGTTTTCATCCCAGCCACACCCAAACACCTACGATGTTTATGTCAAGGCATTTATGTCACTTTCCTTGTGTTACCACAATCTTTATGGATAAAAGCACGCACCAACACGCTATAGTATACTCTAAATTTATTCCAGGGAACCCCATTAGTCATATACCCAAGGGAGCTGGGTCAGGAGATAGCACTGTCTAAGAAGCCTGCATGTGGCCTTCAGGGATCATTTTCATTCTTCAAATGGACACTGTTCAAACAGAACTGGAGAATAATTTTTCTTCCCACTGTGGTGATCAGGACTCCTGACGAAAACTAGGTTACATATGGGGAAATGAAGTCTCTGCACTTTCTGCAGACAGCCGGGCTGCTGGGCACTATGGCTAAGTAGGAACAGACGTTGGAGACAAGGAACTCGTAGGGATGGGAGATGGCCTGACACATTTAGGAAATCTGTTTCTCCAGGAGTGAAGGAGAGAGGAGTGTGTGTGTGTGTGTGTGTGTGTGTGTAGCAGTGGCTGGGGCAGAGCAGAGTAGCACTGTGACTTTACTGGAGGATCTTGGTTGGGATCGGGTGGGGTGGAGTTAATATGGGGGATTCGGAATGGATGGAAGCTGGATAAGAACCAGAGCCAGAGCCAGTGGGGCCTTAGAGGTTGCTGGGTTGAAACCTGCTCAGAACCCGCAGGAGGCCACCAAAATGTTTACAGAGGGATTGGCCTCCTCTGTTTGGTCTTTTAACATAGGTAGCAGGAAGGAATGTGGGGAAGGAAGTTGGTACTCGGAGGGAGAGTAGCTTGGAGCCCCTCAGACTACCCCAAAACTAGGGGGTCTGGAGTCCACAGCAGCATACTCAGACACTATTAGAGAGTGAATGGCCTGAATGGACAGAGCGGCTGCCATGTCCATTGTGACCTTTCACCAGGCGTCGCAGACGTTAACTGGAAAAACTGAGGAATGATCAATGTGTACAGTGAGGTGGAGTGGGCTGGGGGGGGAGAGGTAACTCCTTAGCTAGTGCAGCAGGATGGTTAAACCAGGCCAGCAGAGCAGCAGAGGATGGGAAACCGTTCAGCTAGCAAGGTACCCGTGAGCTGCTCCCGGGAAGGCTTCTGGGAAGTGGTGGGACACATGAGTCTGGAGTTCTGTTTCAGGCCCAGAAGAGTTTTCACAGAACCTGACCGAGTCACATAGGCAGGAGCCAGTGGGAGGCTGGGGGCAGGAGGCGGTTTTGCTGGGGTGGGGGCGAAGGGGAAATTCAAGCTCTGAGCCTGGTAGCCCACCACTTCTGAGTTTAGGAAGGTCTGTGGCAAGAAGTCAAAATAATAATAATAACAACAAACCATACAAGAACAAAACCCCTTGGTGTATTAAAAAGAAACCAAACATAAAAACATAACAAAAAGCAGATATTAAAAAACCCTGCACAATTATTTGAGAAACAAAACTACCCTTCCCCCGCAAAAAAAAAAAAAAAAAAAAAAAAAAAAAAAAAAAAAAAGCATTTACCTTTATTTTGCATCTAAAATACTCAATTCTGGATGCATTTGAATGCATCTATCATGCCTGTGGTGACATGGGGGAGAGATCCCCTCAAAGCTCAACATGTCTGAACTCTAAGGAGATCACTAGAGGCAGGGGGTGCTTGCTCTCCCACGCCTCCAAACCCTCTTGTGCCTGCTCACCCTTGCGCAGGGGATTCACGTGATACTGAGTGTACAACTTCTGTGCTCGTAGCTCTTTGAGGAACAGTTCTCGCAAGATCTGATTCTGATGAACTTCATCCTGAATCACCTTCTGTCCCGCGTGTCCTGCCATGGCCTTGCCCTTGCTCTGAGAGGTCAGGCTATTTGACCTTCCCTTACCTGGAGAAAGGTCGCCTTCTACTGTCTCCTAGCAACAGTGTTCCCCTTGTGTTCAGGCAACAGCGTCCTTTCTGTCTCTAGGCAACAGCGCCCAGATTCCACAGCACCACCCTCCCTGGCAGTCTTTCTCTGGCTTCTGTCCACTCCACCCCTCCCAGTTCTCAGGCTCCTTGGTGTCTCATTAATCCTCCACCAGTGTCCTCAGACCCGGACCCAGCATCTGGATCTAGAGCGGCCCGGGTGCGCTGCTAGGAAAGGGCTGCTGTCCCTTCCCCCACCCAGCAAGAAAAGACTGAAGAGTGGACCTCAGCATGGCTGATCATTTCCTAAAAACGGTTTGAGGAGGAGACAGAAACTTATAGGTTTGAAAGTAGGTGCCCAGAATTGGGGGGGGGGGGGAGAGAGAGAGAGAGAGAGAGAGAGAGAGAGAGAGAGAGAGAGAGAGAGAGAGAGAGAGAGAGAGAGAGAGAGAGAGAGAACAAAACACCTCTGGCACACAGGAACACATGAGGGGGCCGGCAGAGACAGAGACAGAAAGAGTTAAATATTGCTGCTACCCTCAGAACCAGCCTCCAGCAGCTCAGGGCTTGAGATAGGGCCTACGAAGTTGGCAGACCTTTGACTTTTCTATCTGAGGGAATAACACTTAATCCTCTGGGGCCAGCAAGGGGTTGCTAAACTTTACTCTCTGGGGCAGGAGAGAGAGGGAAAGAACACACATACACTCCTAGAGTCTTTCTATCATCTTCTGTCTCATTTCTGTCTTTATTTTTCCTTTACAGCTTACATATCCCAACAAAATCTTTCAAACAATATAAAAGCTACAATGTGATTACATTCTATTTTTCAAGTGAATGATTACAACAAATACAAATAAAAAACATGTTTTCTATATCCCTTACATGATTAAACATTTTACATATTACAGATGGAAAACAAATTGTCCCAAGAACCCACATACATTCATATCCAAGCAACTTGTTAGAGATTAACAGAATGTAAGCAAGCAAGGTATTTTTCTCAGCCAGTTCTTTTGCAGGCAGGCTGCATTTTGCAGTTAAGAAAAAGAATCAATCATTGTATTACTATCTTAAAAGTGAATCTTATAAGAAATCTTAAAGGAATCACAAACCTAAATTTTTATCTATGAAAAAGAAATAGCTCTGTTTTAAGTCCTCAGGGTGCATGGTACACACTCATCAACAGTTTTCTTTATCAGGAAGCCAAGGGCAGAAATGGGTACAAGGTATTAATCATCACCTTTGGTCATCAACTGGTCCTAGCAAGAAAGGCATGTCAGCTAGTAATAATTGGGCTGCTTTGTTCTTGTCCCCCGACTTGAATGAGTCCCTCACTCAGCTCTGTGCCTTTCTAAACTTTAAATTGTGTCCTAGGATTTTTCACCTCAAGGCTATTGACAAAAACATCTTAGTCTAACCTTAAGTCATTTTCGAAGCTTTGTTTCTGCTATGATGCACTCTGAAACCTAGAAAAGCATCTCCCAACATTAAAAGAATTTAAGCTAGTTGGGCCTCTGGGACTCAATTGTTTTTCTTAATCATAAATCTAAGCCATAGTTTATATATATATGGCTCCTCAAGAGAAACTAGCTGTGTGACCTTTCCTTGTTTTATTTTTTTATTCTCTGCAGCCTCTGCCTTATCAGAGGCAGGGGCAACATTTTATCCTATGTTAATTTTTCCACTCAACTAACCTCTAGCATAATCCCTTACTATATTTATTAAAAACCCTCAACCATCAAAATTCTATTTAAACTGATACTATTATTATATATAAAATCACTGTTTCAGTTAAATATTAAGAGGAAATCATCTTCATAATAACCCACATGTAAAAATGCCCAGCAGAATGGGATATTCCCAAGACTACATTAAGGGCAGTGGAGATCTCCCCACGCCCATTCACACCATGCCAGATACCAGAGAAAATGGCAGCGGTAAACTTGCAAAGACACAGCAGGAGCAAGAAACATCCAGGGGCCAGGCTCTCAGGGCCTCACCTATCCAAGAATCACCCATCGGAGCTTTGCTTCCTGGTGGGCCGGCTTCCTGAACCTCAACTGCCACCTGCTGGTCCTCTGACAGGACACCTGCAGTCATTCTTCTGATCAGTGCCCAGAGACAGACAGGTCCACTGCTGTAGCTGTAACCGTCTTAATAAATAAGAAACACAGAGCCAATACAGAGATGAAAGCCAAGATGTCAGAGCAATAGCTAAGAGCTAAAAACCTTACCCTTCACTGTCGCTATTGTCCTACCTCTCAGAAAGAGACCTACTTCCTGTGTGTGCTTTTTATTGACTTTCTGTTCTGCCTTCTTATTGGTTGTAAACCCAACCACATGACCTCCTAGTCACTGCCTGTCTGTACAGACCTCCAGGTCTTCTATGGTTGGTATTGAGATTAAAGGTGTGTGTCTCCAATGCTGGCTGTATCCTTGAACACACAGAGATCTACCTAGCTCTACCTACCAAGTGCTGGGATTAAAGGTGTGCACCACCGCCGCCCAGCTTTCGCTATGGCTTGCTAATAGCTCTGACCCCCGGGCAACTTTATTTATTAATATACAAATCACATTTCAGTACAAATAAAATATCACTATACACTGCCCTTTCTAATCTAAGTAATTCACATCTTTATGATTTGTTTTATTTATTATTCTTGCTATACTAGGGGTTGAACTCAGAGCTTCTGCATGTTGGGGAGCTGCTCCAACACTGAGCTATACTCCAGCCTTTTCATTTTAAGACAGGACCTTGCTAAGTTGCCCAGGTACAGGTTGAACTTGTAATCCTCCTGCCTCAGCCTCCTGAGTGCTGAGATTATAGGCCTGCCCCACCAAACCCAACTACCTTCAATTTTTCATTGTAGTAAAATGCACATCTTCTAAGACCTCCCATCTTAGCCATGGTCAAGTGCGCCGTCCAGCTGCATGAAGTACAGGCACAGTGTGAGGCTCGCCCAGCTCCAGAATTCACCCCTTAGGCAACTGTCTTCTGCCCCATCCCCTGGCAACTGCCATCTTTCTTTCTATTCCTATGTTCAACCCTTAAATGCCTTCTATAACATAGTTTATGTTTAAATAAGCAGAAGTAGCCTACAGTAGGGAGAGAAGCCATCCCTGGCTGTAGTGAGCAGCTAAACACAAATGCTAAAGCTTGTACTCGTTCATTCATTCACTCATTCATACATTCATGACCCAGGATAGTTGATGTGTGACACTATTTCAAGAGTTTGTGGTCATTGCTTCCCATCCCCAAATCCCCATGTCTACCAGTGACTTCATAATCAGCTGCTTTTTCTCCTCGGCCTGTAGGGTCCTCTGCCTCTTGTCTGCAGAACCTTTCTACCCAGTGTTTCTATGAGTTCACACGCAATCGCCTTTCAAAAGCCTGGCCAAGCTTCAGAGTCCCTGTCTGTTGATGCTCTATTGCAAACTTAGTTACTTCCCTAAATGTACTTGTTTAGATCTAAGCTACTTAAGATGAGATATATCATGTCTCTCTGCATTTCCAGGCCATGCGGTAGAGGTAGGTATGTGTTTTGTGTTTGCTGGCTGGCTGGGTGTCTGTAGTTTTGTTTGTTTACATTATTATATAATCCCTTAAAACATTCAGATAGACTGTTTCACACTGACTTAATAATACGTTTATGACTTATCAATATGACCATGCCTGGCCCTCTGTGTTTCAAGCAAGGCTCAAATTGCCTCTTGGAATCTTCACTGCCTTCTGGAGGGTAAGAAGGAATAAGCTGAGCCTTCAAAGCCACATGGTTGGTTTAAAGATAATTTACAAGATTGCACCTGTGCTCTGTCAATAACACGTCCACTCAGCTTGAATTATTAGCCTCGTATCTGGGACCCTTCATGCAGGGCTGGTGCTAGGGTTGCCTAGAAGGTCAGAGGAAATCCTAGACTGAGAAGAAATGGCAATTAAGGGCACAATGAGATGTTTAGGGTGTGGAGGCTGAAGATGGACACTTAACCAAAAGTCAAAGAGGAAGTGAATATTTAAAATTCTTCAGGATGGGACAAAATCAGAGGAAGATCCAAATGACTGAAAGAGTAAAACAGTTTGACATTGAAAGAGAAGGAACAGTTAAAGTGATTTAAAAAAAAATGTGTTGCTTGTGGGATATCCAGGAAAAATGAAGCATAAAAAAATAAACATTGAAAATCCAAATTAGTGGCCATTTGCACCAGCTGATGAAAAAGACCTGAGATTCTTGTCTCTTGTAACGAGCATAGCTCAGAAAACATGATTCCACAACTATATCAGGTGGGAGATTTGGTTGATTCACTTTGTGTTTCTTATATGTATGAGTGTTTTGCCTGCATGTATGTAGTGCATCACATGATGCTTTGCCCACAGAGGTCAGAAGAGAAGGTTGGATTCCCTTGAACTGGAATTGCCGGTGATTATGAGCTACCTTGTGGGTGCTGGGAACTCAACACAGGTCCTCTGTAACAGCAGCAAGTGTTCATAATGGCTAGGCCATCTCTTCAGCCCCTGCTTTGGTTTTTTTGAGCTAGGGTCTCATGGGGACACTGGCTTTGAACTCACCACACAGCTGAGGTTGAATTTGAAGTCCCGATCCTCCTGCCTCCACCTTCCCAGTTGATACAAGCCTGGGCCACCATATCTGGCTTAGAAAAAAAAACAAGACTCATGGATGTTTCTGGAGAAATGTCATTTGTATGCCCTGTTGCAGGAGCCATAAGCTGCTGAAGTTAAAGGTCACTGGGAGGGAGTGAAGCATATCTTCAGGGACTGGGGAGGCTCCCACAGGGCCTACAACAGCCTTGATCAGCAATGCCAAGTGGCACAGGAAGGTAAAGGGGATTGGGAGGATGAACAACTGTCTGGCTCCAGCCACAGCCATCAGCCCCTAAGAGCCACACACCGCAGTCTTGTAGGACTCAGGACTTTCTTCCACAATAAAGTTTCTGCAGAGCAAACTTCATGTCTTTGTTCCTCAGACAATAGACAACTGGATTCAAAGAAGGAGTGAGGACAGAGTAGAAAACAGATGCCAGGCGACCCTGGATGGCAGAGTACCGAGAGGCAGGCCTCAGGTACATGAAGCTTCCAGTTCCATAGAACAAGACGACTGTGGTCAGGTGAGAGGAACAGGTAGAAAAGGCCTTCCACCTGCCATCCACTGAGGGGATGCGGACAACTGTGGACACGATGCCCACATAGGAGAGGACCGTGAGGGCGAAGGAGCTCATGACAATGCAGCTGCTGACGGCAAAGCCCACCTCCTCGTGGAGACGGTAATCAGTGCAGGACAGTCTCATGACTGGGGGGATGTCACAGAAGAAGTGTTCAACAACATTGGGTCCACAGTAGGGGAGGGAGAAGGTGTTGAAAGTGTGGAAGGCTGAGTAGATGGCCCCACCCACCCAGGCAGTGACCACCAGCTCAACACAACATTTCTGGCTCATGATGGTGCCATAGAGCAGTGGTCTGAGGATGGCCAGGAACCGGTCATAAGCCATGGCCGTGAGCAGGAAGCATTCAGTACATCCAAGTGTGAGAAATATGTAAAGCTGCGCTACACATTCGAGATAGGAGATGACTCCCGAGCCTGTGAAGGATATCAGCACTGCCTTGGGGATGGTGGCTGAAGTGTAGCTCATGTCCAGGAAAGATAAATTCTTCAGGAAGAAGTACATGGGGGAGTGAAGCCTACTGTCTCTCATCACTGCTATGATGATGGAGCTGTTCCCCAGGAGGCCAAATGTGTAGACGAGCAAGAAAAACGGGATGACCACCAATCTCAGCTGTGGGACATCTGAGAAGCCCCTGAGGATGAAGTGAGTCACTCTTGTATGACTGCTCACATTATGTTCAGATGCAGGGACCACACACAGCTAAGGGAGGGGACAGAAATAGGAGGCAGGCTCAGAACATGTGTCTGCAGCTCCATGTTGTCTACAGAGTCATGGCTTTCACCAGAAAACTAACACCAAAAAGCAGCTTATCTAAATGGCATTTCAAGGAAATGAGAAGGAGGAAAGGGAGGAAGAGGAAAAGGGAAAGGGAGAAGAGAGGAGGGCAGAGAGGGCACACTTGCTCTTGAATTCTCCATGGAGCCAAGTGGGAAGCAGTCCCATGCATTTGCTTTCTATGTGTTGAAGCAAGTCAACTCATAAACATTTCAATGTTGTTTCAAAGGACAGAGCAGTTTTATTTTTACTCTCATTATTAATATATTTCTTAATATCCTACAGATTTTCTGAATCTCCTCATATATTCTTTCTATTGCTGATTCAAAACACACACACATACACACACACACACACACACACCTACCTTCTTTAGTAGTAATTTCATTATTAATTTTTCTTAAGAGACTTTTTTAATTAATCATTCTACCAACACTGTTGGCCAGATGTCCTCTTGAAGAGCACATGTAACATGAAACACTTGAGTTCAAGGTTTCTGTAAATCCCTGTTCCTAGAGACCTTGCTTTTATTTATCCTCCTGGTTTGTTTTGTTTTTACCCACCCTGTGGGTGTGTGATGCAGGAACATGCTATACTCTTTCTCTGCCTGTAGAGATGGTCTGTATCTGATGAGCCCTCAGTAGACATTAGTGACTGTAATCACCCTCAGAGATCAGCCTCGAAGCCTAACTCTGAGCTCTGGGGACTGAGCTGTGAGCAAGCTCATGTGTGTGGACAAACATAAACCCCCAATACTCACTGATGCCAAATGTATAGCCTGCTGATTAGGTTTAGTAGAGTATATAGTATACATCCATGGAAGTATCTGCTGCTCTGAGTCCTTTCTCTGGTTCATCAGCAGCTCCAAAGAAGACAGCCATGGTCTGAACAGGGGGGCGCTGAGGCTCCCACTTTCATCATGTATTCCCTACACTCCTGGGAAAGACTGCACTACTATTTGGCTGAGGACGACCTCATGATCATCCCCAGGTCAGCTGGGAGTGAGCAGTGCAGGCATTGGGGCCAATGAAGGCACTGGCTACAGCCTGGGTGCTGTACCAGAGCCTGGGCAGCTGGAGAGAGCAGTGTGGGGATTTCCCTTAGAAAAGGCAAATGTGCACCGTGTTTGGGAAAGGGCAAAGTTTATAGAAAGTACAACTGCTGGGGTACTCTGGGTGGGACAGAGTGGCTTTTGTCTTACCTGGAATTCCTGACACAGCATATCAGATATTCCCATCAAAGGAAGAAGCCTGAAGGAGCTGGGTGGAAAGGATGCCCCTGTTAAAACTCCGTGTTTCCTGCAGTTTGGGAAATATCACAAAAATAAAGCACAATTATTATTCCCCTAGGATAGAACTGAGAAACCTTCTCCATCTCTGGTGGGCATGGACCCACCTGGTACCTGGCCTCAACTCCTCTCATGAGCTCTCAGTCTTGCATCTTTGGCTTCAGAACCAGTACAGCTGGATGCCACTCACATCACTGCAAAGTTCTGCTGCCTGCTCAAGATGTAGCCCGGCCCTTGAAACACGTTATAACAGGTCCTGGGAGCTAACCCTGGGGAAACACTTTCGCCAGGGAGCTGCTTTTGAGGAGCAGGGAAGGAATCCCTTGGCTGAGGCTTTTTCTCATTAAACAAGATGGTGCCTCCAATGAATCAGGTTTTCCCTCG
This sequence comes from Peromyscus leucopus, assembly GCF_004664715.2. Lineage (NCBI taxonomy): Eukaryota > Metazoa > Chordata > Mammalia > Rodentia > Cricetidae > Peromyscus > Peromyscus leucopus. The sequence goes on from NC_051086.1 coordinate 41,494,676, forward strand.
GGACGCTCTTTCCATTAGGACACTTTTTCCACTCTCCCCATGCTGGAGGCTTCTCTGCGATGGTGCTGCTCTCTCTATTTCAGCCTGAACACCAGCCTGCCTTGAAATTTCCCCGGCCAAACAAATGAGTCCATTATCTCTCAGTTCAACCTCACTCAGGTTCGCAGGACAAGAAGCCAAATAAAGCCAAATTCTTGGCCAAAATATCACAGGAATGGTTCTGTCCCAGTTTCTGGTAGAGTCGTTGTTCCCTCTGAAATCTCACGAGCTGGCATCTGTCATTTCTCTGCATCTTGTTGAAAGCTCTGCTTACAGCACTCAATGGCTTTTTCAGCCCAAACTTCCAATTCTTCTACATTCCTCGAAACAGTCCCAAAGGCTTAAAAGCTAGGTAGGGGAGATCACAGCATTTAGACTGTGCTAAATTGACAAAAAACATCACAAACACCAAGAAAAATATCAGAATGGATCATGCAGGTGGCTGTAAAACCATTGTAAGAGTCTGCAGGAAAAAATAGCTTGAGTATATAAAATCTACAAATTCATAATTCACCCACAGGAGCACGACAGCAACAACTTTGCACCAACCAGGAGGGTGCTGGGCAGTTGGGCACTATTATGATCTCTTTGTGATGAGGAAGCGTTGTCCTGCCCAGCACCATGACAGACAAGGAGAACCACATGCAAGCCTGAGGAGGTTTGTTCCGGGCTTTGAGGAGAAAACACGGACCCACCTGGCACCTTGCAGCGCCAGACAGATGGGCACTATTGTGGTGAGCAACTGCATGGTGTGGTATGGGAGAGAGAGAGAGAAAATGGTTCATGTCCTGTGGACAGAGGCATGCCTAAAGATCAGGAGAACGAGGTGAGGAGTGGGCTGAGGTAGGTGGCTTGATTGCCACCCAGGGCCATGGTGATGTATGGGCCTGGGCTGCTGCTAGGGCCCATGTCTGGATTCATGGCACTAAAGCAGCCACTGTCTCTGTTGACATCCGGGGCTCCTAATACCGTCGAAAGCCAAGAGGATAGGGCTGTATAGAGTTGGTCCCGCCCCTCACTGACTGCAGCACTTGTGAGAACTGGTCCTGCCCCTCACCAGCTGAAGCACTCAGGAGAGAGGGTTCTACACCTCACCTGGGCAGCAAAATAGAGCTCGCCCTGTTGGCAGGGGCATGGGTGAGCTGGCCCTAAGGGCATGAGAATGGGAGAGTAGGTTGTGTCCCTCTCATATGCCACGTGGTACCATGGGTAAGGGAAAAATGCCCTCTCCCCTCACTCCTGCAGCAGGTGGAAGACCTGACTCGACCCCTCACCAGCTGCAGCACTTGGAAGAACAGGCCCTGCACCTCACACAGGCAGCCCAGTAGAGCCGATCCTGTTGACAAAGGTGTGGGTGAGCCAGCAGCAAAGTTGTGAGTGTGGGAGAGATGTCCCCACGTACTCCTTGCCCTTTGCTGCCTGTGACAGATGAGGGGGGCCCCCACCCCCTTACCAGCTGCAGCACTCTGGAAAGCAGGCCCTGCTCCTCCCCTGGGCAGCACGGTAGGGCGGACCCTATTGACAGGGGAACGGGTGAACCTGCCCAAGAACATGAGCATGGGAGATCTGGCCCCACCCCTCATCTGCCATATGGTGGTGTGGGTAGGGGAGAGATGCCCCTCTCCTGCGCCCCGCGCCACCTGTGGCAGTTGGGAGAGCTGTCCCTGCCCCTCACCAGCTGCAGCACTCAGGAGAGTGGCCCCTGCACCTCACCTGGGCAGCACAGTAGAGCTGGCACTAGTGGTCCAGGTGTGAGAGAGCCAACCCTGAGGGCATGAAAGCAGAACTGGCCCCATCCCTTCCCCATTGCTGCAAGGGGCGAACTATCCAGAGCATTGCTGGAGAGCTCCCCCTGGTGGTGGAAATAGGGGGTGGGGGTGCTGGCAGACCAATCCAGAACCAGGTCTATGAGTTGGCCCACCCCAAAATCCACCCCATCTATGATCTGATGGAGTATGTGAAGTGGCTGGTCCTGCAGACCCAAAGCTGCAGGATCTCCACGACACAGGGCAACAACAGGCTATCCCAGAGGCAGTTTTGCAAGAGCAGAGGATGGATGCAAAGGGATGGGGAAATGAATGGGATCAAGATGCATAATGTGAAAGACACAAAGAATAAATAAAGTTTTAAAATTCACAATAATATATAAATGATTCAAAATCAGTTGTTAATAAGCAAACAACTTTCTATGTGTAAAACAAACACAAGATATTCCTTTCCTGAAGCCCCTTCTACGTCCATTCTGCTCTCTGTCTGGGTTTCCTTATTCTTCTTGCTCATGAGACATCAAAATTAGAATCCACTGGCCCAGGAAACCACTGGTTTGGGGTCATTGTGATGGTGATTGATTATCCAGGACCCTAGCACCCTGAGCTAAGCTCAAGCAAGAGCCATGAAAGGCTCTGCCACACTCTAAGATCTCACATCAGAAGAATCAGATGGTCTAAGAAACAAAAGATGAGGACTTAGTGTTTTGTGGTGGGATTGAACCCAGGGCCTCGTGTGCTGGACAAGCACTTTATCACCATGCTCCATCTGCTGCCGCAACTTAGGGCTTTGAATAGGAAGAGGTTGCTGTATCACCATTTATTCCTGAAGTTCTTTTCCTAGGGACAAAAGGGTTCATTTTAATTATATACTTGATTTTTTCAAACATAAGCAACTTAATGTTTATTTATTAATGTTGAATTATCAAATTTTGCAGAATCAAAATGTATTAAATAATATAGATAAGTACAAACAATATGGGGAGTTCTATTTCTATTCTATTACAAAATATCTTATATACTAAAAAGGTACAGACAGATTGTATTTAGTAAGTATAGATTCGGTGTGTTTCTAATACTTAGCACAAGCGTTACTATGGCCACACCACCCTGAACGTGCCCGATCCCGTCTAACACTTAGCACAATTGTACTGAATACGATTTTTGTTAAAGTGACTAGTAAGATGGCTTCCATCAGGCAGCTCACTCAGTAACTGCAAATGGTTCCTGGGATTGCTAATAAAAGGTTGACCCTCACTCCAGATCAGAATCTTATAAAAAAAATAGTCCAGTGATTATACTGTATCCTTTTTGATACGGGTTTTGAATATGGAGCTAAATTTCCTGATGGCCTTTTCAGGTACAGTGAGGACTTTTTTTTTTAAGATTTATCTATTTACTATTATTTATTATTATTATTATTATTATTATTATTATTATTATTATTTGGTTTTTCAAGACAGGGTTTCTCTGTGTAGCTTTGTGCCTCTCCTGGAGCTCACTTGGTAGCCCAGGCTGGCCTCAAACTCACAGAGATCCGCCTGCCTCTGCCTCCCCAGTGCTGGGATTAAAGGCGTGAGCGACCAACGCCCGGCTAAGATTTATCTATTATGTATACAGTGTTCTGTCTGCATGTTTGCCTGCACACCAGAAGAGGGCATCAGATCTCATTATAGATGGTTGTGAGCCACCATGTGGTTGCTCGGAATTGAACTCAGGACCTCTGGAAGAACAGTCCATGCTCTTAACCTCTAAGCCATCTCTCTCCAGCACCCCCTAGTGAGGACCTTTTATGCAAACCCACATATCACACAGAGATAAAGACATTGAATCAGTAATGCTGGCTCAAGCCCCTTGAGCAGGAAAGATGGAGATCAAGATCTTTTGTCAGTCCAGGACGCAGAGCCATGACACCCATATCCTGAAGGTTGGGTGATACTCTTAGCTCAGGAAACAGATCCTCCTGCCGTATTTCCTGTTGAAGCCTGGGTGCCTAGTTCACCTGCGCATGCATTTGCAGCGTCAACTTCATTACTCAGATATCTGATATGTTTGAGCCCTGGTTTTCCCCAAACTGGTTCATAATCTGAATTCCTAAAGGACAGTTTTAAAAGGCAGATTTTGTTGCAAATGTTATTTTCATTATCTGTGGGATTGTAATCTTAGTTCCTGGAAACTATGAGCTATCTTAAATTCTAACCAAGAAAAAAGAAACAATGAAATACAGTGTTGAACCAAGTTATCCTATACTCGGAGTTACAGCCTGATTGGGCATTCACTCTAGGATTGGAAACCACCATTCCCCACTCCAGTGATTTAATTGGCTTCTCTGAATTCCACAGATATTGATTACATGGCTTCATTTATTGCAGTTCTATTATCAGCCATTTGTAAAGTTGGTGCTTGGAGAAAGGGGAATTCTGGTCATGCTGGCATTGACAGGCTGGGAAAGATGGTAGGCTTCATGGTGGGATGGGCAGAATATGTGCAAGAAGTTCAAGTTACCTGGGGAATGTGTGTGCCCAGGAGCAGTGAAGGACAGCCCTAGACACTTATAAAAGGAGAGAGCTTGATCTACGACACCCAGTGCTTTTCCTTCAGTCAGATCTTTCCATGACAGTATAAAGTGTTTATGTTGTTGCTGGTTAATATTTCAGTTGCTGCAACATGTCTGTCACCAAAATGGTGACTCTGGAGACGAAGTTTTAGAGGATGGACTCTATCAGCATGGGCATGGCAGACATGTTCACGCCAATGCAGACATCTACCTAGACTGAGATGCAGAGAACACATTAAATCACTCATATAGTTTCAGAAAAAAAATGGACTCATGGGCTTAAATGTCAGATTCTTTCTCTGCAGAGGTTCTAGAGCTGGTAGTAAAATGTTTTTAGTATATTGCTGTAACGTTACATTTGGAAGAGAAACTAAATAAAGTGAAAATAAAATGACTTCAGGTAGAAATCAAACTGTAAAAGCCCCTTTCAAACCCCCTTTGTTATGAACAACCTGTGTGTCTTAAAACCTACTGCACCCGAAGACAAATGTTTTTGTTTCTATCTTTAAAAACTATAAATTACCAATATTCCTTAATTTACAATGGGGCTGTATTGGGATGAACACATCATAAGCTGGAAGCTTTTTAAAATATTTTTTTTATTTATGTGCACAAGTGTGGCTCACAATCCCTTTTGATTTTCAAACTTGAGCTGCAGACATTTTCTCTCAAGAGCCTTCTCTACCTATCTGCTCATCTGTCCATCTATCTGTCTGTCTGTCCGTCCGTCCATCTATCTATACATCTATCCTCTATAGTTTTATATATGAGTGCTTGTTCATGGAAAAGGGGCAAGGAAGGAATAAAGAAAACAGGATCCACTGCCCTCTTCTGGCCTCTGCAGGCACCTACACAGAGGTGGCATGCACACACACACACTCACGCAGACACACACTTGTGCACATAAAGTTAAAAAAAATTAAAGTTTCCAACTTATGCCATGTTCATCTCAATACAGCCTTATTGTAAGCTGAATAACATTGGTAATTTATAATTTTTACAGATAGAAACAAAAATGCCTGTCCTTGAATGCAAAAAGTTTTAAGACACACAGGTTGTTTGCTCATAACAAAGAATGTTTGAAAGAGACTTTCACAGTTTGATTTCCATCTGAAGTAATTTCATTTTTCCTTCTATTTAGTTTCTCTTTTAAATGTAATTTGTTTGTTTGTTGTTTTGTGTTGTTTTGTTTTTTTGAGACAGGGTTTCTTTGTGTGATTTTAGTGCCTGTCCTGGATCTTGCCCTGCAAACCAGGTTGGCCTCAAACTCTCAGAGATCTGCCTGGCTCTGCCTCCCAAGTACTGGAATTTAAGGCATGCACCACCACTGCCTGACTTAACTGTAATTTTTTACAGCAACATACTAATTTTTTTTTTTTTATTTAAGCTCTAGGACTTCTGCAGAGAAAGAATCTGACATCTAAACCCATAAGTCCATTTTTCTGAAAATCCAGGAGTGGTTTAGTGTGTTCTCTGAGTCTTAGTCTTGGTAGACACGCTGCTGGAACAGGAAAGGTGTTGGGAGCCAGGCTGGATGGTTAGAATCCCTCAGTACAGGGAGCAAGGAAAGGCACAGTCTGTCTTTCGGCCTGTGGTCCCTGGTCTTCCGGAACCCAATGTAGCATCATTACCTTTGACTCAACTCCAATGTCGAGTGGTTATTGCATACAGTTGATGTAGGGTCTTTGAGGGTCTTTTTACATCATACATATATACTGGCAGTCTCCTCTGAAATGGACAATGTTTAAAAAAGAAAGAAAGAAGGAAGGGAAGGAGGGAAGGAGGGAGGAAGAGAAAGAGGAAAGAAAGAAAGAAAGAAAGAAAGAAAGAAAGAAAGAAAGAAAGAAAGAAAGAGAAAGAAAGAAAGAAGTAAGGAAGGAAGGAAGGAAGGAAAAAAGAAAGAAAGAAAGAAAGAAAGAAAGAAAGAAAGAAAGAAAGAAAGAAAGAAAGAAAGAAAGGAAGAAAGAAAGAGGAAGAAAGAAAGAAAGAAGAGAAAGGAAAGAACAAAAGAAAGAAGAAAGGAAGGAAGAAGAAAGAAAGAAAGAAAGAAAGAAAGAAAGAAAGAAAGAAGAAATAGAAAGAGAGAGAGAGAAAGAAAGAAAAGGAAGGAAAGAAGGAAAGAAAGAAAAGGAGAAACTCTTCATTTCTTGCTCTGCATCTGATAAGATGCTCCCAGATCTGCAATGCTTCATACCTCAACTACATTCAGAGTGATGCTGGTTTTGTGTGACCATATCATACACATTCACACTTAAAATCCCCCCCAATGCTGTCCAGCTTTGCAGCTGAAGGTGAAATCCTTTTCGTGCTTGCAGAGTTGTGTTGGGCCAAGCTTGGCTGACCCTCAGCCTCTCTTCTGCCTTGGCTTGTGTCCTCTAGCCCTCCCAGGCTGCTAGCTGTGTCTTTTATCAAACTGTCCCTGTGTCTGGTGTTCTTGAGTCCTTTGGATGTCTTACATTTTGCCTCTTTTATTTGTCATATTATGTGTGCACAACATGTATGTGTGGAATCAGTTCTCTCCTTCCACATTTATGTGGGATCTGCGGATCAAAATTAGGCCATCAGGTTTGTAGAGCAGGTGACTTTGTCTGTGGAGCCATCTTGCTGGTCTCTTTCAGCATCATATACCAACCATGCATATGACAGTATAAGCAGAACATATACTGTCTCTTTCGTGTTGGATTGTGATATTAGTCTGAATCTTCTAGAGTATTGCCATTGTCTCCTAATATTTTTTGTGACCTTATTTGGGATCCAAACATCTGATAATTCACTAATCAGCCTTTCTTCACACACTTCCTGACCTCTCCATCTATGTTCTGGGAGCTAATGAGTCCACTCTGAACTTTCAGAGTCCACTTAGTAATAAGAAAAATTTGCCAGTTTCTCCACGAAGTTCTTCATCATGTGCTGCCTAATTCCTGTCCACTGGACCTGGTGTCCTGTGACTCAGCATCACACCAGACAACTCTTTTGGTTCTAGTGTCCTCCCGACCCTTGATGTGTGTATTTCCATCCAGAAATTCCCCACAAATGCTGAAACTTAGAACCAACTCCCCTCCTGTCTTCCTCTTAGTGTGGAGAAGCTAAATCTGTGTGTTTCCCCCACACTGTGTGGCACTGTGTGAGGTGGGCACTGTGACAGTGTGTTTTTGTGAGGTTTCCATGGGACTTGATATGGCAGCCTCTGTTTTCTGGAACCATACAGAAGGCCTGAGTCTGAGAACTGATGAATGGAGCATTTTGTGGGATCTAGGATCATCTGGGGCTTCCTATTCTGCTATGATACCAAATTCCCATCCTTTGCCTCTTCTCAAATTGCAATGCTTTTATTTTGGTGTTGAGAGATACCTTTATATATCCAGACTCCAGAGCATTGTCAGATTATGTTCTGTGAATATTTTCTCCAGCTACTTGGGTGGCTTGGTAAGTCATTTAATCTTGAGACCACCCTTCTTGATATGCTTTGTCAATGTCATAGACTGCAACCCGCCTTTTTTATGTCTTGCAATTCAACGTGTTCTGTGTCATATTTAGGAATCCATTAGAAAACCCAAAGTCAGGAGTATTCACCCCAGTTTTCTCTAAGAAATTTTTATTTGTCACAGTTAATATTTGATAACTTTTTGTAGAAGATACAATATGTTAGTTTCACTGTTTTGTTGGCCAACTAGGTGACTCAGAATTATCCAGAACCCACTTAAGCAAGACAAACCAAACACAAGACAAATGCCACACATTCTCACATACTTAAAGAATGAGACAATCATACAGAAATACACAATGGAGCACTGATTGCTAGAAGGGGAAGTGTGGAGTAGAAGAGAACAGAAATAAACGCAAAGGGTCTTCTATGGCCTAGGAAGGATGCTGAGAGGGAGTGGCAGAGGCATCAAGGGTAGTAGAGGGGTGTATAGACTTGACCAGTTCATGACAGAGACATGTGTGAAAATATCAGTAAATCCCATTCATTTGTTTGATGCTATAATAAAGGTTAATTCAAAAAAATTATTACATGGGGCTTCTTCCCCATGTAGACAAACTCAGTTTAAAACAATTGAAAACCATTCTGAGAACAACTGAAAAAATAACTCAGATCATCTGAACCTAAACAGCTTCCCTAGAATGAGCAGGTTTACAGGGAGGGACTAGCTCTTGTGAACTCATAAGTGGACAAAGCTGGTCAAAGACAAACATTTTAAAAGTCTTATGATGAACAAAACACAGTAGGAGTCCTTAGGATCGTCCAGAAATATGTTCTCCAAGGACCATTGACAACTCGCTACTCAGAGGTCCTGTTTTCATCCAAACACAGCTTCCTGAAAGATGTAATATGTAGACACACCAAACCAACACCTGAGAAAACCAAAGCTTATCTCTTAATTTTAGTATAATTCCTGGTATCCTCTCTGGTTTTTTGTTTTGTTTTTTCAATCTTAAAATATCTTTACCTCTTCCTTAAATGTTTAACTCTCTTCCCTTCTATATAAACCATTTAGTCCTTTTGCATCTTCAGGCTCTTGCAAGCTTGTGTCTTACCCTCTAATTTATTTCCAAGTACCTTAGTTTTTATTTTTTCACTCTTTATTGTATCAATAGACATGCTTGTCACAAAAGCCTTAAAACACAAGTGACGCTTATTTATTTTACTTCCTGGGTTTTTGTTTTTGTTTTTGTTTTTGTTTTTGTTTTTTTTTTGTTTTGTGGTAGGTAGACCGGAAATTATGTTTTTGAGATCTGATTTGTAAATAATTGTTGAAGTAAAATGTATAATGAAGGTTTCCTGCCCAACCCCCCTGCCCACTTTCAGCACAGAACAGTCATGGTAGCCAATTAAGGATGAGGGCAGAGCATGTACTGAACAGAGGTTTGAGAAAACAAGGTTAGGCCCCCAGAAGTACATGATTAATGACCAATGTCAACAACAAAGACTATGCAGAGGAAAAAATCAGAGGAAATATTCCCTGTTCGGATCTTTTAAAGGAGATATTTTCCAATCAAATTCATTCTTCTAAAGCTAAACTCCTAGTCTTTTACTCCCATGTTATGTGACGAAGCTGACTGGCAGCAAGACCCGCAGAGTCACCTAGCTGAGGTAACAGAGTCACAGCTAGCTGAGGTAACAGAGTCACAGCTAGCTGAGGTAGCAGAGTCACAGCTAGCTGAGGTAACAGAGTCACAGCTAGCTGAGGTAGCAGAGTCATCTAGCTGAGGTAACAGAGTCACAGCTAGCTGAGGTAGCAGAGTCACAGCTAGCTGAGGTAGCAGAGTCACAGCTAGCTGAGGTAGCAGAGTCACAGCTAGCTGAGGTAGCAGAGTCACAGCTAGCTGAGGTAACAAAGTCATCTAGCTGAGGTAGCAGAGTCACAGCTAGCTGAGGTAGCAGAGTCACATAGCTAAAAAAAAAGAAAAATAACAGAGTCACAGCTAGCTGAGGTAGCAGAGTCACAGCTAGCTGAGGTAACAGAGTCACCTAGCTGAGGTAGCAGAGTCACAGCTAGCTGAGGTAGCAGAGTCACAGCTAGCTGAGGTAAAAACAAAAAGATCACAGCTAGCTGAGGTAGCAGAGTCACAGCTAGCTGAGGTAGCAGAGTCACAGCTAGCTGAGGTAGCAGAGTCACAGCTAGCTGAGGTAACAGAGTCACACTAGCTAGCAGTCACAGCTAGCTGAGGTAGCAGAGTCACAGCTAGCTGAGGTAGCAGAGTCACAGCTAGCTGAGGTAACAGAGTCACAGCTAGCTGAGGTAGCAGAGTCATCTAGCTGAGGTAACAGAGTCACAGCTAGCTGAGGTAACAGAGTCACAGCTAGCTGAGTAGCAGAAAAAAAAAAAAAAAAAAAAAAAAAAAAAAAAAAAACAGAGTCACAGCTAGCTGAGGTAACAGAGTCACAGCTAGCTGAGGTAGCAGAGTTCTGCCCACTTACTCTAGCTCCAGCCTTCCAAGGACAGCAGGTCCACTGGGGCCGCTTCTTTCTTGGTGCATTCCTCCCAGAGAAGCTCTGGGACACTGATTTTTTTTTTCAGCCCCAGGGTGACACTCACTCTTTAGTCCCTTAATTTCCCCAAAGATCCCAACTTTCATCAGAAGTGTGGCTGCGGTGTAAGTCCCAAGACTCACCAAGGAACTCTGAGAAACAGTCCCAGGAGACTGCCATCTTGTTAGCTTAATGGGTCCCATGACTATTGTCCGAATACTTCATTTACAAAAAGTTTTCCTACATTCCAAAACCACACCTCATTATTTCAGCCATTAATGCCTCCGTGTTTCCCCTCATTGCATCACTTTTGCATGTGGTGCTTTGGCTTTGCGTGGAGCATGGGGCATGCATCCTGATGTCTATAGGAAAGCCATCTCCATGATCCCAGTGCTGGGGTTGCACAATAAAGTCAAAATATTCTTAAATCTTCCTAAAGGGAGTGCAGACATCAGTTAGTGACTTGGTTAAGTTTATTTAGAATTTTCACATTGACTTTTGCCTGCTCAAAATCAGTGTCCATTAAAACACAGGAAGAAGTATGGCTATAATGGAGTCAATTCAAAAGTTGAAATTCTTCATGCACTGGCTGATGATATCAGCCACCTTCAGGCACATCCAGTGCAGAGGTCACATCCAGGCAAGCAATTCAGACAAATAATTTACTCTGTAGTAGTAAATTCACCACCACAGAGATACAAGGCAGCACTAAGAAAAAGGATTAAAAATGGAAATCTCAGCTGTTAAGTTTGTGTAGTCAAATTCATTTATGAAGTCATGTTCATAAACCTTGCTCTCAGGTTTTCAGGCCCAAATGTTAAAAAAAAAAATCTTACACTAAATTCATACATCAAATCCCATAATTTTATTGCAGCTTTAAAAATCATTTTGTGTGTCTTTTGAGGAAAACAGGGCATGAACATTAGGTTCTGATTATTCCATAGCGTTCAGTGGTACACATCTTTAATCCCGGAATTAGAGAGGCAGAGGCAGTTATATCTTCTGTGGATTTGAAGCCAGCCTGGACTACATAGAGAGTTTCAGGCTTGCCAGGGCTACATACACATAGATAGATAGATAGATAGATAGATAGATAGATAGATAGATAGATAGATAGATAGATAGATAGATAGATAGATAGATAAAAAAAATAAAATAAAATAGATAGATAGATAGATAGATATAGATAGAAGGTGTTCTCATGACACTTCCATGCACATACAGGACATGCTCTGAGCACAATCACTCATTAACCCGTCCTGTACCCCCTTCCTCCCTCCAGTCCCCTGTCTCTCCCCAAGTCATTTCCTTCTTCTCTTGCTGGTTTTCAAACTTAGATTACACATACGACAGCAAGTGTGTGGTGTTTGTCTTTCTGGGTTTGATTTCTCCCACTTAACATGAAGATCCACGGTTTCATCCATTTTTTTCTGCCAATGACATGATTTTTTTCCCCTTTAAGGATGGACAAACTTTATTTTTAAATCTATGTGTCTGTTGATGAGTACCTGGGCTGGTTCTCTTCCGTGCCACAGTAAGCGTGGCTGAGCACACATCTCTGTAGCACGCTGACTTCGGGCCCTCCAGTCACACACCGTGGAGGGCTCCAGGTGGATTACACAGAGGTTCTGATGTTCGTCTTTTATCAACCTTGGGCTGCATCAATGTGTGCCCCCGGTATTGATGTGCACAGGTTCCTTTCCCGTTCTCCTCACCAGCACGTGTTCACTGCCTCCTGGATGACAGCCACTCTGACTGGTAGGAGAGGGAATCTGAATGCCACTTTGGTTTGCATCTGCCTCATTACTAAGAATGGCCAATGTTTTTACCATGTACCTCTTGGCCATTAATACTGTGTTGAGGTGTCTATTCTCTTTAGTTGCCTGCTTCTAAACAATTGATTCTTTTTTGCAGTTTAATTTTATAATATATTTACTATATATTATATTGTATATATTGTACTATATCATATTATATATCTATATTAATCCCAGAACTAGGGAGGCAGAGGCAGTTATATCTCTGTGAGTTCGAGGCCAGCCTGGACTTCAGAGAGAGTTCCAGGCTGGCCAGGGCTACGTAGTGAGACCTGGTCTGACATACACACAAACAAACAAACAAACAAACAAACGAATGAATGAATGAACAAATGGTTTTATTATAACACTTTCATATATCTATATAGTTTGTCAGATGAATACCTGGCAAATGTTTTTCTCCTGTTCTGTAGGCAGGCTCTAATGTTCTCTAAAATGTCAGTTAGAGGTATTGTTTTATTCTGTTCTTTGAGTCTTTGATTTTTTTGGGGGGGTGTGTAAAAATATGATATGAGGCTGGAGAGACGGCTCAGGGGTTAAGAGCACTTGCTGCCCCCACCTCCCCAGGGTGGCTCACAACTTCTGTGACTCCAGAGCCAGAGGATCTGACGCCCTCTCCTGGCCTCTTAGAGTACTACATGCATATGGTGCTCAGGCATACATGGCAGGCAAAATATCAATATACACAAAATTAAAATAAATCCAGCTTTTTAAAAATTATATATTCCAGGTACGTGTGTGTGTGTGTGTGTGTGTGTGTGTGTGTGTGTGTGTGTGTGTGTGTGTGTGTGTGTTATAACTTGTGGCTTAAAAACATATGCAATGTAGGATGACAGGACCAACCTTTGGGCATGTATTACTTCATACAATTTTCATTTCTCTGAGAAAAAAACTTTGCAACACAGATTATATTATAGCTGTAGTCATTATGTTATATGTGTAGGGGGCGGTAGGTGCACATGAGAACAGTGCCCTCAGAGGCCAGAAGAAGGTGTCTGATCCCCTGAAATTGGAGTTATGGGCAATTGTGAGTCCCTACATTAATGCTGAAACCCAAACTCTGGTCTCCTATGACAGCAGTACACCCTCTTAACCACTGAGACATCTCTCCAGCCCCCAACTAAAAGTTTCTACTTTGAACAACATTTCTTAGGCCCCTTTCTCCTGTAGCCTACAGTAAACATTGTATTCTATGCACTCAAACTTTTTAAAAAATATATATGCCTAATAAGTAAGAAAATGTGGCTTAGTTTTTCTGTGCCTGACTATTTTACTTAATAATAGTGGGTTGTTTTGGTTTTTTTTTTTTTTTTTTTTTTTTTTTTTTTTTTGGTTTTTCGAGACAGGGTTTCTCTGTGTAGCTTTGCACCTTCCCTGGAACTCACTTGGTAGCCCAGGCTGGCCTCAGACTCACAGAGATCTACCTGGCTCTGCCTCCCGAGTGCTGGGATTAAAGGCGTGCGCCACCACCGCCCGGCTAATAATAATGTTCTTTAGTTTCATTTATGTTATTCCAAATGATAATTCATGCTATTCTAAAAGGTTAGGATTTCTTTTCCTTTTTGAGGATGTAAAGCATCCCCGTAGAAAATATTATTTATTATACTCTTTACCCATTCATGTATTAGTGGGACTCAGGTTAGGTACCTGTAGGAAATGAAATAAGTATGTCTTGGCTATTGTGAATACATTTGCAATGAACACAAGGTGCAGGCACTTCTCCTTGGCACACTGGTTTCATTTCGTGCAGGTAGCTAACCTGTGAGGGTTTTCAGTCCGGTGGGCTAACAGACCTCATGCAAGCTTTACTTCTAGCCTTGCAAGCAGCTCCCATGCTGCTTTCCATAAGGTCTGTTCTCATTTGCACTCTCGGCAATTACTATGTATTCTTTCTCTCCTGATTCCAGTATTCTTTTTTCTCAGATGTTAACGAGTATGGACATCTAAGGAATAGTGTCACTGAGGAAATAATATCCTCATGCCAAATAATAATAAGAATGCATCAGGTCATTCAGTGAAAGACAAAGCCCATTTAAGGTGTATGAGAGGTGGTGGAGTACCTCTGTGATCCAGCATGGAGGCAGGGGAATCAAGGTCATCCTCAGCTACATAGTTTGAGGCTAGCCCGAGCTACATGTGACTTGATCTCTAAAAAAGAAAAGACAGAAAGAAATTTAGTTAGTATACGCATCAGTTTTGAAAACCATCAATATTAATTTGCAGGTGAAAAGTTTTTGGCATGGGTAGCATTGAAAAATCTTTGTACCATAATAATTAGCCCAAATAAAATATAAATTATGTATTAATACAAGATATCATATAAAAAGATGTCCTTGTTAATTTTTATTCAAAAATGTTTTATTTTTAAATATAGACTATTAAGTTGAAATGTTAGAATTTTTATTAATTAACTGTACTTTTTTTCACTTAAGTTCTTTCCATTTTTTTTTTGAGAATTTCCTACGTGCGTACTGTATTTCCATCATTTCCACCCGTCCCTGTTCTCTGTCCAATTCTCTTATTTAGGCAACCATATTACTGGGATTTCTTGAGACAGCTTCCTGATCTTGTCCAGAAGGCATGCTCTCTCAGCAGGTGTCCTGGTTCGCCATCTCTTAAAATCTTTCTGCTCCTCTTCCATGCGTCCCCTTGACTCTGGAGTGTAGGGTTATGCTGTAGATGTATCAGTTAGGGCTGCACCCCATGGTCAGTTGTCGGCATTTTGGCCAAGTGTGGATTTCTGTAGTGATCTCCATCTGCTGCAGAAAGACATTTCTTTGCTAAGGGAGAGAGCTGCACAGCCCTATGGGTGTGAGTATTTTGAAGACAGTTAGAAATTATATTTGTTTAGAAAAGTGACAGGGCTAGGTTCTCCTCCAGAGTCTAGGACCTCCCTGGTCATGGGTACTTAGCTAGGTGTGCAGTACCATCCATGAATTCACTCCTATTGAACAGGCTTACAGTCCAACTAGACAGCTCTTGGTTATTAATTTGAAATGTAATTTTTAGATGTCTATACCTTTTAAAAAATGATCTTGCAACTGGGTGGTGGTGATACACTCCTTTAATCCCAGCACTCAGGAGGCAGAGGCAGGTGAATCTCTGTGAGTTTGAGGCCAGCCTGATCTACAGAGTGAGTTCCAGGACCGCCAGAGCTGTTACACAGAGAAACCCCGTCTCGAAAAACCCAAAGTAAAATAAAATAAAAATGATCTTGTTGTGTCTTGAAGCATTCCTCAAATCCCCCACATATCTCCTTCAATTACCAACTACCAAATATTTGCTCACTGTTCAGCGTAATCTAGATCCAAATAATGAACTCAGTGCAATAGTGTTAAGTCTGGTAGTTTCCATAATTGTATTGAATTAAATGTTTTCACATGTGTTAAGAAAAATAAAATGATATTTATTTACATAGTATTTTATTCTGGGATTCCTTTTCTCTCTTTGGCTAGTAAGCTAATGTGTTTTAAGTTATTATTATTAAAAGTTCAATATAAAAAAAAAAGAAGCACCAACTCAGTACTCATTTTAGCAATGAAATTGCTTGATTAAAGTATGAATATTTTTATGTCGCATATGATGGTTTTTAAGTACTTTTGTATGAACTGGGAAGGCAGAGAATATTGTGGCTTGCCATGTTGTGCTCTGTACTTTGCTGAAGGGGTCTAGGACTCAACTTAGACTCTTTGAAGGATATGTATACGTCCTTGTAACTCATAAGCCTGTTTTATCAGTATGGCCCAGAATTCTTTCTCAGTCTTAAAATGTCACCAACATCCATTTCTTTCCTGTCCATTATCAGAGCTTTCTGGGTTTTGTTTTTCATTTGGGGTCTTGTTCTATCATGTTACATATTTTGAGGTGCCACAGTCCTTTGGGTCTTCATATCCCTTAGTGTTTTCTGTGAGTTTGAAGATATGCACACACTTTGGCTTTTATCGGTACTCTTTGAGGGTAGACGCTTAAGGGGCAAGTGAAGATGATGTGGGACAGCCCAAGTGTGCATGGTGTCTCTAACTGGTTAAGGTGCTGCCTTTGCTCTGCTGTTGGGTGAGGGGACCTGCTGGACTCCATTATCCAGTGAGACCGAAGGCAGAACTATGTGTGCATCGGGTAGAACTGCTGGCTGGGACTGAGGTCCACTGGACAGGTGTCCACAGATGCTCACTCTGGGCGGGCAGTTCTGCTACTGGGTTACAACCCGGGCACAGATGTTAGGTGTAGAGTCTCCCTAAGGCGAGTCTTACAAAAATCCAGTTGAAACTTGCTTTGTATCCAGAAAGTCCAGGCCCTGTCCTCTCCGTGTGGAGATGGCACCTCTGCCTAGGTGTGGCTGTTGGACACTGCATTAAGCAGAGCCACTGCTCAAGTTCCAGGTCAAAGTCTGGCCACTGTGCTTCTCCAAAGTGTTCCGACAGGAGTCTCCCCGTGAACATGTGGTCACTTCGTGCATCTTTGTTGTGAATAGGGAGGCTGCTCTCCTCATGAGCCAGGCCTGTTTACTTACCATCCTTCTCTGAAGTGTGTAGAGTGAGAAGTCTCTCCCCTAAGACATGAGAGACAGATAGGATTTGTTTTGCTTTTATTGGCATGTGCCAAGCTCTGGGTACCGGTCTCATTCCTAGCATTCCTGTTCTTGGCATTGTGTTGGAAATCTATTGGCTGTAAATGCCTACACTCATTCCTAGGCTCTTTCTTTACAGCACAATATGGTTTTAGTTACAAGTAAAAATGAAATTTAATTTTATATCATACTGTCTTATGATATAAAACTGCTATAACTAAAACCATTTGCTGAGGTAGGAAAAACCTCTTTAAATATGAAGTTGTGGGGGAAAAAAGAGTGTCCACCTGGAGAAAAATGAAATTAGACACTTACCTCTCCCCCACATCCAAAAATCAGCCTAAATGAATTGCAGGGTTTAATATATGACCAGTGTAAACATATTGGAAAAAATATACGGGAAAAACTCCATAGTTTGGGGCTGGACCTGATTTGGGAGGTATGACACCAAACCACAGGCAACTAAGCAAACACAGTCAAGTAGGATTATATCAAACCAAAAATGCCTTGCACAGTGAAGGAGGGAAGCAATCCAATGAAGCAAAAGAGAAAAATGCAAACTTTACATTTGAAGATAAACAACATTAAAACATATCCCTAGTGGTAATTTTAAGTTTCGTGTATCTATTGGGCATGTGTATACCTTTTGACAAATATCTGTTCGAAAACTTTGCCCATATTTTAAATTTTTATTTTCCTGCTATAGATTGGGTTCTTCATATGTCTGACTAGCAGACCCTCCTTAAAAAATAACAAAACTTGGGAATACGTAAAGATACACATTGGAATTATAGAAAACAACATGCATGAATCTCGCATACAAAATGTAGGTCAAAGAAGCCAGATGCAAATGCCAATCAGAGCATATTGGTAAATGTAGGTGCCTGCTCGTCAGATTAGCTTGGCTATCCATGGAGGTATGTTGATTGGGAGGAGGTATGAAAGACATTCAAGCTGATGGTCAAGTTTTGCTTGACCAGAGCTTTGGTTGCATAAACTTCTTCACACAGCAAAATCACATAGACCTTTAGACTTTAGATTTGCATGTTTCCTTTTGTATTTATGCTTCCACAATGACCTTGGCAAAGCTCAAGAAACAAACTGTACCAGAGTAGATATTGTAGAGAAAACACCAATAATGTAGGTACACACACACACACACACACACACACACACACACACACATTTTGCTTTGTTTATCTTTAGACAGGACCCTGCTACATAGCCCAGGATGGCCTCAAACTCATAGTCCTCCTTGCCAGCCCCATCAGGGCTGGGTTTTGTTTTCTGTCCCCTAACCTAGATATATTTAAAGTATGATAGATTTCGTTGTGAGCAATAGATAAAGAATTAGTTGTAAGCTTCAAAGGATCACTTATGGCATGTAATAGTAAACCTAGCACTTAAATGATGTCATCCTTGGATATCTGTAAGACAATACAAGGCTCTGAGAGAGCAAGTGTTTGAGGTCACAGGTCACAGTAGCAGATATGAGTGTAATGGAGTTGTCTGATGCTTCTAAGTACCCTAAAAACTCAGACAAAGAAAATGATGAATTCATATTTCACAATTTAATATTTGTGGCCTGAATAGAATACAGATATTATTGTCTTAAAATAATTATCTGTCTCATTGAGTTTTCTAAAATCTGAGCTTTCTAAAAATTCAAACCATAGTTTTGTTATACCCACTGGCAATTTCATGTGGCCCCAGGAAACATTTTATTTTAAGTTCTGTAAGATAACCCATAGGGACCCTGAGAAGTCTTAGTCAATGGTACTAACAGGAACCAAACATATTCCCAGAGCAAGCTCCCCAGATAGCTCAGATCAGGCTATCTCCTTTCCCAGATGAACTGGAAGGCGAATCAGTTCACAGTATTTAAGACATGCAAATGGAATCACACAGCTTCCTCCGTCCACACCTCCAGCAATTCCTTGCCAGGGCAGCCGACCGACCTCCCGAGACTGTCCTGCTGCCTTGTCATCACTTGATGATCTTTGGACACAGAAAGTGAGCATCATTCCACCAGGTAAGAGCCAACTGAGACAAAACAAAACAACAAAACTCCTCGGTGGATAATCGCAAGTGATGGGCTTATCGACTATCAATCAACTTGTACTTCTTTTAGGAAAATTGAAGGTCTATAAATTAGAGAAATTTTTATGAAAAAGCTGATCATTTTTATATCACAACTTCTCTGAATATGATTCCACCACTGCCTCTTAGTATATCATCAGCTGGGCACAAGACAAAATATGTGCTTTTTGCTTAATGGATTTGTTTACATATTGGAATAGCAACTGCTATAAATTACTATTTCTAAAGTTGTTCAAGTATCTTCAGTCTAACTCAGAATATTGACAATGGCCTGATAGTACAAGAATGTCAACCCAGCTATGTCAGAGGCAAAGGCAGGAGACATTAGGGAAGTGGGAGGAAATGGGGTTAAGGCCAATGAAGATTTAGACTGGACGAGAAAAAGCTTTGATTTTCAAACCTGAGCCCCAGACTCTATTGAGAGAGCACTTTGATTTAAATATATGTGCAGGTGTCTCTCCCCATACTGGGGGCATCTTTTGCTACTTGCCTATATATTTTGAAAACAACATAGGCTCTGTTTAAACAATTTCTGGCAAACTGCAAAGTAACTTGCTGAAAGCCCAGACTCTGCATCTTGGAAAATGTGATACTTAACACCAGGCCAAGTACTGAGCAGATTCCCATACATACTCATGTGATGACTGTCCCTCATTGTCAGCTTAACTGGATTTAGAGTCACCTAAAAGACTGATGCCATTTTCTTTGCCTCTGGGTGTATGTTGATGTTAGCTACTCCTCCCTGCCATGTCTTGCTCTTGTTGATGGATCCTATCTTCTAAAATTTCATACCCAAGTCAAGCATTTTGGTGATAGACATGGTACAGTAACTAAGACAATTTTCTAATAAATCATTTGCCATCAATAACCTAAAACATTTACACTGTCATTGAAATATCTGATTGAAGGAAAAGCACATGGTTATATAGACTGAGTTCTCCAACTTCACGAGTGTCTCAAAGCCATCCTTCATTGCTCCTGAGTACACTTCCCCCATCTAGATAGATTCAACCTCCTCCACACATCCTCTGTTGGCACCACCATGAAACCTGCCTGCTATCTCTCCTAGCCAGTCAGTACCACCAGTGGCCAGAATTCCACTTTCTCCAAGCATCAACTTTACAAATCGCGGATAATAGAATTGCTATAAATGAAGCCATGTAATTAATATCTGTGGAATTCAAAGAAGCCACTTAAATCACTGAGGTGGGAGATGGTGGTTGCCAATCCGAGAGAGAACGCCCGTTGAAGATGGAATGCAGAGCAGTGTCGGAGTTAACTGCTCTGCACCCCAACATTGTATTTGTCTCCTTTATTTTTTGGCCTGAGTCTAAGCTGGCCCTTCTCTCACAGTGTCTAGGAACTAAAATTACAAACTCATAGAAATTGGAAATAATATACACAATAAAAAAATCTGCCTGTTAAATTGTATCTAAATTCAGTTAATGAGCCATTCTGGGGGGGGGTGCGGGAAGCAGGATCTGAACACACCAGAGATCTGAATAATGAAGTTGACTGGAAATTCAAGCCCAGGTGAGTTAGGGATTCAGGCTGCAACAGAAAACACAGCAGGAGGAAATTCCTCCTCAGTTCACATCATATGTCATGACAATTCCATCAACTGAGAGAAAAGGCAGGTAGGTCCCCACCTCTCATGCCTAAGGAACTACAATATTTATTCTCATTTGCCAACTTGATCAGATCTAGAATCACCTAGAAAACAGAACTTCTAGGCACACCTATGAGGTATTGTTTACACTAAGGTGAGCCTCTGAGAATGTCTTGCTTGGATTAAGTGATGTGTGTGTTCACATTACATGTGTTCCTCAATAGAGAACATTTATCCAACAGTGTTGGTAGAATGATTTTTTAAGTTAAAAAAGGCTCTTAAGAAAAAATAACAATGGAATTAATACTAAAGGTGTGTGTGGGGTGAATCAGCAATGGAAAGAAAATGAGATTCAGAAAATCTATAGGATGTTAAGAAGGAAATGTGTTAATAATGAGAGTAAAAATATAAAACTACTCTATCCTTTAAAACAACATTGAAATGTTTATGAGTTGACTTGCTTCAATACATAGAAAGCAAATGCATAGGACTGCTTCCCACTAGACTCCATGGAGAATTTAAGAGCAAGAGAACTTGGTAGATGTGCTCTCCCTTCTTCCTCCCTTTCCTCCTCCTCCTCAGTTCTTTGAAATGCCATTTAGATAAGCTGCTTCTTGGTGTTAGTTTTCTGGTGAAAACCATGACTCTGTAGACAACATGGAGCTGCAGACACATGTTCTGAGCCTGCCTCCTATTTCTGTCCCCTCCCTTAGCTGTGTGTGGTCCCTGCATCTGAACACAACTTGAGCAGACATGTCCAATCACACAAGAGTGACTCACTTCATCCTCAGGGGCTTCTCAGATGTCCCACAGCTGAGATTGGTGGTCATCCCGTTTTTCTTGCTCGTCTACACATTTGGCCTCCTGGGGAACAGCTCCATCATCATAGCAGTGATGAGAGACAGTAGGCTTCACTCCCCCATGTACTTCTTCCTGAAGAATTTATCTTTCCTGGACATGAGCTACACTTCAGCCACCATCCCCAAGGCAGTGCTTATATCCTTCACAGGCTCGGGAGTCATCTCCTATTTCAAGTGTGTAGCACAGCTTTACATATTTATCACACTTTCCTCTACTGAATGCTTCCTGCTCACGGCCATGGCTTATGACCGGTTCCTGGCCATCCTCAGACCACTGCTCTATGGCACCATCATGAGCCAGAAATGCTGTGTTGAGCTGGTGGTCACTGCCTGGGTGAGTGGGACCATCTACTCAGCCTTCCACACTTTCAACACCTTCTCCCTCCCCTACTGTGGACCCAATGTTGTTGAACACTTCTTCTGTGACATCCCCCCAGTCATGAGACTGTCCTGCACTGATTACCGTCTCCATGAGGAGGTGGGCTTTGCCGTCAGCAGCTGCATTGTCATGAGCTCCTTTGCCCTCACGGTCCTCTCCTATGTGGGCATCGTGTCCACAGTTGTCCGCATCCCCTCAGTGGATGGCAGGTGGAAGGCCTTTTCTACCTGTTCCTCTCACCTGACCACAGTCCTCTTGTTCTATGGAACTGGAAGCTTCGTGTACCTGAGGCCTGCCTCTCGGTACTCCCCCATCCAGGGTCGCCTGGCATCTGTTTTCTACTCTGTCCTCACTCCTTCTTTGAATCCAGTTGTCTATTGTCTGAGGAACAAAGACATGAAGTTTGCTCTGCAGAAACTTTACTGTGGAAGAAAGTCCTGAGTCCTACAAGACTGCGGTGTGTGGCTCTTAGGGGCTGATGGATGTTACTGGAGCCAAGTGTTTTACACACACACACACACACACACACACACACACACACACGCACACACACATCATACCCCCTTTCCCTTCCTGTGACACTTGACATTGCTGATCAAGCCAGTTGCAGAACCTGCAGGAGGTCACCGCAGTCCCTGCAGTGACCTTTCAACTCCAAGGGATTCTATACCCTCTTCTGGCCTCCATGGCCTTCCTGACCTATGTGCACTTCTCTACATGCAGATATACACATCAATAGTAGCATTTCAAAAATTCAACTATGTGTCTCAGAATGTCCTAAGAAATTACCGATTAAATAACAAATCAAGTGAAAACAATTCTACCTAGATAGATTCTTGAGACAGAAAGACAAACAAGCCAACAAAGAAATATATGTGTCTGCCACCAGAGACCTCTGACCTGTATTCAGCTGATGAAGATGTGTGGTGATTGGTGTTAACCATATGCTGACCTGCCTCCTACCTGCCCAGTCTTGTACCACGGGGTGACCTAGACAGTTCCTTCAGTCTTGTTCTCATCTCCGTTTGCAGAACCTGAATTTATACACGAGGAAATGGCCAGCCCTCTTCCCAGGCTCTATCAGAACTCTCAGGAGCACCGTTTTTATTGAGTGGCTGCGAAGTCCTCACATGGCATAGACTTTCTCCCCTAACCAGATCCTGTATCGCTCCCTCTGTTTCACTATGAATAATGTGCTATTGTTTGATTTCCACTGGATGTCTTCTACAGATCATAAAAGTGATTTTACTATGTCAGTCCTAAGCATCTTCACCCCAGTTCTCAAATGTACCTTTTGGGTTTTACATACTTCAGGAACAGGGCTTCTCACTGCCAATGACAGACACTGTCTCTCTGACAAGCTCTGCAATGTGATTTTATCATAGACCTTCATCTGTTGGTTCAGGGCTTTGCCTTTGTGTGTATGTATTTATAATTGGATACTGTCCACTCTTCCATAAAGTATTTAAGTTCCTTTGTAATTAAAAATTTACTCAAGTCAATTTATGAGAAATGTGGTCTCATCCCGTATACTTCAGGGATTGTTCTGTAGTGCTGTTTTAACTCCTTCTTTTCCTGCCTCCGCTTCCCACGTGCTGGCATTATAAGGAAGACTCACAAGGGTTTAGTAGTCAGTAAGAATTCTGAGTCCTGTTTCTTACTTTGTAACAATCATGGCACCCCCCCAACTCAGTATATTGGGGTACTTATCAAATTTTGTTTCTCAAAACTTACATTAGTGTTGGGTGCTGTGAGCTCAAGTCAAACATCTAATATTTAAAATAAATAAAAAATAACTTTCTTAAGCTGGGTGGTGGTGGTGCATACCTTTAATCCCAGCACTGGGGAGGCAGAGGAAAACGGATCTCTGTGAGTTTGAAGCCAGCCTGATCTACAGAGTGAGTTCCAGGACAGACAAGGCTACCCAGAGAAACCCTGTCTCAAAAAGAAAAGAAAAAGGAAAAGAAAACTAACTTTCATCTCAAAAAAAAAAAAAGATGTGATCATAATGTGTGATTGTAAATATTTATAATGTTCGGATATTTCCCTCTCTTAAATTATCATCAAGTTATACAGAAACAAACATGTTTTCTCATACAGTCCATACAACAGAATCAAATATACATGAAGAATGTGAAGGTTCACAATTTATTTTTAGTGCTTTTCTGATAGGGAATGTTTTATCTAATGCTGCATGATGTAGAATGGATATTATTTTGTGTATCTACATTACATAAAAAGTGGTGAGACAGTGTTATTTTTACATTAGCCTAAGTTTTTAAAAAGATGCATTTTAGAAACTCAAGAAAAGAGTTTTAAAAAATAAGTGTAACTAATATGCTAAAAGAAAAAATGAAAATAAAAATAGAAGACAGAAAATGATGAGAAATGGAAAAATAATTATAAAACATTTACAAATATGATAGTCAAATCTAATTCTGTCAATAATTATTTTAAGTATAAATTATCAAAATATACCATTAAAAGACAGAGACATGCATAATTGTTCATGCTCTTAATCCTAGCATTTCAGAGACAAGGATGGATGGACCTCTATGAGTTTGAGACTAGCCTGGTCTATATAACAAGTTCTAGGCCATTCAGGGATACACAGTAAAACCTTGCCTATAAAAAATGATAGTTTAGATTTTTTTAAAGATACAACTATATTCAATCTATAATTCCATTTAAATAAATATGTAGATACACACAAACTAAAAGTTAAGAAATTGAGAAACGTTGGGGCCAGCAAGATGGCTCAGATGGTTAAGGCCACCATCCACAGATACACACATCCACACAGATGCAAACATGCATATACACATACATGCACACCACACACATACACATGAAAGAGAAAAACAAAAACAGAAACGTGTTGCAATACTATCATAGACTCACTTTTCTAGAAAAACATGAAGAATATAAATGCCCCTGTGTTCATTGCTGATATCATTTTTCTTCCCCATTTTTCTGGTTCATGAGGTCTGGAAGAACATGTTGATTTAGATTCATTTCTTATCAAATTTCTGCCTCAAAGGCAAACATTATCTGACTTTAACCTTTGCTACTCAACACTTAAAGAACAGTATCTCAGGGAGAAATACAAACTTTCTACCTTAAATAATTCACAAGAACTTTTTGTTTTAATTAGCATACTCACTGTCCTTTCCCCTCCGAGAAGTGGCCCCATCTTTCAAGGCTACATTTTGCATCTCAGTTTCATGAACGAATAAGATGATTGAGATTCATGTAGGTTGTTTAGTACACAGACCTGTGTGAAATGACCAGGGAACAAAAACGCATCCTGAGCATTCTTTCTGTACCTTCTCTCTTACTGTTCCCAGGCTTGGGTACAGCTCCTTGCATTCACATTGAACCATGTCACACAGGAACCCTGTGGTGACCTAGTACTCTAAGGATGGTGCCCAGAGTCTGAAGGGCATCACAGGAGCACACAAATACTGTGCCTGGTCCTGCTCTGAGGCTCAAACAATATAAGTGGCCTGTTCCACATGGAAACATTTGTCACCCTGAGGGAAAGTTCAGCAGAAGCCACATCTCCATTCACCAGGAACCCTATCTTCAAAGTAGAGAAGGAAAGACGGTGTTTCATGGCAGGTGAGTTCTTCCAAAGTCCTGATCTTGAGATGTTGCTGATGGAGGTGTGACTAGCAAACACCTGTAACTGTGAGACCTAGATGAATGTTTAACTTTATTCATGGAGAACTCCAACTAAATTTACCCTTTCTCATATCTTACATTCTTTTGGTCAAAGACATAACTATTTCACTTTATAAAAATGAATACATGACTTAGTTCCCACATGGCAATTCACAACCAAGTGCAAGTCCAATGCCTCTTCTGACCTCTACAGGCTTATGCATTGCACATGGTGCCCATACACATACAATTAACTAATTTTAAAATCATTTTTAAAAGTAGGCAAGATGTATTAATAGACATGTCTTACAAAAACATTGGAAATGAACATCTTCATACATAAACAAAGTAGGCCAGACTCAGAAAAAAAAAAAACAAATATTGTGTGTTTTTCCTTGGAAGTAAAAACTCAATTTCATATGTAAGGTTTTATTTATTTTTATTCATACTATCTTTTAATGAACCCAACTTCCCAGTGTTAAAAATCAGGGAACCAAAAGGTTTCCAAGCAGTCTTATTACCCAGATATATATTAATATAAGGAAATCATCTCAAAACAGCACGCAAACACAATCCCCAGAGCACAATATAAAAGTCTTCTAATAAATATAAATATTTAGTACATAAGAATGTGAAATTACATAAGCAAAAGTCTGTCATTAGCTAATGTTCACTTGCAAGGTTTACTTATTGCACATTGCATCAGTTTCTCCTAAGAATAAAACAGCTTCCGCTGCCCTCAGTCTTTACAGCAGTACACAGCTAAACTCATCTTCTGAAATCCAGTGTCTACAGCATCCGAGTAAACCCAGTTACTGAGTGAGCAGAGCACTAACAGTCCAAATTACAAAAGGTCCCCAGAGCAGGAGGCAGTTCACACATTGCAGAAGGCACACGATTCTCTACTATGGTAAGTGCATTCAGTATTATTTTAAAAAGACAAAGCTGTACAGAGTAGAAAAGGTGTATATATACTCGTGAGACAAAGCGACAACTTTATGATCAGATACTACTGCAGGCAGGCCCTACCTACCATCCACATATGAAGAAAGATGGGCAAAGAGCTTTGCTCATTTACTTGATGAGGCGAGGGGAGACACTGGCATCTCACAGTGGATCAGTTCGTATCTTGGAGCTCAGACTGTAAGAAAAGGGCTGTGGACAATATCAAGTCACTGGATTCACCATTTAATTCCTTCACATGTGAAGGATTCTGGGGAATCAAAGTTTTGTCTATTGCTGAAAAGATACCAAACCCATAAAGCTATGTTCTTCATTTTCAGAAACATTTTTCAATTAGGCAATTTGAATTAAACCAGCAAGACTAATACAAAAGGACAATTTCGATTTTTAAGGCTGGAAAATATTTCATAGGGTCACTTATCTCAGGGTTTTAAAAATGTTCCACAGAGCACTTGAGAATCAACAAAGGAAGTCGAAACATCTGCAAATACAAATTTTAAAACGTTTTAAAGATTTATTTTTGGGGTGTGTGTGTGACAAGTACGCAAGTGCCTTAGAAGGTCAGAAGAGGGTACTGGATCCCCTGGAGCTGGAATTACAGGCTGCTGTGAACCACAAACACGGGTGCTGGGAATTAAACTCAGGTCCTCTGCAAGAACAGCAATTGCTCTTAACCACTGGACCAGTTCTCCAGCCTCTACCCACAATTTTTTTGAAACAGGGTCTCAATGTAGCCCAGGCTGGCCTTGAATTCACTGTGCAGGTGAGGACGTCCTTGAACTTCTCAACTTCCTGCTTCCCCTCTCAAATGCTGGGGTTCCAGGCACCACCAGGACTGTTTGTTTTTATGCGGTGCTGGGATGGAGCCCAGGGCTTCACATATGCTAGGCAAACACTCTACCAACTGAGCTACACCCCCAGCCCTGAAATATTATTTTTACAAAACAAAAACTTCTCATCACACCAATTGGTTACTCACTAAATTCTAATGAAACTATATCACCAATCATTGTGATGTTTTCCTACACTGACGTAATGGTGACCACACTTCATGAAGTTGATAAAAAGGACCCCATATTAATAAAATGCAGCTTCTGTATAACTGCGGTAGCATGTGTGCATACACTCGGTGCATATGGACTCTCACATTTTACTGGAAGTTTCACTGCTAAGGTTTGAAAACCACAGATACAGTCTGTTTCCCAACAGAAGCCTACAGCAGATAAGGCTGGCTATCTCGGGCTGGGAAACATCACACACAGCCAGGCCAGGCCAGAGGCCAGCACTGCACTGGCCTCCACACCCACGAGGACTCCTCAGCCATTTGGTCCTTCACTGTCCTGTAGTGACAGTTGGTAGACAACTGAAGTCTTCAGTATTTGGGGGGCAGAATCAAGTCAGGTCTTTTTCTTTGAAAGGGAGTTTATTTGCATGCTCATTAAGATTTTAATCAAAAAATCAATAAGCAGCAAATTCAATCATGTACCTTTGTACTTAGGAAAATAGGAACATTTGCAATTAATCAGTGAGAAAATTTCTATGGAATGCTAAAATTTCTTAAAGGTGACTTGATTTCATGCACTAGTTTTATTATAGGTTGAACTGTTAACATCAATGTTCTTCTCCATTAGCCATGGCCGAGATTGTCCGAGAGCTGTACTCCTATTACTGTACTCTCTTCTGACTTCGAAGGAGTTCAGAGAAACGGGAAGAAAGGTAATCGCTCTCTGGATTTCAGAGGTTTACAAATGTGTGGTGAAAAGCTTCATCTGATCTTCCTTTTCTTTTAATCTAAGAGAATTGAGGAAATGGAAGCCTCTGAACAATGTCTTTCTCTAAAATAAACACTCTAGCTCAGGACTGGATGACTCAGTGTAACCTGGAAATATAAACGTGTGTCTGCAATAACCTTCTGAAAAGCCAAGGCACATGGGCACAATGAACACCTCCCCAAGTCCAGAGAACAGCCACAAAGATTCTTCCAGTGGAGTCCATCTGCAAGACGAAGTCCCAACCTCGGAGTCCTTCTCCGAGTGCTGCAGCACGGCATTGATAAAAAGCAGTCCCAGAACCCACTGCTGAAGTTACACAGACATCAGGAAGCAATGGGGCCCTGGTAGTAAAGGATCCAGAATGAACCACAAGGGGGCGGAGTGCACGCTCCTCAGGTCCCGGCAGAAGCAACTCCCACTGAGACTTTAGTTTCACTCATTTATCTCAGATGGCTACAACTTTGAACACTCTAAATTGTAAACCTAGCTAAAAAGACACAGAACACTCCATCCCTGAAAAGCAGTAGTATTGCTGCTATCTGTAGCAAAGGGCTCAAGAGCAACCAAGAACAGGTGGACAGTGGGGACCTGGCCAAACAGTAGCAAAGTGTAACCCACCCTACATGGAAGACATGGGAGTTTACTTCAGAATGGGACATATCATCAGAATAGCAAAAATAAGAGGGTGGGAAAACTGATCTTCCTGTGTGCAATGCACCCCTCCACTCCTCCTCTATGACCACAGTGTATTTGGAGCTCACAAGAACAAGAGTCTTCCCACTCAGGGCCTGTGGGGCTGGCCTGCCTCATCAGCCATATTAAGAATATAGTTAGCCATGTCATCTTCAGTGGGAGCATCTGATACCACCCACGATTCGTTTGTTCCAGTCTTCTGTAGGCAACAAATGGGGCAGTTCCTGTGTCGATCACTCCATTTATCAATACACTTCTGACAGAAGCTGTGAGCACAGGGCAGGATGAGGTCAGCCCGGCCGTCCATGCAGATACAACACTCCTCCTCATCAGTCAGCTGCTTCACCCTGCCCATCCACAGACTAGCCTGACACGAGGTTACAGGGGACAGGTTCCCATCAGGCTCTTCAGAGGTGGAGCTCTGAGCCAACACTCCAGCAGCTTGACTTGTGATGTCTTTATAAAGCTGAATAAACTGGTATAAATTCATGATCCGTGATGCTTCCACAATACCACTGCTTTTGTTAATCTTGGTACAGACCACCCGTACAACCACTTTCCAAAATGTAGAGGAATCAGACCTAGGTTGTACCTCAAAGAGAAGATGATTTTCCTGGCCAGCAGCTACCTTAGCAGTTCCTGTTCAAGACATGCTCTCCCTGAGCCAGCGACGACGACGCTGGTGCTGCTCAGCTAAACCCGCTAGGCGGCAGCGGCGCGGCGGCCGCCCTAAGTTTTATTTTTATTTACATGTTCTGAATGAGTGTATGGTGTGTGTGTGTGTGTCCACGAAGGACAGAAGATGGCATTGGATCCTCTAGAAATGAGATTACGGGAGGTTGTAAGCTCCCCAACATATTATTGGTTGGGTCATCTGAAAGAGTAGCAAGTGCTTTTAGACATTGAAAATAATGGAGAAATGTTTAGAAAAAGTAACAAAACTTCGGCAAGAGAAAGGCAGAGCAAACAAGAGAAATAGGGGTGATGTAATTATGTTCAAATATATCACATTTGAATGAAAATACTATGAAAGCACTTTTAATAATGAATAAATCTTAAAGCATTTATTATAAGAAAGAACTGACATTACCTTTTTGAGGAAAAGTTTTATATGGTTTTATGTGTATGGTATAAAATATAAACTGGCCAAATTTGGGGGTGTGGCTATACAAATGGCAAGCCTTTAACATTAACAAGTGTCAGGAAAATGCAAACTGAAATCACAATAAGTTACCATTTGTATGAGTGAATTTGTCAGTAACAGAAAAGTTGACAAGTGTTATTGAGAATGTGAAGATGAGCAACCCATATTTAAAAGGAGCTAAAAATGGGTGGATGTTCATTATGGAAAATGTGAAGGTCTCTCAAAAAGATTAAAATGCAACTACTGTAACAATTGGCAAGTCCAATTGTGAACATATAAATAAAGGATTTCAGGTCAATGTGCCCGAGATTCCTGCTCTGCTATAGTTATTGCAGAACTATCCATAGGGGTCAAGGTATGACAATTACTAGTGTTCATCCATGGGTACATGAAAAGGAGACGTGAATATCCACAATGAAATACATCTCAAAAATAGCAAAACCTTGTTACTTTAGACGACATAAATAAACTTGAAGGACGTCACGCTAAATGGAATAGCCAGGTAGAGAAACACACTTCATGATGTCGCAGGTTTAAGTGGGAAAAGTCTAAGAATAAAGTGATAAGTAGTCAGCCTTGTTCCATCAACGATTGGTACCCTTTACTGTCACTCAAAATATTCTCTCCAATCATGGAGGAGACTCGGATCTGTCCAATCAGATACATGCTCTGAGGCGGGGCGTACTTTCCCGAGCTGTCTCCCGCTCCGCCATGTTGCTTCCGGTTTCCGCTGAGATCGGGGCCCTGGGTTTTTTGGCTCTACGTTCTCCTTCTGGTGAAAGCCACACAGAAGCTGACGTCCAGCACCAAGGTGAGTGCAGCCTCTGGGGAACCGGCGGGAGCTGGCCGGGGTCGGTCCTCAGCTCTTCGGCTGTTCCGGGTGCAGACGGCGCTGGGCTGGGAACCTGTGCGGGGCTGAGCTCACTGCCTGTCTCTCTCCATTCTGGAAGCTGTGCTCAGCCTGGCCCTGTTCCTGAGTCCTTCTCCTGCGGCTCCTGAGCTTAGTCCTCCCTCCACCAAGTTGTGCTGTGTGGTCCCACGCTGCAGTTCAAAAGGACATTGCAGACTCTGTATGATGCTTCATTGTGAGGGCTTCACCGGAGAGGAAGGCATTGAGGAGTCAGTCCCTTGACCGATTAGTAAGGGGAAAAAGCTGGTGGGGAGGATGTTGGCAGAGAAGCGATGGCTGGACTCCTAGGTGAGGGACCAGCGACTTTGGGGTGCTAATCAGCCAGATCACAGTTACCAGAGACTTAGCCATCACTGCGTTCTTGCTTCATTGCTCAGGGCATCTCTTCAGACCTGTTGTGTCTGGAGGAAAGAGCTATGACACAGCAGTACTTCACAGAGGAGCCGAGCTGCCTCATTGTGGTTTTAGCTCCTTTGGACCCACACTCAGAACTGTGGCTTCCTGGAGCCTATGGTAGTTTTACTTCTAGTGTTCTGAATAACCTAATACTCGTTTTTAAAAACAGTATAGAAGCGGTGTGTAGGGACACAAAGTTACCATCTCAGCCAGTTCTCTCTGGGATAACATTTTAAAAACTGTAGAGATCTCATTTGTTGTAGCTACACCAGCTAGAGCGAGTGAATTTGTGGGAGGGAGCTAGGCCGAGGCCTGACTGCAGAGAGACCAGCCATTGTGAAATACCACTGCAAAAGACCTACAGAGAATTTGCCAGTGTGGTCTTGAGAGGAAACCATCTAGGTTGGAGGAGACACACTTTCTGTGAAATTTAAATATGTAACACAAGATCTACTAGTAGGACAGTTCTGTATGGTGCATTTGTGTTGAACTGTACCAAATTGACAGGAACCTAAGTAATATTGCCTTTGTAGCTTCCTATGATTTCTGTGACTCAATAATGTTCATTAAACACCCACCCTTAAAACATTGAATTATTTTAGAATGACATAGTTGCTAAGCAATCATCAGCTGTTTCCATTAGCCTGTGTATAATTGAATGATGAATCTCTACCATTTAATAAAATTCCTGATGCTCCTTCAACAAGATCTATTGTGGCAGTTTTCAAGTATAATACACTATTTCCGTACAGGGAGACATTTTCGTTGTCTTGTATCTTTCTCCCGGTCTTTGTGAATTGGGATCTGAAAGCAAGATCCTATCTAGTGAGTTAATTTCTGTTGACCTTCTCTTCTAGCTGCGATTGCACGGTCCTCTCATGTCTGAAAGAACGAGGACAATGGACACATATGAGGTAAGTTGTATAGTTAGCCTCACCTTGTCTTATACTGTAGTTTAGGACTTTTGAAAATTGGAATGGAAGAATAAACCTAATGTAAGGTAGATACATCCAGATGAAAGCATGGGATGTGTTGACGGAGCCGCATTATAAGGTCTTTTGTAGAGTGATTAAGTCACATGCAACGTGGTCTCTAGTTCTCCTGACATGGTCTGTTTGTTGTAAGGGTTAGACTGACTCAGAAAGTGCCAGCTTCTCGTGTCCTGTGAGTTCTAAACAGGCTGCATGGACACGTGCATGCCGTGGACAGAGCTGCATTCCCAGGCTGGAGATGAACACAGCCTTCAACAGTGTCAGTTCACAAGTGCTCAAGCTCAGATCGATTCACAGGGCTCTTCTTTGCTGGCTAAAGTTGTATAGTTCCAGAGAGCTTTAGGAAGGCCCCACTTACGTCAGATGAGACCTGGAATGTATGAAGACAACGTACTGTGGGACCTTCACTTCTCTCCCTGCGTTTCCTCTGCGTGTGTGTGTGTGTGTGTGTGTGTGTGTGTGTGTGTGTGTGTATGTAAATCATAACAATGTCCCAGCATAAGTTGCTAGTAATAACTTGTCTTTACAGTTTGCATTTTTTCTCCTACTCACTGTACTCTTGGTTCAGATTCTCCACAGCCATTGCAGTCAGGTGGCAACACTGCTCTCTGCCAGCTGCCTTACTAAGCCTCTGCCCTGCTG
This sequence comes from Peromyscus leucopus, assembly GCF_004664715.2. Classification (NCBI taxonomy): domain Eukaryota; kingdom Metazoa; phylum Chordata; class Mammalia; order Rodentia; family Cricetidae; genus Peromyscus; species Peromyscus leucopus. The sequence continues at coordinate 41,527,519 of NC_051086.1, forward strand.
CAGAGTTGTGCCCTTCATCTTCACCGGGAAGGTCTCCATTTCAGTCTTGATATTGCTGCTGCTTCCTCAGCTCCTTTTCTTAGTTCTTTTTCTCCTTGTCATAGCTTACTCTTTTCTTACCCTTTTCTTCTGCTCAGTTCCCCACTCATCCCACCTTAGAGGACTTCTGTAATCCAACCCGTTGAGTTTAGTGACTAGTTCTTGGTAGCATGGACCACTTGTTAGCTTTCAGATTGTAAGTTTCACTCCTGTGTTGATATGCAAAGACATATCAAGCTCTCCTTGACAAAATGGAAGTCACAGCCTCCATTTTTTTCCTTGTATATGGTATTGACACTGATCTACCTTATGACCTTGATGAGTGTGCTGAAAGGAGGGATTTCTTTTTTTTTTTTTTCTGGACCGTTTTTTTCCCTCCACCTCCGTTCCCTTCCTTGGCTCCCTGAGGTCTAATGTTGGAGTTGCAGTTCCTGCTGGCTTTGTTTGTTGTTCATTCTTGGTCCAGGGGCAGCATGTGATGCTGTAGATGGTGAGGAAGTGTGGCTGCCTAAAGATGAGTATCTCCTTTCCTGCTCACACTGGAACTGTCCGTCTCTGCTAGGCTGGAGGGGTCTGTTCCTCAGGGTGAGGCCTGAGTGCTGATGAGCTGTACTGCTAGCAAGTGGGTGCAATGCAGGCCTGGGGAGTAAGTGGGAGAAAACAGAAGTTAGTGGGATACCATTAGTGTGGGAGTCCTGAGAAAGGCACACAGAGCACAGTAAAAACAGGATCTTGGATCTGAATAATGTACATATCTTGATTATATATTTTATGTCAATACTTCCAAACTTCTGGTTTGTAGATCATAAAGAATATATTCCTTGCTCAGAAATGTTTTGACATTACTTTAAACACAAGAAACAGGACCAGCTAGACTGCAGTCCTGACAGGGTTGGGGCAGGAGTCTCTACAGAGGCTGTAAGACACTGGGTCAGGTCTAACAGCTGGCCCGATGTTTCCCATATACAGAAGCCAGAGTATGGGAATCCACAGGCGAAGGTGAGAAGAGTACCACGCACTCGTACCTTCATTGACGTGCACAGTGGCTCAGGGTCATGGTCAGTAGCTTAGAAGGAATCCTGGATTCAAAAATTGAGGCCAAACACATTTGGGTAACAGGAGTGTTGACATACTATCTGGATGGTAGAAAGAGATGAAGGTATTTGTGTCTCCTGTCAAACCTCATCAGAAATGACCTCAGCAGAGGACTTTACAAGTAAAGTACCTGGCACTAGGAACTTTTAAGACAAGGTCTCACTAGATGACCTTGGTTGACCTAGAACTGGCTCTGAAAAACAAGCTGGTCTTGAACTCACAGACCACCCGCCTCTGCTTCCCGAGTGCTTACCTTAAAGGTAAGCACCACCACACTCAGCAACTAGGACTGTTGTTTTGTTTCTGTTCCCATAGCCACATGCGCTACTGGCCTAGCGCTCTCATATTGATAAGGAGCCGTGCTTCTAGCAAAGGCCACATCCATGAGACTGTTCAGCTGGAGGAACTGATTTTATCCCGAACACTTTGCTTTCTTCTGACTCCAAGGCAATAGGTGGAAGAGGAGCTAGTGGTGGTTTTCCCGAGTCATCTAGATTACCAAGGGAAAATCCGACTAGTCTACAATGGCGATCGGGGGGATATTCATTACTTTTGTACTGCTGTGACCAAATAAATACCTGAAGAACCCACTTAGGGGAGGGAGATTTATTCTGGCTCATTGTTTCAGAGGTGTGAGTCCATCATGGCAGTGGTGGCAGGTTGGAGTGGCTCCATCAGTGGAGGTGTGAAGAGGAGCAGCTGTTCACACCATGGCAGACCTGGAACCTGAGAGAGAAGTGGGAAGGAACCAGGGGCAGGTATAATCTTCAAAGACACCCCATTTCTAGTCTACTTCCAGCAGCCAGACCCTACCACCTAAACCTTCCAAAGCCTTCAAAGTGGCACCACACACTTTGGATCACATGTTCAAAGCAGTGAGCCTGTAGAGAACATTCCATAGTCAAACCACAAAAGGAAGAGTATGTCTAGAGTACAGGAGAACACTAAGGGCATCTCTTAGTATAACTGTGCCCTCTTGTAGACAAAACACCCCCATCAGGAAGGACTAAAAATATTCCAGACACTTTAGTTATGACTGTAGGTCAGGAATGTTTTTGTGTATGTCCACATATATCAAGCAAATATTTTGGATGCTGGTTTTTCTCTGTAATTTCTTTTAGGTATAGAATTAGGAAGTAAATATTTTTATAAGTGACTGCATCTTTTTGTGACTGCTGTTTCTTTGTCTTGTGATCTAATTTTATTGTATATGAATTCAAATTTCTCAGCTTGTATTATAGTTGTGTATTTATTGACTACTTCCTTTTAGAAAGGTATTTCCTCACTGAAAATTAAAAGTAGAACAGTTCAGACCCACAAGTCAGTGTAAGCTGTGAAACTCAGTTTAGTGTGCATATGTGGGTGTTCCTGGTCCATCCTCAGGATTGGATCCTCTCTAGCTGATGCAGTCTATTTCCTTGGATGTCAGAGCTATAGGTTATGTTTTGATAAACAACACCTCCAGCTTTGGTGGTTGTATAAGCAAGGTATAGATCACATCTGTGACCATGATAGCTTCACAGAATGGCCTTCCTGGAGTTTGCTGATCAATGTGGAAAAGAACAGCAAAGTGCCAGCTTCAAATGGTCATCAGAAGTGGCAGGTCTCTTCTGCAGATAATTCCTTAGGCAGCGTTAGCTAGTCCTGATGGAGTTGAAATGAGGTGGGAGTGGAGGTGTATGTTCTGTTCACATAAACGGCACTGAAAATGGGTAGGCAGTGGTCACCATGTCCTGCACTCCTCTTCCACACATATGCCAGCACATCCAAATTACCATCTTTTTAGCGCTTTGTGCTTATTATCTTGTGTCTCAAAATGATGCCAGGAATTCATTTAACACCCATTATGACTACTCTCGTCTCAGATATCTGGCATTTATAGATAAATTTCAACCCACCCTGTACAAAGTATAACAGATTGGAGTATGTGTGGGAACATGGTAATGAGCTGAAGGGGTAAACCTTGAGAGGCATCATCTTCACTACAGTCTTGGAGTCTTGGGCAGGTGTGATAGATGGCCTTAACCCTGAAGATTGGACACCTTCCTAGATGAGGCTCTGATTCTGTGCCCTGGTCATTACTTCCCAAGCTCATGGCTCTAGTTAAGGAACTTCTTATTCTGTTTCCCAGGAAGTTTGGTCTTTGCCGATGATAAATGAAAGCCTTTCCTATGTATTGTGCTCAGAGAATAAGCAGCCCTTTCCCTCTCTTTCTCTTTCACAGTCTTAAATGCTGCTTTTTGTCTAAATCAGTTACTAGGTACCAGCTTAAAAAGGTCATCGGAGATGACAGGTCACTTCTGCAGGTACTTCGTAGGCAGCGTCAGTTAGTTCTTTCTGAGTTGAAGTAAGGTGGGAATGGAGGTATACGTTTTGTTCTGTTCTATACATACTACCTTAATTTGCTTGTTTTCCAAAAGAAATTAGGAAACAAGTTATCATGGGAAAACAGTTGTTTTCAGGTTAGCAAAACCACAGGAGAAAAAAATCTATTGTTTCCTTCCCACAAATTGCCTGCCTTCTTTCATGTCACATAGTTAACACATCAGTTCCCATATAATTGTTTATGTAAAAAGCTTGGAAACAAACTGGCATTTTTATCAAAAACAAAATAAGTTAATGAAAATGCTATTCTTAATTTTTCTTTTCTGTTGCTGCTTTGTGTTTCCTTCTGTGATGAGTTCCCAATTCCTTACTACCTCTTTTGTCTGCCTAACACCTAACTCCTGGTCCCCCTGCCTCAGCCTTCTGGAGGAATGGGATCTGTGGAGCTTACCACATTGCATGTCTTCAGTTCTCTGTTCTCAGTGCTCTGTTTCCCAATGTGGAAATTGTGAAGTGATTCTTCCCCTCTGGCTCTGCCCTAAGACCCTCCCCTTTCTCCTTTCATGGGATGACTTTCAAAATGTCTAGGTGTTGAACTGGCTTCTGCTTGTTTAGATATTGCCCTATAGGATGCTAGTGATGTTTCTTTCTGTTGGATCTAGCAGTTCTAAATTTTGGAAGGGCATGTGTGGATGCCTATGACTGTACTTACGTAACTTACAGACAACATTACTTAGATTTGTAATTGTTAGAGTCAGAGATGTATTCAGTAGGGGAACCAAAGGATTATCAATTGCTTACATTTGTTTTCTACCTTTTGTCTCTCATCATTGCTAAATTAGTTTGTTTGTAAGGCATTTTGCAGATGATTTTTCTTCCAGGATGAGAAAACTTATGTATATTGTGTGTAAATGATGCTTGTGGAGGGGAGTGACCTCCCATATTCCTGACTTCCCATATTCCTGACCTCCCATATTCCTGTTTCTTGCCCAAGGCTGAAGACTTGGACTGAGGGATGTTGTTTCATTACAGGGATTGGTGTCATTTGAGGATGTCTCTGTGGACTTCACCTGGGAGGAGTGGCAGGACCTGGATGATGCTCAGAGGAAGCTCTACAGGGATGTGATGCTGGAGACCTACAGCAGCCTGCTGTCCTTGAGTGAGTGAAAGTCCCCAGTAATCCTATTAGAAGCTTATTCCTTTTTCGTAAGTACAGGAACTACTTCCAAGGATTTTTTGTTTTTTGTTTTTTGAGGTGTTTTTTTTTTTTTTTTTTTTTTTTTTTTTTTTTTTTTGGTGCTAGTGACCAAACTGGTTCTTGTGCAATATAGGTAAGTACCCACTGAGCTTAATCACCAGACTGTTTGTATTTCTTTAAGATTTGTTTTATTATTTTTTTATATGTATGAGTATTTTGCCTCCATGTATGAGTGTGCACCATGTGCATGCAGTGCCCAAAGAGGTCAGAAACTGCATTGGAGGCCCTGGAACTGGAGTTACAGACAGTTGTTAGCAGCCATGTGGTTGCTGGGAATCAAACCTTGTCCTCTTCGAGAACAGCAAGTATTCTTAATTGCTGAGCCATTTCTCCAGGCCCCGCCCCTGTTGTTTGTTTGTTTTTTGAGGTAGGGTCTCAACATAGCCCAGGCTGTCCTGGAACTCACAATGTAGACCAGGCTGTCCTTGAACTCAGAGAGATTCAGCTACCTCTGCTTTCCAAGTGCTGGGATAAAAGGCATGCTCCACCACATCCAGTGCTATTTGTGATTTTAACTGGCACATCATAGTCTTACATATTCATGAAAACATTGTTCCTCCCCAGTCTTGCAACAGCTTCTCTGTAGTACTCATTCTCTGTGCCTCATTGTGGTGGAGTAGCCTGAGCTGTTAACTCAGTAAGAAGCAGCAGAGAGAGCATCAGCACTGTCACGTTCAACAGCAGGAGCTAAAGTTTTATATTCATTTTTTCAAAAGCTCTTCCTATATACTACACATGATAGTATGTATACACCTTTGATCCCAGCACTTGGGAGGCAGAGACAGACAGATCTTTGTGAGTTCAAGGCCAGCCTGGTCTATATGGAGAGTCTAGGCCAGCCAAAACTACATAGAAACTATCTCAAAATAACAAAATCAAACACATTAAAAACAAACAAACAAACAACTTCTTCCTGTTACCTGCTCTTTTGGTTTTGTGCTTGTGTCAGTTTTTACATTGGTGCTCTCACTAGTATTTTCTTTGTACTGATTTCCACTTTGGTGTTTGTCCCTTCTCTGTTCCTCTTTCATCCCTTGCTTTTGTGTAAGAACTTACTGCTTTCTTTCTGTTGTGTTTACCACATCTTACCACATTGTTGAATGGCAGTAGACTCTTTGTTTGTTGCTGTGCACTTTGAAGTTTTTGTTTGTTTTTGACAGTTCCTCATTCAGGACAGTGTTACCTACTTTCAGTATACTTTTCATGATTTTTTTAATGCCTGACTTGGGTGGGGGAAGGGCTGGATGTTTTATTTTTTTGTTTGTGTGTGGTCCATGCACATCAGTTTATGGGGTTTGCCTCATCCTTTACATGCATGAGGCTTCCTCTACTTTCCCCCTTATATCTTGAGGCAGACTCTCACTGAACCAGAAGCTTGCCTTTCCAGCCAGGCTATTGGCCAGCAATCTTTTGGAATGTGCCTGTCTCTATCCTCCTTCTGTCCCCACCCCCCACCCCACCCCACCCCACCACCACACCCAGCTTCATCCGAGTGCTGGTTCTCCAACCCTGATCATCTTTTCAAATCTGACCACATTTGAAGATGGGATCTTACTGTGTAGCTTTGGCTAGTGTGTTAGTTACTTTTCTGTTGCTGTCAAAACACACCATGACCAAGGTAACTAGACAAGAAAGCATTTAACTGGGCTCCCAGTTTCAGAGGGTCAGAGTCCATGATGGCAGAACAAGGCGTGGAGACAGGAACAGCCGAGAGCTCACATCTTGGTCCGCAAACATGATGCAGAGAGAGGACACTGGGAATGGCACAGGACTTTGGAAACTCAAAGTTTGCCCACAGTGACACACCTCCCCAACACCTAAACAGTCTTACCAGATGGGGACCAAGTGTTGAAACATGAGTCTATGGACACCATTCTCTTTCAGAACATCACAGCTAGGCTACAGCTCACCATCCTTTTGCCACACTCTCCTCAGCGTGCAGATTATAGTTGTGAGCCACCATGTTGAGCCAGTCCTTACTGTTGATTTCTAGTTTTGTTCTTTGTGGTCTAGGACACCCAGGGTATGTCTCACTTTGTTTTTGTTTTTTGTTTTGTTTTATGGTACATTGAAGCTTCTTTTGTTTCCTGACATTTGATCTGTTCTGGAGAGTGCTTTGTTGATGAGGGCAATGTGTTTTGGGTGGAATAATTCTGTAATGTTTAAAGCCTCTTTGGTCTCTAAGTAAAGTTTAATTGCACTGTGGATTTACTTCTCATGTGTTTGCATTGTGTAATTGGGTCCTCCAGCAGTGGGGTGGTGTGTGTGTGTGTGTGTGTGTGTGTAAAATGTTATAAAATGTCTACTATATATGTGACTATTAATATACATATATCATTATAATGAGCCTTGTCTTTTTTTTACAATGTTTGGTTTTAAAGTCACTTTGTCTGACTTAAGTATAGTTAACAGTTGTGAGGTCTGTGTGTGTTGGCCATAGTTAACAGTTGTGAGGTCTGTATGTGTTGGCCATAGTTAGCAGTTGTGAGGTCTGTGTGTGTTGGCCATAGTTAGCAGTTGTGAGGTCTGTGTGTGTTGGCCATAGTTAGCAGTTGTGAGGTCTGTGTGTGTTGGCCATAGTTAACAGTTGTGAGGTCTGTATGTGTTGGCCATAGTTAACAGTTGTGAGGTCTGTGTGTGTTGGCCATAGTTAGCAGTTGTGAGGTCTGTGTGTGTTGGCCATAGTTAGCAGTTGTGAGGTCTGTGTGTGTGTCGACCATAGTTAGCAGTTGGGAGGTCTGTGTGTGTCGCCATAGTTGTGAGGTCTGTGTGTGTCAGCCATAGTTGTGAGGTCTGTGTGTGTCGACCATAGTTAGCAGCTGTGAGGTCTGTGTGTGTCAGCCATAGTTAACAGTTGTGAGGTCTGTATGTGTTGGCCATCATTTTAGTCCCTTAACCATCAATCTAGGTGTACCTTCATTGGCACATTGACTTTTGCTTAGGTAGTGAATCATCAAGTTTCTTTTCTGTTAGCCATTCGGCCAGCCTGTATCCTCTGACTCACATTCTTACAAAATGCTGTTTTGGGAGTTTTGTTGTTGCTGTTTCTCTTCATACCTTCTGTTCTTTTCTGATAAATCTTGGTTGTTTTGTGGTTTCCTATATAGATAGGAATTATTTTAAACTTACTTTTTGTGCATCTGCTCTGCATTTGAGTTTTTACCTTTCCATGTGTTTTCATGATAGTATCCTGTGGACATTAACCATTTCTTGTCAAGTCAGCCTGAGGTAATAAAAGCTTTAACTTGTTTACATTTGAAAGTTTTTGTTTCTGTTTGAATGTTCTGGTTATGGTATTGTTGCTTGGAAATACTCTTTGATATTTTTAATATGTCTCATCTTTTCTTGGTCTGTAAAGTTTCTACATTTGGAGACATTTACTTTGCTATTTGGGTATTGTTCAGTGTATGACATACTGTTTGTCTTATCGTTTAAAAGTTTGTTTTGCTTTTATTGTATTTATTTCTGTGTGGTGGGGGCATGTGTATGCCTTGGGGTGTATGTGGAGGTCAGAAGACAACTTGCAGGAATTGCATCCTCCTTCCATCATGTGGTTCCTGAGGATTGAACTCAGGTTAAGTCTTAGATGCAAGTGCCTTTACCTGCTGAGTATCTCATCTGCCTTTTTTTCATTTTCTTACTTTGTAAAATTTAGGTTTTTTGAGCTATAATTTCTCGGCCAGGTACAGTGGTGTACACCTTTAATCATCTCAGCACTTGGGAGGGAGAGGTAGATGTAGCTCTGATTTCAAGGCCAGCCTGATCTACAGGATGAGTTTCAGGACTGCCTGGCTACACGAATAAAACTTGTCTTGAAAAAACAAAAAAGAAAAAAATCTCTCTCCACAGACTTTCCTTCAAAATTCAGTGCTAAAAGTATTAAAATGTGCCACATGCTGGCTCTCATGCTATCTTAGAATTCTGTCTTTGTTTTGTAGGGTTTTTTTTAATCATATTTAATTATGTGTGTCTGTATGTGCATTTATGTATGTGAGTACAGTGTTCACATAGGATGCAAGAGGAAGGTGGAGCCTCTGGAGCTGGAGTTTACAGTTGTTGTGAACTGCCTGTGTTAGTGCTTAGAACTGAACTCTGGTCCTCTGCAGAAGTGTCCGCTCTTCCCTCCTGGATCATCTCTCCAGTCCTGTTTTGGATTTAATAGTTGACTGTGATACACCTTGGGGATTGATCTATTTTGAGTGAATCTGTGGATGTTCTTAAAGCTCTTATGAAATGTTCTCATTGGTCCTGTCACTGCCCAATGCACATAATAAGATATATATTGGTTTTATATGTATGGGTTTTTTGCCTACATGTATGCCTGTGCACAACTTGAATGCAGTGCCTTCAGAAGCCAGAAGAAGGCATCTGGTTCCCTGGGACTGAAGTTTGAAACAGTTGTGACCCTCCATTTGGGCTCTGGGAATTAAACCCAAGTCCCCAGCAAGAGCAACCAGTGTTCTTAACCTCTAAGCCATCTCTCCAGCCCAATGTTTTGTCATTATTTAATGTACCTGACTTAGCAGTTAGCCAAAGCTTGACAATTATTTCCTATTAATAGACCAGTGTGATCCCAAACCTGAGTTGATCCTGAAGTTGGAACAAGAAGCTGAGCCATGGAAGGAAGACGATGTCCCAAACCCGAGCCTCCCAGGTCAGTGACTATACCCTGGACAAGGATGCCAAGTTGAGGAAGCTCATCAAATGGTGGCTATGTTGAGCTCTTATCTCCATTTTTCTCTTGTTCCAAACTTGAATTTAAGTGTTCTTACTTATCCAGCAATCAGTATGTACAATATATACAACAATCTGCAAGGCAAGCTCTTTCATGTAAATGCATACCACTACATTAGTCAGGGTTCCTTAGAAGAACAGAACTGATAGAACACACACACACACACACACACACACACACACACACACACACACACATAAATACAGGATTTATTAGAGTGGATTACAGGCTGTGGCCTAGATAGTCCAACAAAGGCTGTCCCAACAGAAAGGTCAAAATTCTGGTAGTTATTCAGTCAGGTCCAGTGATACTGGATGTTTCACCAGTACCATTTTGTGCTGGAGTCTCTGAGGATTCCTAGTGAGCTTCTGTCTTCAGTATGCATTGGAATCCTGAAGAGGTAGGTCCTAAAATCAGTGAAGGAATGCCTCAGCAACAAGATAGATGCACTTGCCAGTGAGAGTGAAGACAAGCAGGCAAAAAGCAGAAATCCCCTTCTTCCGTGACCTTTATATGGGGTACCACCGGACAGTCTGGCTGATATTTAGAGTGGGCCTTCCCACTCAAAAGATCCAATCCAGAAAATCCATCACAGGTCTGTACAGCTGCTTGGGTTTAAGGTGGTTCCAGATATAGTCAAGTTGGCAGCCAAGATTAGCCATCACACCACTTTAGTTATGTTTTGCCATGTATTATCTTAGGCTTAGCAAATTCATTCCCCTTTCTAATTTTTTCAATATATTTAGGCTAAATAAATTCTGTTCAGTCTGTGGTTGTTCTTAGACATGTTTGTTGGTGAGGTTATTTTATTTAAATTCTTAGTTGTCCTTTCCTCATTTGTACAGCTTGTTTTGAGCATTTATTTATGTGTTTATTGCTTGTTATTTGCTCCCTCTTATACACTTGTTTGATATTCTGGAACAAAAAGTGGAAGTCAAGAGATTTATCAACAAGCTAAGGGGCTCTGTTGTGTTGAGAATAGAAATTTTGGCATTTAAGAAATCATCACCCCTCACCCAAAGTCTTCCCTGAATAAAAGAAGAAAAAAATATTTAAGGTCTAAAGAATATGCAACTTTAAGATTATCACTTTCTTTTGATTTAATTTAATTTTAGACCACTGATTTCTAAACATGGTATATAATATGTAGTGGACAAGAACTCTCGAGTGCATATTATTTTATTAAGAGTCCAATTTTGATGTTAATAGTTTGAAACTAACACTGAAAACATAGTCCTTTAGACAACTCACCAAAGGATTGATAAATTATGAAAAAAGTTACGAAAATAAAATCATGTATATGAAGATAGCAGAATTTGCGAAGTTAAGAAGCACCTAGGTAGATTCTAGGATGGAGTACATCTAGAGATTAGTGTGACATCTAGGAGACCTTGGACTTGAAGGTCAAATGACCAACAGGTTGCTTATTTCAGGGCTCATATTTTGTGAAGGGTTATGCTATTAGCCTTCCATTTTTCTCGTTGTGGAAATCACTCTGATTCAACGTATGCAGTGAATTTGTATAGAAAACTCCATTTGTTTTTCAATTTTAACATGGTCAAAGTGCCAAAGCATAAATAAAGGAATAGATAAAGGAGAAGCATGATTTTATGAGTCAGTGTGTCTGTGTGTACACAGATAGGGAAGTGCCAGTCATTAATGTCAGACCTGTGCAACAGTTCTCAGTATTGTGGGGACACCTTGGCTTATGGAACCAAATGTTTGCAGATTTCCCTATGTGTTGTATCTAATTCAGATTAAATTAGGAATATCAATAATCGTTCTTCTGTATATGGAGGAAGATTATTAGTATTTGAAAAATACTGGAGGTGTCTGCATCATTGCATCAAGAAATTTTTCCTTAGGTAACAGACAAGTGTACCACACTTGATCTGTATGGGTACTAACCAGAAAACCTTCCATTTCTTTATTTCTTCTAGATATGCAGCATGCAAATGAGATCAACCAAGACTATCAGAAGATGCATGGATGCAATCTGGTAATTGCCAAGAGCAGCAGCACATCAGCTGAGGAGAGGGCTAAAGCAGGAAAAACTTTGACTAGCTCAAACCATGTTTTAAGACTAGCTGTAAAGAATGATATGTCTTCTGGAATGAGACCTGGGGTGCTTCATATATGGGATCGTGTGCTTCTCCCTACTGAGCCCAGTGAGATGCAGGCTGTAGAGGAACTTGATCTTCCTCATGTAACCAGGGTGTCCCCTAGACTTCCTGAGCCTCTTAGTCTATATCACAGTACTAAATGTGAAGAAAAGCATTTTCAGTATTGTGGGCACAGTGAAGCTCTCCACACGAAGACAGTGTGGATACAGAACACATTTCCTATCAGAGATCCTTCCAGTAAGTTGAACTACAGGAAAGGATTAGAAAAGTTAGCTCTTCCTGCTCAAGGGGGGACCCAGGTACAGGAGCAAACTTTTGAATGTAAAGTATGTGGGAAATTGTTCTATAAAAATTCTCATCTAACACAGCACTTAAAAACACACAAAGAAAAGGAATGTTATAAAAGTAATGATTGTGAACCAATATTCAATATACAATCAAACCTCCGAAAGCATCAGAGTTTGAATGTGGGAGAAAAGCCTTATACATGTAATGAAGATGAGAAATACATTTGTCAGAAATCAGAAAAAAGTGTTCAGCAGAGAATCATAGGGGATGGAAGGAATGTGTATGAGAAAACTGTTTGCTCAAAATTAAATTGCAGTGTTCAACAGAACCCTCACAAGGATGAGAAATCCCATGAATACAATATATCTGGAAAAACAATTAGTAAGTCTAACCTCCAACTTGAGACACTGCACAGATATGAGAAAGCATATGAATGTAATACATGTGGGAAAACCTTTAACCATACACCAAATATCTACTCACATTCGAGAACTCACACAGCTGAGAAACCCTATGAGTGTAAAGACTGTCAGCAGTCAAAACCCATTGTGAATCAGCAAGCTCACACACAGGAAAAACGCTATGTGTGCAATGTATGTGGAAAAGCCTTTTACAAAAGAGCCCACTTAAACGCACATCAGCGAACTCACACAGGTGAGAAGCCATATGACTGTAATGAATGTGGGAAATCTTTTAGGCTGAAGTCATTTCTTGTTGTACATCAAAGAATTCACACAGGTGAAAAACCCTTTGCATGTACTACATGTGGAAAAAGTTTCAAGCAGAGGACAAGTCTCTACACACACATAAGAATTCATACAGGTGAGAAACCCTATGAATGTAAAGAATGTAGGAAATCTTTTATTCTCAAGTCATACCTCACTGTACATCAGAGAACTCATTCAGGTGAGAAACCCTATGAGTGTGATGTATGTGGAAGTCCTTTAAGCAAAATTCCCACCTTCATGCACATAAGAGAACTCACACAAGTGAGAAACCCTACGAGTGTGTTGTATGTGGCAAAAGTTACAAGCAGAGTCCAAGCCTCTATACACATAAGAAAATTCATATGAGTGAGAAACCCTATGAATGTAAACAGTGTAGGAAATCATTTAGTTTGAAGTTCCATCTCACCAGACATCAGAGGACTCACTCAGGTGAGAAACACTATCAGTGAAGTGTGTGTGGATGAGCCTTGAAGCAGAGTTCACACCAGTGTACATCAGAGAACTCCCCCAGGGGAGAAATCCTGTGAATGGGAAGAATATAGAACACCTCTCTACCACTAGTCAGCTGCCCATGTTTATTAGGAGCTTTAGTGGGGAGAAACTCCATGAGTGTTATGTCTGTGGATAGACCTGCTGCCAGATGTCAAGCTGGTGCACACATCTGTGAATTCATACAGGTGACAGACTTTTATAATTAAAAACTAAGAAAATATTCCAGCCAAAGATACATCAGAGAACTCACAAACATGAGAAACCTTAAGAGCATATAAATGTAAAAAAATCTCAACCATAAGATACAACTCATTAAAACATGTACAAATGGGTGAGATGTTGAAAACCCCTTCCCTAGATATCATATCTCAGCAGTTATTAAGTAATTCACACCCTATTACACCCTATTAAAGAAACCCTATAAATGTAGAAAATCCTTCAACCATAGGTCATTCTTTACTGCATACCAAAGAAGACACATGGGAACATCTCCATGAATGTTGTTTATGTGCAGAAAACACACACTCAAGACAAACCTCTGTCCACCTGAAAACTCAAAACTGAGAAACCCTATGACTATAAATACTGTAGGAAATAATTCAACCATAAGCCACCTGTTGCTGTACATGAAAGAAGTCACATAGGTGAGTAACCCTAAACACATAGGTGAGTATAAGGTAAGCAGAGAACCTTTCAAGGGATGCCAAGTCTCTTTGCATTAGACATGCACTACTGAGGAACCCCAAAAGTAATGTATACGGAAATGCCTTTTTCAGTAGGCAGACCTCTAAACATCAGTGACTCTGCTCAGAAGCACATGAGTAATATATGTGGGAAACCCTTCTTCTAATGTCAGACCTTCACTCATACAGATGTAGTCACTGTATGTATCTGGAAGAGCCACATAATATAAAGCAGACCTCAGGAAACATTTGAATTAGCACAGAGATATCTTGCAAAACAGATAATAATGTGGGCAGTGTTTCTAAGAAGTCATTCAACAGGAATTCATCCCACAAAGCCCTTAAGTCCAGGAAGCAGAGTACCATGTGCTCCCCAAGATTTATTTTCTTTGCTGCACTCATCAGCTTGTGTTTTGCAGTCCGTTTCAGTTTGTGGGACCTCGTGCTAAGCTCTTGAGTGGAATGTAAATGCATGTATCCCGATAAACCCCAAAATCTTAATGAACTCCACCTGGGAGCCCATCCATAGTTGGCCTGAAGTGCAGATAACCTTCAGTGTGTTTAGCAGCCATGAATAGAAGGGCACTGTGGCTTAGGAATGTTCTGTCCAGAGAGCTATGATCCTCCTGCATGTTTCTACCATCTCTAGTGTATGGAAGGGAGGTCTGCAGAATCTGTAATAGTGCAGAGCCATAGCCATTAGTTCACTCTAAGAGGTGGTGAGGCAGACAGACTGTCTCTAGAAAACTCTTAGGAGAGATCCTGTGGCCACTCTTCATTCCCATGCTGCCTTGTGGGGAAGAAGAAATCCTGATAAAGTTCCCGGAAATACTGAGTGTGTTTCTAGTAAGGATCTTCCATTAAACAGGTCATTGAATGCACATTGCTTTTATGTGTGAAACCATTCAATAAAATTTCCAGTCAGGTTTCGACCAAGGAAAATTATCACTATGGAATCTATATATTAATTTTTTTGGGGGGGGAGAAATGTTAAATCTCATATTCCAGTTGCTTTTCAAAATCTGCATGCCAGGAGATGAATATTGGTAATGCCTATCAGTGAGCATCTACCTGTCTGGGGACATTTCGTGATGTTTTAACTAGAGTTTGGGAGAGGGCAGTGGCACATAGAGGGATGTAGCTGAACAGCCTACAGTATGTTGGATAGTACGCTCATGTATGTATGGTTCATGGATATGAGTATGTCATATCAATTGTGTTCCATGATGAGAATAAACAGAAGAGACTCTCCATGGTTTCGTGCAATATGTGTTGCAGTGTACATTGATTCATGTAATACATGTTGCAATGTACATTGATATTTCCCACATTTGATGCCATTCTGGCCTCTTTGTAGCTTCCTACCCTCAGACATTGTATTATATACTTTCTTCGTCTGTGTCATCTAAATGTGTGTGACGGCTTCACTGGCTCAAGTAAATAAAGGTATTCTTTTCTAACGTGATGTCTTGGAGTGGGCCTGTGTGTGACAGGAAAAGTATTTACAGTCAAAAGCACAAAAAGAGGTTTGTTCACAGCTGGAGTGAGAGTTGATCTTGGGCTGTTATGGACTGTAGTGCTCATTCCCTCCCACCCTCAGAGGGATAATTTCCCCTTTGTTCCTCTTTCTCACACCTTTAAATGGGACATCAGCATCTGTGTGAGTATGTGGACCAAATGCTCTGTAACTAAGGTTCTTTAATCTCCATTACAAAATAGCCTGTCTCAATGTGATGTGCTGAAATTAAAGTACTTGCCATGTAACCTGAAATGTGAGAAAGATCTATCCTCTAAGCATTTCAGTGAATTCGGTTTCCTTCTTCCACGTTGCTAGGAGCCTGCAGCAGAATGTTGAGCTATACTCCAGCATTTCCTACTTTACCAAAGTTGGATTTGATTTTGTTCCCAGTCCTACACACTGATTTAGGGATTTAGCTCTACTGTGTGTATTTCTAGTAATTACTTGTGATCAGTATTTTCATCCGTATTTTATGCTTTGCATGTGAGCCAGCTCTGCCTGTTGACATCCTGGGAAAGGTCCGTGACAGCTCTTAGAATGTGCCAAAAAGACAAATGGAGACATGGAAGAAGTGAGTCTTCTGTTGTACACTGAAGCGGGGAGACCTTCAGGTTCCAAATAATCCTTTATCAGTGGAATCCCATGAATTATGAGTATATAAAAACTATAAAAACCCATTTCAGTGATGCTGTGTAGAGCCACTGAAATAGCTGGTATGAGAACTAAGGGATTTTTCTTTTTGCAGGGGAGGGGGCATTTATTTACAGAATTGTGTTTATCTTGTTACATAAAAATAGTTACCTCTGGGCAGTGGTGGTACATGGCTTTAATCTGCACTCAAGCAGAAGCAGGCAGATCTCTGTGAGTTCCAGGACAGCCAAGGCTACACAGAGAAACCTTGTCTCGAAAAATGGGGAAAAAATAGTACCAAGTTACAAACCAATATAAGCAATCATGCTTGTGCAAAATTCAAGCACTTTGAAGGGATTGGCAGTATTATGAGTTTGAGGCCTGTGTAAGGAGTCACTCTCAACCCATACACCTCCTTCCTCACACATGCACGCATGCGTACACACACACACAGAGACACACAAACGCACACACACATTTGTATCCTAGACTCATCAGTTTGAGTTAAGCATCCCTGCCACCACTCCTGCCAATAATAGACCTGCTATGATAGTCATCATAGACAAATACTATTTTATATGTGCAGACTTAACGGAAAAATGGCGAGGCATGTAGGAGAAACAACATAGCCAGATTTAAAAAAAAAAAAAAAAAATGTTTCAAAGAGTAGTAGATTACAGTTCAAAGTGGTATTTCAGACTTAAAAGCAAAGTAGATACAGAGTATTAAAACTCCCTGATAGAACGTCTCTAAACGTGTATTTAACAACACTTCTTAGAATAAAAAGCAAAGCACTCAAGCGGGGCGGGCTTGGAACTAGAGTCCTGTGGTCAGAGCATGAGGGCTAGAGGAGCAGTCGAGGGAAGAGTATACATTTGAAGAAAACTTTCCTTAAGTGAAGGCCATGGCAGTCCTGCTTAAGCAGACATTTGGATATGTGGAATCCTAATGTGGGGCAACCAGAGCCAAAGCAGTGCCTCCCCATAACAGGTACCTAAAGGAAATACGAGTGCCCAGAGCTTGTTGTAGTTGATTCTAGGCACGGTGGAGTTGACGGACAAGCTTAGCCATCACACTGGACCATGATCACTTACATTTAGCTCCAGAAGAAACCTTTATCTCCCATGAAATGAGAGATAAATAATACAATTATTTTGAATTATGATTGACAAGTGCTGCCGGTCCATCACCTGTCAGTCTTCAGCCATCCCAATCTGGTGCTGAAGGCCTGGAGAGTTCTTAATGAACCACTGCTCATCAGTCTACACCAGAAACTCAAAAAAAAAAAAAAAAAAAACAGGTTATAATAACAGTGAAGGAATCAGCAGCAGTAACAAGGTAATTACAAAAGAAATGAAAAAGAAATAGTTTCCATATCATGGGAGATAAAGGTTTCTTCTGTAGCTCAATGTAAGTGACCATGGTCCAGTGTGGTAGTTAAGCTTGTTTGTCAATTTGACTGCATCTAGAGTCAACTACAACAAGCTCTGGGCGCTTTTATTTTCTTAATGTTTAAGAAACTTGAATTGAGTTTTCTCAGATTACTTGAAAATGGAAGACCCATCCTGAATCTGGGTAGTGCCTTCTGGTAAAAGGACATGAAAGAAGGGGACTGCTTTTTACCTGCTTATCCTAACTCTTGCTGGTGAGTTCATCTATCCTGATGCTGCAGCATTCCTTCAATGATACAAGAACCAACATCTTTAGGATTCCAACAGAGACTGGAGACCAGTGGCTCTCCCTCTCCAGGAATCCTCCAGCCTTTCAGTGCCAGATTGAGACTGTGGAGACATCCAGCCTCATGAACTGAGCTTACCCACAAACCAAATAAACAAAACTTCATAAAGCCACAAGATAGTCAAACTGCAAAAATCCAAAAATTAACACAATCATCTATAAAAACCAAAACTCCATTGGGATACTAAGCAGAATTCAAATGACTGCAGAAAATAACAAGCAAACCAAAGTATTAGAAATGTTTTACACAACATTACAGAAGCAGAGATGATGTACAGTCCCGACTTAGTGACCTAACAAAAGAGGCTCAGAGTGAATGTATTTAGACTCAAGAGCCGAACACAAACTTGTAC
This sequence comes from Peromyscus leucopus, assembly GCF_004664715.2. Taxonomy (NCBI): domain Eukaryota; kingdom Metazoa; phylum Chordata; class Mammalia; order Rodentia; family Cricetidae; genus Peromyscus; species Peromyscus leucopus. The sequence continues at coordinate 41,545,524 of NC_051086.1, forward strand.
TCTTATTGGTAGATAGGTCCTCTTACAACAATGTTAGCAATGCTGAAATTACCATGAACTCTATCCAGTAAATGCACTGTAGGAAACTGGTGTAGTCTCCTCTGTAGTCCACACAAGTACAAGTGCGCAAACGCAGCACACTGCAATGAACCTGTGGTTCTGAGTTACAGTGTGCAGAATCAACGGATTCACTGACTAGTCAGTGAATCTGTGCAGAAAGTCAGACAGACTGCTAGATTTATCTTCATCAAAGGGAAACAGGTTCTAGGGAAAATAGCTAATTCTAGGTCTGGGAAAGAAAATGTAAAATGAACCTTGAGTATTTCTCAGTGTCAGAAAGTAATGGAGTGGAGATGTAGCTTAGCTGATGGAATGCTTTCCTATTTCATTGCATGCACAATGTCCTCAATTAGATTTCTAGCACAGCGTAAAACCCCAATGGTAATTCATGCTCATAATCTCAGTATCCAGGAGATGGAGTTGGAAAACAACTCCCTGGGTAGGAACAAGAGAACATGTTCTAGAGTGAAGGGGTCTCTGTGACCACCATGGCCAGCAGAATAACAATTGGTGGGAGGCAAAGTAATTCAGTTCAACATGACTCAGAAGTCAGTGTTGGTTCAAACTTCAGGACTCTGACCCCGAGTAGTTTATTTTAGGCACATTTAAGCATAGCACAATTTGGTGAAAACTTTTCTGGTGATAATAAACTCAGTTCCATGTGCACAATAAAGCTAAGATATGACTACTTTGTAAAGTACATGTGACATTTTCCATAAAGATGGATTCTATAGATTGGCTACATGTGACACCTTCCATGAAGATAAATTCTATTTAGGTTGACAAGCTCAGGGTCTGGGGGAGGATCCAGTGTGGTGCCACCAGATAGTGCAAACATCACCAGGCTACTAAGCACATCCACTCCCAGCCTTCTGGGCAGATTACAGGTTATGCCTCTTTCTCTTTGAAGGAACAGCCCTATGTGTTTAACATTTCTGGTTCCCTTAGTGCTTATCTGTGAGCACAAGGACCTCTGTGCCTCCCATGCTGGCAAAGTATAAAATATTAAAACAAATGAAGAATCTATGGAGGTATTTGTTTGTCAAAGGTGTACGTTTAAGGAGCTGGAGAGATTGCTCCGTGGTTAAGAGCACTTACTGCTCTTTCTGAGGATCCAGGTCGGTTCTCAGAACACACACGGTGGGTGGCTCAAAACTGTCTATAACCCCAGTTCCAGGGGGTGTAACATTCTTTTCTGGCCTCTGAAAGTACCAGGCATGCACTGGTGCACAGACATACATGCAGACAAAACACTCATACATATAAATAAAAAAAAGTGTACATTTAATTGTGGCTTCATAAGCCAGGAGTGATGGCACACACTTTAATCCCAGCATTTGGGAGGCAGAGGCAGGTGGACCTCTGTGAGTTTGAAGCCAGCCTGATCTATATAGGGAGTATCAGGATATCCAGAGCTAAATAATAGAGAGACCCTGTCTAAAAAATAAGTAAATAAAAAATTTAAAAAATTGTAGCTTTAAGACTAAGAAGTGATTCAGTGGCTAAGAGCACTCACCACTCTTGATGGAGAACCCAGGTTTGCTTCCCATATTCAGGGGCTCACAATTGCCTGTAACTCCAGTTCTAAGGGATCCAGTGCCCCCTCCTGTGGGCACTGCACAAGAGGTGCACATAGAGACAAGCAGGCACACACACAGAGAGAGAGAGAGAGAGAGAGAGAGAGAGAGAGAGAGAGAGAGAGAGAGAGAGAGAGAGAGAGAGAGAGAGGAGAAATAAAAGAAAGTTTGCTGCTGGAGAGATGGCTTGGCAGTTAAGAACACTGCTGTTCTTCCCAAGGACCTGAGTTCAATTCCCAGCACCCACACTGAGTTGCTCATAGGAGCCAGTAACTCCAGCTCTTGGGGGCAGGGAGAAACTCAAATGGACGCCTCCAGCCTCCTCAGATACCCTTATGCAATGCAAACCCCCTACACACATAATTGATGAAACCACTTTCCAAAAGTGTACATTTCAATGTACGCACGTCTGACTATACAAACAAAGGAACTAAAAACAAGCATGTATGGGCTGATGGGGTGGGGAGTGGGTTAAAGCAATGAAGAAAGTTTAAAGGTGCCTAATGAGTAGTTGTTGAAGCCGTGAAAAGTCTATTATATTGTTTAGTTTTATGTGTTTATTCTATAATAAAATATTTTCTAAGAAGCAAAGTTAAGCCAAGTATAGTGGCAAATGCCTATAATCATAGAGCAGGGCACAAGCCTATTTATTAGTCCTGTGGAGATTGGAAGATCAGTTCAGTGTTATCTTCATATGGTACATTTACATACATACAGGCAAAACACTTATACACCTAGAATAAAAATAAATTAGTCTTAAAAACAACAACAACCACAGGCCGGGTGGCAGTGGTGCACACCTTTAATTCCAGCACTGGGGAGGCAGAGCCAGGCAGATCTCTGTGAGTTCAAGGCCAGGCCTGGTCTACAGAGCAAGATCCAGGACAGGCACCAAAACTACACAGAGAAACCCTGTCAACCAACAACAACAAAGATCTCGAGTACCTTTTGGAGTAGGCAAGGCCAAAGTTATTGAAAGCATGGGAGAGTTTTTTTTTTTTTAACTGAAGGGCACGTGTGGAACTGGGTTCAGTCAGGAGCAAAATCAGTAGGAAAGGTTTTAACCAAGAATGTACTTCTAGGAAGTCACTCTGGTTCTCCTTCAGTTCCTCAGGCATTGTTCTCCATCTAGTGAGATCAAATAAAACATTGCATAGTACAGGACATAGTTATTACAGAACAAGGTGAAACATTGTCAAGGGCAAGAGTGAGCATGGACCAAAGACTCCATTAGAAAATAGGCTTTTATACAACACACGGAAATTTCTGGGGCAACTTCCCCAAGAGATTTCTATCCACAAGATTGACAAGCTTATTTGGATTAATTTGTAAGAATGGGGCAATTGTGTGTCTTTGATGTTTTATTTATTGTCTTTTGAGACAAGGTCTTGCTGTATATCTTGGCTGTACTGAATTTTTTTTATACAAACCAGGCTGGCCTGGAACTCACGGATTTCTGCCTGCCTCCACTTCGTCAGTGCTTGAACTAAAGATGTGGGCCACCACACCCAGCCTGTGTCTTTGGTTTTATAATCCTTGAAGCAGTTTAAAATACCACACTTCTACCCAGAGCCAGAGGTATGGCTCCGGTCCTCTACTTATTATTTTTTTAAATGTGAAAATATTTGAAGAAAATTATATATAGGAAACTGCCTTCCCTTAAAGGGCCTCAATGAGCGGCTATTCTCTTCTTTCTTTTGGGAAGAATTTTAAATTTTGAGAAGGGGCAATTGAATCCATGCTTCCCTCTTTTCATGTGGTGGTTTGAATTCTAAGGGCAGTTGTAGTACTTTGGTTTTCCTTAACTTAAGGTGTGTCCATCCACAAAAGACCTGATGGAATGCCTATCTAGCTATTCTGGCTACCTAACAATTATAGTTTATTTTATGTGTATGAGGGTTTTGCCTGCCTGTAGGTCTGTGCACATGTGTGCAATGCCCATAGAGAGTCCAGAGAGGATTCTGGATCCTCGGGGCTGGTTGTGAGCTGCCATGTAGGTGCTGGAATTTGAACTCAGATCCGCTAGAAGAGCAACCAGTGCTCTTAACCACGGAGCCATGTCTCTAGCTCCACAAGGTGTGTGTGTGTGTGTGTGTGTGTGTGTGTGTGTGTGTGTGTGTGTGTGTGTGTGTGTTGAAATAGGGTCTCTCTATGTAGACCAGGCTGTCCTGAAACTCAGAGATCTGCTCACCTGTCTCTTTGATGCTGGGATTAAAGGTGTGTGCCACCATGCCCACCCAGCTGAAGTTTTGTTTTGTTTGCATTAAGCAGTTGTTTCTGGGTTTAGCCTCACAAAGCATGCACTTTTAGAGCTTTGATGTATTCCAAAATGCAGCGATGTCGCTGGCGACCGGGATGCCCTAAACTGTCCAAGAACCTAAGACAGTTTCACACGCTCTGAGATCAGGACAGCCTCCGCGCACTTCCGGTCTGTTTCCGGAGCCGCCATCTTGCTTCCGGTTTCTGCGGGGGGGTTGGATCGCAAACACAGTCCTGCGCCAGGCTGTTATGACATCTAGAGGTAGTCAGACGCCTGCCTTCTGGTGAGTGCAGCCGGTTTCTGCCGGCCGGGGCGGGTGCTCTGCGGTGTGCACACGGTGCGATCTGGGAGCCCCGTGCTGGGCTGAGCTGCGCCTCTGTCGCCCCCGGTCCTGACGTGGCCGAGCCTCCCCCGTCCCTGATGCTGCAGGGAGACTAGTCCTCAGCCGTACCCCTTCTCCTCCTCTTCCTGACCCCGGTGCCACAACTGTTGTATCTGGTGTCCCATTGTCTAGCAGTGACAGCCCTGGGGCCTGAGCAGCCTGAGGTGTGGGGTGAGCCTGGGCAGGGGCATCTCCTGCCCTCTCCTTCATCTAGAAGGCTCTTACAAGTGTTGGCTTCTATGGAGAGTGCACAGTAGTTGCACAGACTTTTACTGGGGAGACATACACAAATGTCTATTCACCTCAGATGGGCCCTTAGGAACGACTAAAGGAAAGACTTCATCATGATCCAACTTGGTGATCCAGTGAGTTTATTGGGCTTACTTATGTAGAGAGGATGGTACACACACACACAGACACACACACACACACACACACACACACACACACACACACCAGACCACCAAGTCCCACCCCATTATGGATAATGACCTCATGGAAGCCACCTCATCAAGCTCCATGTTCAGTTAATTTTTCATCTCCTGCATACTCTAGGTCACTAGCAAGGTGAGAGAGGTTGCCCTGGGTGGTAATGGTTGGAATCCCAGATGAAGGTCTGTAACGCCCCTCCTCTTCTATTTTAGAGTGTAACAGCTCCCTCACCACTACTGCAGACCTGGGTTATTTGCCTTATTTCATTATTATGGCCCCCTGGTCAATCTTTGTCAATTTTAAGTTTCACAGACAAAATACTTCGTACAGTCTAAACATTTTGGCCCAGGACTGTCTCTGTAAATGAACATGACCCATATTTCCTGCAGTACCTTCCAAGTACTGTTTAACCAGAGCCTGCCTATGGTGTTCATGCCTGGGGGGAGCTCCAGATGGGGATGAAAGATGGAGATGGGAGAATAATGTTAGCCCAGAGGGAAAACCCATAGTACAATAGTGTGCAGTGGAGTGAGCTGTTTTGTACAGTGTGACTTCAGTTCTTGTGGAAACATGCAAAACTGTGACTCCTGGATCCTGTGGTAGTTGTACTTTTAGTTTCTTGAGAAGCCTCGATGCTGTTTTAAAATGGATGTTATTAACAGGACATGGTAACACAGAACTATAACCCTAGCAGGACGGCATGGGAAACCTCATTTGGAAACTGTACTTTTGTCGCATTGAGGCCCTGCTGGCCAGAGCACATGCAGAGACAAAGCTAAGGAGCATCTTGGGAGGGAGCTCCCCCCAGGCATGGACACCATAGGCAGGCTCTGGTTAAACAGTACTTGGAAGGTACTGCAGGAAATATGGATCATGTTCATTTACAGAGACAGTCCTGGGCCAAAATGTTTAGACTGTACGGAGCATTTTGTCTGTGAAACTTAAATATGTAAACCAAGAGATGGAGATGGGATCCTGTGTGGTGCCTCTGCTTTGACAGGAAAGTAGAAAATCCTGCCCGAGGGTTTTCTGCAATTTCTTTGACTGCATCATTAAACACCTGTCCTTAAAACATTGCAGTATGTCTTCATGATATTGTCACTAAGCAAGCAGCAAGTCACCAACCTATGGGTAAACCAGAAGTTTAATCTCTAATTCATTGTGTTCTTCCCTTTAGATCTATTGTGGCAGTTCTCCAGTGTAAGAGACTGGTTCCCCTCGGGAGGCTTTTTCGTTGTTTTCTAGCTTTTTCCCTCAGCAAGTATGTAGCAATCTTTGCATGTCGGAATCCACAATCAAGGCACAGCAAATGCCGGTTCACCTCTGTTCGCCTTCTCTTCCAGCTGCGATTGCAAGGTGCTCCATGTGCCTTAGAGAGCGAGGAAAATGAGCACAGTTGTGGTAAGTGGTGCGATTATTCTCGACCTCGCTTTACATTGTGGTTTAAGAGCTTTGTGAGAGTTCCTTAATTAAAACTGGAATGGAAAAACAAACATAAGACAGATATGCACAGATCATAATGTATCCAGAACCATGTTGTAAAGGCTTTAGAGTCATTTGAACTGTGCCACTGGTTTTTTTCTTTCTTTTTTGGTGGGGTTCAAGACAGGGTTTTTTTGTGTAGCCTTGGCTGTCCTGGAACTAGCTTTGTAGACCAGGCTTGCCTCAAATTCAAAGAGATTCACCTGCCTCCTGCCTCACTGGTGTTGGGGATTAAAGGCATATGTCACCACCACGTGGCATCACTAGTTTTTCTGGTCCTGTGTCATTTGTTATAGAGTTTGGATTGACCTCAGGAAGAGGATATGATCAATTCCCATGGCCTGCGACATCTCAACAGGCTTCATAGACACATGCACAATGATGTGTACAATGCTTCACTCCCAATCCAGAGCCGAGCAGAGCATTCACAGTTTTCAGGATTCTCTGGTACTCAGACACATGGGTTTCATCAGAATTTTAAATTATAGTCAAATGCCAGCACAATTCTCTAGCTGCCTTACATGAAACTTCTGCCACATTTGAAATTACTATCAGTGATCTTCATGTGCCAATTCTTCCATTTCAAGTTTTTTTTCTTGTGTGTGTGTGTGTGTGTGTGTGTGTGTGTGTGTGTGTGTGTGTGAATGTTTGTAGATGTGGGCAAATGTGAATGAGAATGCATAAGTGGGTGTATGCCTGTGGAGACCCGAGTTGATGTTGGGTATCTTCCTTCATCACTCTTTTTTATTTATGTGGCAGTGTCTGTCTCTCACTGAGTTGATGGACTCTGGCTGGTCTAACCAGCCAGCTTGCCCTAGGGATCCTTTGTCTCTGCCTCCCAAGTATGGGGTTACAGGCTGCCGCTATACCTGCCTGGCTTTAATGTGGGTTCTGGGGGCCAGGACTCTGGTCTTACATGTGTTATCCTCGACCCCCCTTTCCGTTTCTGTCGTGACCCTGCTGGAACTTCACATGAGATTATCCTTGTGTTCAGCTCTGCGTCCCTTCCACCCCACTGCAGACTTCGGGCCTCCCTGGCTTGCCTTTCTCAACTACTTCTCTGTAACTTGTACCTTTTGCTCAGCTTTCAGATCCTAAGTTTGATGCCTGGGTAGCTATGCAAAGGCACCTCAAGCTTCCCTTGTCAAAGTGAAAATCAGATCCTCCATTCTTTCCTTATATGGTATTGATAACAGTCTACCAAATGGCCTTTATCCTACACTAGAAGGGGGAATTCATCTTTCTTTCTTTCTTTCTTTCTTTCTTTCTTTCTTTCTTTCTTTCTTTCTTTCTTTCTTTCTTTCTTTCTTCTTTCTTCCTTCCTTCCTTCCTTCCTTTCTTTCTTTCTCTCTCTCTCTCTCTCTCTCTCTCTCTTTCTCTCTCTCTTTCTTTCTTTTTTTCTCTTCTCTTCTTCTCTTCCCTTTTCTTTCTCTGGACTTTCTTCTTCCCTCCCTGTCCTTTGCTCCCTGAGGTCTAATGTTAGGATTGCAGTTCCTGCTGGCTTTGTTTGTTGTTCATTCTTGGTCCAGGGGCAGCATGTGATGCTGTAGATGGTGAGGAAGTGTGGCTGCCTAAAGACGAGTATCTCCTTTCCTGCTCACACTGGAACTGTCCGTCTCTGCTAGGCTGGAGGGGTCTGTTCCTCAGTGGTGAGGCCTGAGTGCTGATGAGCTGTACTGCTAGCAAGTGGGTGCAATGCAGGCCTGGGGAGTAAGTGGGGGAAAACAGAAGTTAGTGGGATACCATTAGTGTGGGAGTCCTGAGAAAGGCACACAGAGCACAGTAAAAACAGGAGCATGGATCTGAATATTACATATTTTTGCTTTTGTATGTTTATGTCAGTGTGCCGGTCGGTCTAGTTGGTAGACCACACAAAATCATCAGTTTCTAGCTCAGACAACACATGACTTTTAATGGAACACCTCACTTCACAGGCAGCAAGCATGACGTGAGCCCAGGCTCTTAGAATTCACAGGTTTTGCCCTGGTCTCCACCTTCCTGGAGCTCCTGCCCTGATATAGAATATGGGACCATCGTAGAGACACACGATGCAGAGCCAGCCAGACTGCCATCCCCACAGTGTTGGCTCTCCATGGCTGTATGTACATTTGACTCAGGACCAGTGCATTGCCTGATAGTTTCTTCATAGGCAGAAGCCGGAGTGTAGGAATCAGCAGGGAAAGGTGAGAAGAATACCACACACTCTTACCCACACTGGCCTACACAGTGGTTTGGGTTCACGGTCAGGAAGCCTGGAAGGAACATGATTGGAAAACTGAGGCCAAAGTCATTTAGGGGACAGGAATGCTGGCATACCTCTGTAAATACTGGAAGGAGTGAAGATGTCACCAAAAGGTGACCTCCGCAAAGGACTTAAAGTGCTGGGATGGGCACACTTTACTTTCTCACCTTGTGCTCTGCTGGCCTCGAAGTCTTAGCTGCAGAAAGGCCATGCTTTTCCCAGGAGTCACAGGTCTGGTTCTGTGGAGCTTGTGGGTCTGTCTTCAGCCTGGACAGTGTTGAGCTTTTTGCCCCGAGGTGTACTCAGAAAGGAGGTAGAGTGTGGTGAGGCTGGTGATCCCGACTGTCCTGAAGCACTAGGAAGCCTGAGGGATGGCCTCCTTCTGGCCTTAGGAAACCTGCCAGTCCTCCTGACTCAATTCTGACCTGAAAAGTTGTAGGTTCTGTTTGTTCCTGTTTGTGTCTCCTGGCAAACACTGCTGTTACATACAAGCCCGCTAAGGCTTGCTGACCGTACACCTCCTGTCTTCATATCAGCTCCTTCCTCTGTCTGCCCTAGGCCTAGACTCCTTGTGTGCCGCTTTGTACTGCTGCCTTATTATTATTACTCAAAATTACCTTACTTTTAGAATTCTAAAGGTTTATTTTGTAAGTATGAGTGTTTGCCTGCATGTATGTATGTACAATGTGCGTGTCAGAGTCAGAGCCCCTGGAATTGAAGTTAGAAGTAATTGTGAACCACCATATGCTAGGTGCTAGGAACTGAACCCAGGTCCTTTGTAAGAACAACAGGTGCTCTTAACCACTGAGCCATCCCTTCAACTTCTAACATCATTTTAACATTTATGTGTGTGTGTGTGTGTGTGTGTGTGTGTGTGTGTGTGTGTGTGTGTGTGTGTAGGTCAGAAAACAACTTGTGAGATCCAGCTCTTCCACCATGTGGGGTCCAGGGATCCGGCTCATGTTTACACGCTTGCCAGCCAGCTCATTTACCAGGGGAGCCATCGCCAAGTCTAAAATAGATCAAGTGAGTTACAGGCGCAGTGGCAGATGCGGCTGTGAGCCTGTTGCTCATTAGCTGTCACTCGTCGGTGGTTACGTCATAGTTTTCCTTCTAAAGTTGTGCTTTCCCTTTAAGGGGCTTCACACTACTTCCTGTGGTATGCAGGCTTTGTAGTAACGCAGGCGGGCTTCTTCCTGTCCTGTTCTGTGTCATGATTGCTAAAGACTTTCTTCTGAAGTGCTAGAAGCCCACCAGACCATGTTTCCCCCCTGTGTGAAATGCTCATAGCTTTTTAAAGAGCTTGAAAGTTGAACAGAGTGTGTTTACCTCCAGGCTGGCCATTTTCAGTGTCGCTGCATTCATGAAGATTTCTACCTTTTCCCTTGGCTGTTGGCAGCTTGGTCCTATGCGCCTCTGTGCGCTGACTTCTGTGCTGTTTCCTGATGTTAAATGTTCAGTTTCCCCTAAGGAAATTGTTGGTCACTACCAACAAGTTTTGAGGGTCCCCCACTCATCTACAGGTTCCGTAGTACCTAGGAAAAAAGAGAATTCAGAGATGTCATTGTACTCGTGGTTACAACGTATGCCTAGGAGAGGATTCACTAGAGTCAACAAGAGACCAGGAGCAGAGTGAGGTCCAAGAAGAGTCACCTTGTAGAAACTCCTGGCTGTCTTCCGTCCCTGGAGGCCTGTGTCATTAGCTCTTTGTTTAGGCAACAGTGCCTGACGATAACCACAGCCAGTTAGCAAGTGAATCTCCTCCTACCCAATATTTTTAGCATTTCTTAGGATTCAGTTATGTGCATGTCATTGACCACCATTGGCTGCTTTAGTCTCCTGCATATCAGGTCAAGCTGATGGCACATGATCCAAGCCTGTCCCCACAAATGCCTGCCACTGTGAGCATAGAGACCGTACACAAGGCCCAAAGGCTTAGGTGAGTAGAGATTCATGCCCAGGATCTCTGCAGAGGGCTAAGTCTTTCCTTGGGTAACATTGACCTTCTACTACATACATAGCTTGTGATCTGTAGGCTGAGATTTATAGATCTGGGGGTTTGTGTATTATGTTAAATTTATAAAATATTTGGTTTTGACTGTGGATTATTTGTTCTGACATTACATAACAGTAAATTCTCTAGTCACATATGTGTTACACCACCTGTTTTGCCCTACTTATCATTGAGTTTCCAATGTTTTCAATTGAGAGTTCACAATTTTCAAACCTTTTATGTGTATTATGTGTGTATATATATATATATATATATATATATATATGTGTGTGTGTGTGTGTGTGTGTGTGTGTGTGATGTGTGCTTGTACATTTGTACGTGGATTTGTATGCATGGATGTGAGTATATTCAAGTGTGTGAGCGCCGTGACTTAGATGTGGAGGTCAGAGAACAGCCTGAGAGGTTGGCTGGCCCTCTGCCTTGTTTGAGACAGTCTCTTTGTTGTTTGTTATATGCGAGGCCAACTACCCTTTGAGATTCTCCTGTTGTTGACTCCCGTCTTATTATAGGGCACTGACGTCACAGACATCTGCTTCCGTGCCAGTTTTACATGGATTTGGGATTTGAACTCAGGTCTTCCCGATCTCATGACATGTGTAATTTATGCACTGAGGCATCTGTCCAGTCAAGGCTTTATATTAATGGAGTCTTTCCCCTACAGTTTCTTTTAGAAAGGCCTTTTTTCTTTAAAAAAAAAAAAAAAAAAAAAAAGGCAGAGTAGTTCTAGCTTGTAATTCCTCAGTTCTTATACACTCTATATGTGAATTTAATGTCACTTCATATGTGTATATAGTGTAGTTATTCAGAGCATTTGTTGAGATGCTCACTGACCCAGCCTTAGGGTTCACAGTGCCTGCTGTCAGCTAGAATGATGTTCTTTAACCGATGCCTCTTCCTGCATTTAGGATGTCAGGTGTGGTGGCTTGCGCTTTGGTAGCAACAGCTCCAGCTGTCTGTTACATGTTCATGCGTGTGTCCCCTCTGTGCCCAGGACATTTCGTTTGTTCTTGTTTTACCACGTGAAGTGCCATGTCTCTCCTATCCCCACCTCCTGGCTGCTCTCCTCCCCCTCAAGTGGGTCCCCTTCAAATGTCGCCTGTGTGCTACTGTGCCCCCTTGATTCCTCTTCACTCTCCCGTCAGTGTCCCCCTCTTTCGGTGCACCTACATATATATGCACATATGGTGAGCACTGGAGTCTAGATCCCATAGATGAGAGAAAACGTGGCACTGGTCTTTCTGATTCTGCTTTAATTCAACGTAATAGTTACCTCTAGGTCCACCCATTTTCCTAACTGGTGTTCTCATTTTCATTCTTTGTGGCTTAATAAAATTCCGTTGTGTTTTTATCACATTTTCTCATCTGTTGATGGACACTTAGCTGGTTCCATTTCTGACTAAAGTGAATATCACCAACATTAAACATGATGATTGGACGTCTCTGTAAAAGGCTGGCTCAGATCTTTTTGAGTATATTTCCAGGAGTGGAATATCTGAATCACATGGTAGTTTGATTTTTAGTATTTTGAGGAACTTTAATATTGATTTCTACAGGTGTATAAGATGTATAAGTGATATATAAGAATCCCTGTTTTCTCACATCCTCAGCAACTTGTTTTTTGGTTTGTTTTGTTTTTGTTTTTTCAATTTGTTTGTTGGTTGGTTTTTCGAGACAGGGTTTCTCTGTGTAGCTTTGGGCCTATCCTGGAACTCGTTTTGTAGACCAGGCTGGCCTCGAACTCACAGAGATCCGCCTGCCTCTGTCTCCCAGGTGCTGGGATTAAAGGCGTGTGCCACCACCGCTGGGCTCCACTTGTTTGTTTTTAATTGAAAATTGTTGTAATGGTGAAATTGGGATGCCAGTGTAGCTTTTATTTGCATTTTCTTGGTAGCTGATGACAGTGAGCATATCTACTTCCTCATTTGAGGAGGACCTGTTTGGTCCTGGCCATTTATCAGTTGGATTATTTGTGACTTTAGTTTAGTACTTTAGTATTTACTTTTTTGAGTTCTTTGTGTATTATATATGCTAATCTACTGCTAGATGTATAGCTGGCAAAGTATTTCTAACTCCATGCTGTCTTACTTGTCAATTCTTGTAATAGACTCCTGGGCTTTTGAAGTCTTTTTCAGACAGTTTTGTCTGTGCCTATATTTTGACAAACTCCTAGCCACTGTTATACTAAATGTGAAGTGCTGAAGCATTTCCTTTAACATCACTAACAAGACAAGGTTGTTCAAACTGTACAGTGCTGGAAGTGTTGTCCAGGGCAGGAGAAGGAAATACAAGGAATACCAATGGGAAGGGCAGAAATCGAATCACCTTCATTTGCAGGTGGTGTGATCTTACACATTTCACCCTAAGGACTCCACCAGAAGATTCTCAGAAATGATAACACTTCCAACAGGATGTCAGGAATACAAAATCAGCATATAAAACTCAAGAGATGTTCCATAAACTAGTAACAGTTGTACAGAGAAAGAAGTCAGTCACATTTACAATATAAATTTAGCAAATCTAATAATGTAACAATTCTAAATTATGAGGTTAAAAAGCTCTATAATGAAGACTTCCAGATATTAAAGAAATTGAGTAAGAAAATGTAAGATTGAAAGAATTCCCATGCTCATGGATTGGCCATGTAGTTTTTCCATAGATATATATTTATGTTGAAATGTTTGTACACACATCTGTGTGTGTGTGTGGGGGGGGCAATATTATATTCCCCAAAATATGTGTACCCTAATAAACTTATGTGGTGTCAGAGAACAGAACAGCCACTAGATGTAGAGGCCAGAAAATGGTAGCACACAAGCCTTTAATCCTAGCATTCCAGAGGCAGGGATCCACCTGGATCTCTGTGAGTTCAAGGCCACACTGGAAACAGCCAGGCGTGGTAACAAGAGCCTTTAATCCCAGGAAGTGATGGCAGAAAGGTATATAAGGCATGAGGACCAGGAACAAGGCTGGTTAAGCTTTTAGGCTTCTGAGCAGCAGTTCAGCTGAGATTCATTCTGGATGAGGACTCAGAGGCTTCCAGTCTGAGGAAACAGGATCAGCTGAGGAATTGTTGAGGTGAGGTAGCTGTGGCCTGTTCTACTTTTCTGATCTTCAGCATTCACCCCAATACCTGGCTCTGGGTTTTATCTTATTAATAAGAACTTCTAAGATTCATGCTATGTGTGTGTGTGTGTGTGTGTGTGTGTGTGTGTGTGAGAGAGAGAGAGAGAGAGAGAGAGAGAGAGAGAGAGAGAGAGAGAGAGAGAGAGAGAGAGAGAGAGAGGACTTTTTAAAACAAAGTATCCTGGGATGCCCATGAACTGCTTGTATAGCTGGAGATGGCCTTGAACTTCAGGTCCTCTTGCCTTAACGTTCCAAGTGCTAGGATTACAGGTAAGACCCACCATGCTCTTAGTATATTATCTAATACTGAACTTTCCTGTTTTCCCAGAATAAATTTTCAAGTCTTCTGCAGTTCTCAGCATCTGCATCTTTTCCTCGGTCGTGGAATGTAATTCTGATTCTTTGTTTAGAGTCCTAAGTTACTTTAAAGCCATTTCACTCAGTTTGATGAAGTTAGATACCACTGAAAATTTTAATTCTTTATCTTCCTGTCAAAATGTGTTGTAAGATCTTGTTTGTCCAATTGCCTGGTAGGCATCTGTGCATTTGATAGAAGAAACTTTAGGCAAGCATGTCTAAGATCGGGTGTAACTCCTCCCCATCATAGTGACTGTCATTTATCCCAATTTAGTTTACTCCCTATGTAGACCAGACTTGCCTCAAACTCAGAGGTCCTCCTTTTTCTTCCTCTTAGGGGGTTGGACTAAAGGTGTGCATCAACACACCTGGCCAGTTTCCCCTTCTTCATAGGACACTGGCGATATGTATTTCTTTGTGGGTACTAGCAGCTCTTCTGGTTGGAGTTGGGCATGTGTTTAAGTGAAAGCCAAAGGAATATCCATTATGTATACACGTTTACTACCTCAGTCACTCATCAAGCTAGTGAGCAGGCAAGGTGTTTTGTAGGTTTATGGTTTTTCTTCTTAATAAAGAATGCCTGTAAGGTACATCTCACGGGAGAGATGCTTGTGTAGGGGAGTGACCTCCCATATTCCTGACCTCCCATATTCCTGTTTCTTGCCCAAGGCTGAAGACTTGGGCTGAGGGATGTTGTCTCATTACAGGGGTTGATGTCATTTGAGGATGTCTCTGTGGACTTCACTTGGGAGGAGTGGCAGGACCTGGATGATGCTCAGAGGAAGCTCTACAGGGATGTGATGCTGGAGACCTACAGCAGCCTGCTGTCCTTGAGTGAGTAGAAGGCTACAGTAATCCTGTTAGCAGCACATTCCTTTATCGTAAATACAGGAGCTACTTCAAAGAGTGGTGGTTGTTGGATTGGGTTTTTGTTTTGTTTTTTCCTGAGCTAGTGGCCATACCTAGAGTCTTGCACATGCTTGGTAAGCCACCGCCCACCTAGCTTTCACTGACATATAGTAACTGCACATATTTATAATGAAAGTTGTCATTTCCGTACTTGTGTGCTGTACATAATGATCAGTGTTTTATAAGTCTGTAAACTTAGATTTATGTGTAGTATGGACACAGATGTGGGGAACTGAACTTTCCTTGTGGTACTGGGCAGGTGTTAAGCTGTGGAATCTTTGTAAGCGCTGTTTATGTTAATGATAAGTGCGTTAGATTACTGTAAGCACTTCGAATGTCCTTTCCCCCGTCCCCCATAAGAAGCAAAGACTTTGAGAATTGGTAGTTTGATGAACTAGCTGCCCTGGTTGCCTTGAGCAGAAGGACTGACTCCCAGTTGATAGCCGGTGTAACTCCTCTCAGGGCAGTACTGGCCGCTTTAACAGTCCCAGGGCATTTTGAGGACAGCTGTCTGCTCTCACTCCTGAAGATGCAGTACAGCCCAGCACAGTTTCAAAGTTTCTAACAGACTTTTCCTCTCCCGGGTTTTGGTGGATTCTGGGTGACTCAGCCGTCATGTTCCCCTAGGGGTCAGAAGGGGGCCTGTCCCTTGGGGCCTGACAGAGACGGTTGTGACTGATGGAAAGTAAGTGAGGCTTTGACTGGGCAGACAGTCCTCGCTGACACGTGTGCCTTCCTGTTTGTGTACCAAGTCCCTCTCTGGCTATGGCCACAGACTGTTCAGCTCGCTTGGAGAGCTGCCTAGGAGACGCCCTTCTGTGCTGCGTCCCCTGGTGTTCCAAGAAAAGGCTTCTCTCCAGTCAGCTCTTCTTCCCTGACTAGTGGAGTAAGCTGATCTGGTAATACCAAGACTAGAGTAGCAGAGACGGGAACTGAACCCAAGACACCAAAAGATGATTTTATCTTTAAAAGAAAGGAACTCTTTCTGTTGAAGCTCTGTTGCTGTTTCGTTTGTATTAAATTCTTATACATTGTTTTTCTCCTGCTTTCCTCTGCTTCCTGTTGTGTTGGGGATGTGGGGGCGGGGTCGTACCGGGGAAGGGAGGTTCAGAGCTCACTGGTCACTCATCTGATCTTGCCAACTCCTGCATCTTTTGGCTGAGGAGCTTTAGACTTTTGTTGATTCAATGCATTGTAAAATTTTTTTTACTTGCTTTTTTCCCCTTGATCCAGGTGGTCAGTCAGAATAACCCTTTTATTCTGTATGTATTGCTTTTATTTTAATGTCCTCAACATTGGTTATAAATGCCATATTTTCATAGAGTGTTCATATTGGTCCAATCATTGCTCGGAGTCTGAAACCAGTATTTTGTGTTTGGGGTTACAATTTGCACACTGTTTCCTATTACTAGATCAGTGTGATGCCAAACCTGAGTTGATCCTGAAGTTGGAGCAGGGAGCTGGGCCATGGAAGGAAGAAGATGCCCCAAACCAAAGGCTCCCAGGTCAGTGAATGTGCCCGAGGCAGGGGGTCCAGGCTAGTGAACAGTCATCAGGTGGTGGAGTGTGAAGTTCTTTTCACTCAATTCTGCCATCTTCCAGAGACTAACTTCGTAATCAGATGCTTGCTGTCTTGTGTCCAAGGGAGGCTCTCCCTTCCAGGTGTACCCGCCTTTCCTGGTTTTGCTGTGTATTTTGTAATCTAGCAAGTTCTGCTCGCTCTTCTTGAACATTTCATTAAGTAGTTACTCTAAACCTCATTGTCCCTTCCCCTCTGTGTTTATGTGATGCTTCATTGTAAGCATTATTCGTGGCTTTATTAATGCATTTATCACTTTTTATTTGATTCCTCATAGACAGTGGTCTACTATGTAGGACCAACAGTGGTGATCCCACATTTGCCTTGTTTAAAGAGCTTCTGCTGTGTTGAGACACGAAATCTTTGGCATTGAAAGAATAACCACAAAAATATGTTTTCTTAGTTGAATAAATGAGTGAAAAATATAGGATGGTTCTAAAGCTAAAGCAGTTTTAAGGAGATTGTTTTAAAATTCATATCAGATTAATTTTGAGACTTACCAATTTGGTACATAGTTCATAATTTGATAGGAACTCTAGTCTTCAAAGTGGTTATGTTTTCATGAGAAGTTCCAAAGTGGCATTAGTAGTTCTATGTTAATATTGAAAACATAGGTTTCAGGCACTCACCTGTGGAATTCAAATATGTAAAAAGATGTCAGAATCAAATAGTGCATATCAAGATACCAGAATTTATGTAATTTAAGGAGCATCTGCAAAGACTTCCTAGTAGGATAGACCCAAGGGGTGGTATGTTATCCAGGAGATCATAGGCATGGAGCCCAGATGAACCAAGGCCTGTTCAAAGACTCCTGTTTGATGAGGAAATTGTAATATCTAGTTAGCCTTGGACCTTTTTCATTGTGGAGCTCGCTCGAAGTCAACAGATTTGTGCTGATTTGCTATGAAATTGTAACCCAGGGGAAGGTCTACAAGAGCAGTGCTTTTAGCCTCTGAGTCAACTCTCCAGACCCTGTTTTACAATATTATTTCATGGAGGGGCTACTTCTTCACTTTCGTGTTAGAATTCTATCAGAATGACTTCTGTGTTGTTCATGTAGGGCAACTTTTATTTCCTTTCAGCTATGGAGAATGTGAAGAGCCTGAACGAGACCAGTTGGGACAATCAAAAGAGACATTTGAACCACATGGTAATCACTGACAATCTTCAGCTGAGAAGAGAATCAAATTTGGGAAAAGATTTAATATGAGTTCCAACCATGTTTTACACCTGGCTATTAAGAATAGAAACTCTTCTAAAATGAGATCTGAGATGCTTGATATATGGGAAAATGTGTATCTCCCTGGTGAACCCAGTGACATGCAGCCTATACAGGAACTTGATCACCTTACTGCAGCCAAGATGTCATGCAGACCTCCTGAGCCTCTTCGTCTGGATCACAGTGTTGAAAGTGGGCAACGGCACTTTCTGTATAGTCAACACGATGAAGCCTTCAATGGGAACACTGTGTGGACACCTAAGGTATTTCCTTTGGAGATAATCCAAGTAAGTTAAAGGAATACGGGAAAGCCTTTGGTAAGTTAGGTCCTAGTGCCCAAGAGGGGCCTCACATAAGGGAAGACACTTTTGATTGTAACTTGTGTAAGAAATCATTCTCTGACAAGTGTAACCATACTCAGCATTTTAAAACATGCATAAAAAACAAATATGATAAATGTACTGATTGTGAACCCACATTCAATACAAAACCAGGCCTTATAAACCTTCAGAGCACTCTGAATTCATGGGAAAAGCCCTGTGGATGTAATGACGATGAGAAATGCGTGTGTCAGGTGCCAAAACAGAGGGTTAATCAGAGTGTCTTCTCAAGTAAGGAGAGTAGTTGTGTGAAAAAATTATGCCCAAAGTTAAATTTCAGTGTGCACCAGAGACCTCACACAGGTAAAAAACCCCATGAATGCAATACATCTGCAAAAATAAACAACCAACCTCGTAGGCGTCACAGATGTGGGAGAACCTATCAATGTAAAGTATGTGGGAAAGCCTTTAGGCACACACAAAATCTCTACTTACACTACAGAACTCACACTGGTGAGAAGCCATATGAGTGTAAAGAATGTAAGAAACTATTCAGTGTAAAGTCAAATCTCAGTGTACATCAGAAAACTCACACAGGCGAAAAACCCTATGAGTGTAACATATGTGGGAATGCCTTTAAAAGGAGGTGTGACCTAACTATACATCAGAGAGTTCACACAGGTGAGAAGCCCTACGAATGTAAAGAGTGCAGGAAAACTTTCAGTATCAAGTCAGGGCTCATCGTGCATCAGAGAATTCACACAGGCGAGAAACCATATGAGTGTAATGTATGCGGAAAACGTTTTAACCAGAAGTCAAATCTCTCTACACACGAGAAGATTCACACAGGTGAGAAACCCTTTGAATGTAAAGAATGTAGGAAATCATTTAGTGTCAAGTCATATCTCACTATACATCAAAAAACTCACTTGAGTGAGAAGCCTCATGCATGAAATCTGGGGAAGCCTTCTATCAGAAGACAAACCTCTACAGACATCATAGAGCTTGCACAGGTGAGAAACCCTAGGTTCATAAAGAATGTAGGAAAAGTCTTTTGTCATCGCTCCCTGAACCTCGGAGAGTTCAGAGGTGAAGATCCCTGTGGATGTAAAGGCTGCAGCAATCGTCAGTCTTATGTCACATCTCATAATTAGTGAACCCCAAACACTGGTAGGTACCAGTGTGGGATATGTCCAAAGACTTCTGCCAGATGCCAGACTTGAGTTGTTGGAAAACTCTTACAGGTGAGAAACCCTCTGAATGTAAGGTCTGGAAATAATCAGTCCTCAGTAAGACTGGAGAATTCACACTGATGAGAAGCCCTGTGAGTGTAGTTATGTGGAAAGCCCGTTAGTCAGAAGTCCATCTCTGTGAATTTGAGTTCACACAGCTGAGAAGGCCTGTGAATATAAGGAATGTAGGAAAGCATTTCAGACGTTTGTCACCTCTCCATGTGACTCACAGACTTGAGAGTTGAGAGATACTTATCAGTGCAATCTATAGAACGGTCACTTGCCACATGTCAGAGCTGTCTACACATTAGAGAAATCTCACAGTTAAGAGATACTTATCAGTGCAATCTATAGAACGGTCACCTACCACATGTCAGAGCTGTCTACACAGAGAAATCTCACAGTTGAGAGATACTTATCAGTGCAATCTATAAAACAGTCACCTGCCACATGTCAGAGCTGTCTACACATTAGAGAAGCCTCACAGTTGAGAGGCCTTCTGATGTAAGGACTAGGAAACATTTCCAAATGTACTTCAGAGTGCTCGGAAATGCAAAGGGGAGGAGGAGCTCTCGGCAGCAGACACAACTCACTGCACGTCAGACATACACAGCCAAGTAACTGTTTGGTGCAGTGTGTGGAGAAACCTGTTCCCAGATGTCAGATCTCAGCAGTCATTAGGTGAGGAGCCCTCTGAATGTGAGGAATCCTTCGCTGCATACCAAAGAAGACACATAGGATAAGCCATATCAATTCAATATGTGCAAAACCTTGGTTCTGTAAGATGGACACCTACCTCCACTGGAGAACCACATGAACACAAAACCCTGCGAATATAAAAACTGAAAAAACCTGTGAGTTTAAAGAATGTAGAAAATATCTCATATTCTTGGGTGTGCAAGAGCTCACACAACTAAACATGCTCCCACCTAGGTAAGTATAACAGACATTTGTGCGCATCAGAAAACTCCTCACTGCTGAGAAACCACAAGAGTGGTTATGTGAACAAGACTTTTACCAAATGGAAACACTCTGGCTAGCTCATGGGCTGGAAGTACATTAATGCAATGGATGTGGACAGCACTTTTATAGGAAGTTGAACTCCACATTGGAGAATTCATTAGAGATGGAATGCTGTTAACGTGGAAAAGCATATCTAGAATGGTTATGGATATGGAAAATGTCATTGTGAGAAGTCCTGTTAGCAGAGGTCTCATGTGCTAAGATTTACCTTTTTGCTCGAAGACTGGCAGCCTGTATGTGTAGTGTTATGGAGAGAACATGGCCAGAGCTCTATAGGAATTTTAACATTTGTGATGATTCTTTTCTTTCCTGCCTCAACCCCCCAAGTCCTGCAGTACATTATCCCTGGATTTATACTCATGGTCTGAAAGCAGATAAGATTATCTGTGGAGAGAAGTGGTGTAGAGAAGGACACTGATTTACAGACATGCTTCATTGGAGAGAGCAGAGGTTTTATATGTGTTTATAAATCTCTTGTTTGTATGAGTGATATAACCTTTTTGCAACATAATGCAAAATCATTGTAACCCATTTTAAAAGTATTTCAGACAGGGGACCTTTCATGCTAGAATATTCACCCAGGAGAGGGCCCTTCTTGTTACCTTTGTATTTTCACACCATTTTATGGAGAAAAAGAAACATGAAATTTCAGTAAATTCTAAATGCCTTACCTGGCACCAGCATTTCATTAAGGAGATACAAAAGTATGTTTCATGTGTGAAACATATGTATATCCATACACATTTTTATGCATCAGAAATCATTCATAAAATGAAATTGTCCGTTTCTAAGAAGTGTTAATTATAGTATTAAAATTATTTTTTGAGCTGGGTGTGGTGGCATGTGTCTTAAATCCCAGAATCCAGAAGGTAGCAGTCAGATATCTGTAAGTTTGAGGTCGGCCTGATCTACATGGAGTTCCAGGCCAGCGGGGCTACATAATGAGACCTTGTCTCAAAAAAAAAAAGATTGTTGAATATGCCAGATGGTAACTATTTTTAATGGTGCCTGATGCAGTGGTTTGGTCTACATTTGAGGACATCTGTGTTTGTCACAACCACAGTTTGAGAGATGCATTTGACACTAGTGGATACCAGGAATGCCATTGAACTGAAGGACTGTTGTCCTTTCCTGAGGAGGTACGGACAGATAAGTACTCGGCCTGGATAGGGCACTGACAACAGACAGAATACACAGTTCTGTCCAACTGCAATCCCATCAGTGAGTTTGTGGAGGTTTCAGGAGTATGGGTGAGAGGTGGCCTAACAAGCACAGGAGTGATCAGGAGTGATTCCGCAGCTGCATCACTGAAAAGACCCCAGCCTGGGGAGGACTCCTGAAAGCTGAAACAGAGTGGGCCACATAGGGTTAGGCAGTCTCCCTCCCTCCCTCCCTCCCTCCCAGCAGCCCTTCCCGCTTTTACAAACATGGGAATGCGCCTCGTGAATTTATACATTTTCTGGGCTTCATGAGACTTAGGGGTTTATTTCCTAGTCTTAATGAGCCTTCCTCCAGGATGAGAATGTTTTCATTCAGAAGATACTGATACACATCAGGCACAACATACCCTGATGTATGTAAGGTTTGTGCATATGATTTTATCACATTAACAGATGTTCTCTGTATGCAGGGACATGCAGGAAATAAACTTATTGTAATGGTTATTGTGATTTCATTAAGGTTTTCTACATTAAATACTATCCTAGCCTGTTTACATCTGGTAAGTCTCTAGTTTGTATTTTCTTAATCTTTTAACATATAAGTGTATATGGTGATTGTCACCAACTATCTGCTAAGTATGGATGTTTGTGTTTTTCTAAGATGGTGATGTCTTAAAGTAAGCCAGTGTTTCTAAGAGAATAAATATCAGGGTAGAAAAACATGAATAAAGATATTTTTCACAGCTATCTTGTGAATTGATTTAGAACTTTGTGAACAAATGGTACGTGAGGGGTTAGGGATTTGGCTCAGTGGTAGAGCACTTGCCTAGCAAGTGCAAGGCCCTGGGTTTGGTCCTCAGCTCTGGAAAAAACAAACAAGCAAACAAATGGTGCGTGTTTCCCTCCTCTGAGAGAAAGTCTCAGAATAAGTTCCTTTTCAGTAATCTCTCATGTTTGCTTAAAAGAATAGAACCAGTTTCAACTCTCAACATGACATGTCTAAAGTAGATACTGTGAATGCTACCTAGAATTAGTAAACAGTCAACATAGTAATGAGAGTCACAGTTTACAAGTACATACTAATAATTTGGTAGGAGGCTGCAACAGAATATTCTTTGACTACACAACACCATCTTACACTTTGCCAAAGTGCAATTTGGCTTTCATCTCTTCTGGTTACTATTCAGAGATTTTTCTCAGCTGTACTTGTTATAATTAAGTGAGATCAATCTTCCAATTTTTTTTTATTTTTTACTTTTTAAAATTTTTTTGTTTTCTTTTTTTAATTTTATTTTATAATTTAATTTAATTTTACATATCAGCCGTGGATTCCCTTGGCCTCCCCCTCCTGCCTCTCCCCCCCCCATCTCCCCCCAGCCCACCCCCCATTTCCATCTCCTCCAGGGCAAAGACTCTCCTGGGGATTGAGTTCAACCTGGTAGATTCAGTTCAGGCAGGTCCAGTCCCCTTCTCCCAGGCTGAGCTAAGTGTCCCTGCATAAGCCCCAGGTTTCAAACAGCCAGCTCATGCACTGAGGACAAGTCCTGGTCCCGCTGCCTGGGTGCCTCCCAAACAGTTCAAGCTAATCAACTGTCTCACTTATCCAGGGGGCCTGATCCAGTTGGGGGCATCTCAGCTATTGGTTCATAGTTCATGTGTTTCCATTCATTTGGATATTTGTCCCTGTGCTTTTTCCAATCTTGGTCTCAACAATTCTCGCTCATACAAACCCTCCTCTTTCTTGCCAATTGGACTCCTGGAGCTCCACCTAGGGCCTGGCCGTGGATCTCTGCATCCGGTTCCCTCAGTCATTGGATGAGTTTTCTAGCTCGAGAATTCAGGTGTTTGGCCATCCTATCACCAGAGTAGGTCAGTTCAGTCTTTCTCTCAACCATTGCCAGTAGTCTATTGCGGAGGTATCTTTGTGGATTTCTATGGACCTCTCTAGCACTTTACTTCTTCCTATTCTCATGTGGTCTTCATTTATCATAGTCTTTTATTTCTTGATCTCCCTCTCTGTTCTTGATCCAGCTGGGATCTCCCGCTCCCCTAAGCTCTCATTCCCTCAAACCTTGCCCTTCATTACCCCCACCCACATCCAGGTTTTTCATGTAGATCTCATCCATTTCTCTGTCATTGGGCAATCCCTGTGTCTTTCTTAGGGTCCTGTTTTCTAGGTAGCCTCCCTGGAGTTGTGAGTAGTGATCTAGTCATCTTTATTTTACATCTAGTATCCTCCTATGAGTGAGTACATACCATGTTTGTCTTTCTGAGTCTGGGTTACCTCACTCAGGATGATGTTTTTCTAGATCCATCCATTTGCCTGCAAACCTCATGATGTCATTGTTTTTCTCTGCTGAGTAGTATTCCATTGTGTATATGTACCACATTTTATTTATCCATTCTTCAGTTGAAGGGCATCTAGGTTGTTTCCAGGTTCTGGCTATTACAAACAATGCTGATATGAACATAGCTGAGCAAGTGCCCTTGTGGTATGATTGAGCATTCTTGGGTATATGCCCAAGAGTGGTATAGCTGGGTCTTGGGGGAGATTGATTCCCAATTTTCTGAGAAAGCGCCATATTGATTTCCAAAGTGGTTGTACAAGCTTGCATTCCCACCAGCAGTGGGAGAGTTCCCCTAGCTTCACATCCTCTCCAGCATAAGCTGTCTTCAGTGTTTTTGATCTTAGCCATTCTGACCTGTGTAAGGTGGTATCTCAGAGTCATTTTGATTTGCATTTCCCTGATGATTAGGGATATTGAGCAATTCCTTAAATGTCTTTCAGCCATTTGAGCTTCCTCTGTTGAGAATTTTCTGTTTAGTTCTATAGCCCATTTCTTAATTGGACTGTTGGGCATTTTGATGTCTAATTTCTTGAGTTCTTTTTTTTTTTTTTTTTTTTGATTTTTTGAGAGAGGGTTTCTCTGTGTAGCTTTGTGCCTTTCCTGGATCTTGCTCCTAGACCAGGCTGGCCTCGAACTCAGAGAGAGGCCTGGCTCTGCCTCCTGAGTGCTGGGATTAAAGGCGTGCGCCACCACCGCCCAGTTCTTGAGTTCTTTATTTATTCTGGATATCAGTCCTCTGTCAGATGTAGGGTTGGTGAAGACCTTTTCCCATTCTGTAGGCTGTCACTTTGCCTTGTTGACCGTATCCTTTGTTCTACAAAAGCTTCTCAGTTTCAAGAGGTCCCATTGATTGATTGTTTCTCTCAGTGTCTGTGCTACTGGTGTTATATTTAGGAAGTGATCTCCTATGCCAATGCGTTCAAGACTACTTCCTACTTTCTCTTCTATCAGGTTCCGAGTAACTGGATTTATGTTGAGGTCTTTGATCCACTTGGACTTAAGTTTTGTGCACGGTGACAGATGTGGATCTATTTGCAGCCTTCTACACGTTGATATCCAGTTATGCCAGCACCAATTGTTAAAGATGCTTTCTTTTTTCCATTGTACATTTTTTGGCTTCTTTGTCAAAGATTGTATGTTCATAGGTGTGCGGATTAATGTCAGGGTCTTCAATTCGATTCCATTGGTCCACATGCCAGTTTTTATGCCAGTACCAAGCTGTTTTTATTACTGTAGCTCTATAGTAGAGCTTGAGGTCAGCTAAGCATATGACCTAGCTCTGTCTGTTAGCATAGTGGAATGGGGAGGGGTGAGAGTTCCATAACAACTCTTAGAATAGTTCCTGGAGACATGGAGGAAGTCTATCTTCTGTTACACACTGGTCTTTTTAGTCATAATTTCTGATTGATAATTTCATCTCTCCAAATGTGGTTCAAGGATGCGGGCTGTTGACATGGCTCAGCAAGTAAAGGCACTTATGGCCAAGCCTGAAGACCTGAGTCAATCCCCAGGACCCACATGGTGGAAAAAAATTGACTCCCACTGGTTGACCTTTGACCTCTACAGGTACCATGGTACAAGCACATGTGCATACACAAAATGTGGACTAACGTGGGCAATAAATAGCCTATAAGGAAACTGCTGTTTTGAAGGACTTGGGACATGTATAGAAAACATTAGGTTTCTCTTGGTAAATAAGCAACAGCCATGCACTTACCAAAAACAAGCACAGTTCCAGGATTTGGGAGGCTGATTCAAGATTGTACATAGGGCGAAGCCAACATAGGGTGCATAGGGTGTCAGTCTGTCTGTTTGCATGCTCTTCATGCCCACCCCCCATGATTACAGAGAAGTCAGGCATTACTTCTGCATCTTCCCCTTCAAATAGCCCTTCTGTCCCTGGTGACACCTTGTTTTTAGCTCCCAGATTATAATTGTAGACAAATCTTAAATAAATGCACAAATTTAAAAGGAAAAGTAGTTATGTACATAAGGAAATATATAGTCACATTATAAATTGACCAGAGAATAATTTATTATAGGACAAAAATCTTATTTCAGAATTAAAATTTTTTGAAGGGAATTTTTCCAGATGCTTGAAAAATTCATTGGAGCGTGAGTTTAGGAAGTTCCTGAAAATTAGAATAAGAAGGATGCGGGCTGTTGAGATGGCTCGGCAGGTAAAGGCACTTATGGCCAAGCCTGAGGACCTGAGTCAATCCCCAGGACCCACATGGTGGAAAAAAATTGACTCCCACTGGTTGTCCTTTGACTTCTACAGGTACCATGGTAGAAGCACATGTGCATACACAAAATGTGGACTAACGTGGATGAGAATGTGACTGCAGAAGCATTAATTACTAGTTATTTACAGTAGGGTTTTTTGTTGTTATGTTTTGGTTTTTTGAGATGTGGTCTCTATGTTGCCCTGGCTGTCCTGGAACACCCTATGTAGGCCAGGCTACCATAGGACTCAGAGATCTGCCTGCCTCCATGCGTACTAGGAATAAAGTCATGTGCCATCAGGCTTGGCTTATTAGTTTGAACACGTTGATAATGGCACCAGACAATACATATATGTTAATTGGACAAAATAGGAAATGGATATAAAAGTAGAGGATCATTATTGTGGTTCTGTTATTCCTTGCACGTCTTATGTCATTCAGATTTTATGTGCAACAAATGTCATCTGTAAAGCACTGAAGTCTATTCTCCAATTTATTGAAATATATTAATAAACACTCTTTGTTCCTGTTCTCTGAAATTAAAATGTATTCATGAACTCAAGTATTAAGGTCAGTGGGTAAGGGAGCACAGATAGTTCGAGGAAACTCATGGGATGGGATGAAGAAATGACTCATCAGCAAAGTGCTTTCATTTCATGGTGAGATCCTCATCTGATGAAAAGCCCAGCAATGGTTATGGTGCATCCCTGTACTCCTCCTATTGCTGAGGTGGCAGCGAGGAGGATTACCAGAGATCATTAGGCAGCTATTTTTGTCTAATAGTTGGGCCCAAGGCTCAGTGAAAGATCATATCACATGTGCATTGATTACTTTTGTGTAACTATGATAAAAATAAGCTACCACAACCATAAGTGAATTGTGGAAAAGTTTGACTTAGAATTGCAGCAGGAAGAGTCCATTATAGCAGGGAGGTAAGGCAGCAGGAGCAGGAAGCTAAGACATCATGTCTCAACAAATAATAAGCAGAGAGAGTGAACAGGAAGTAGGATGAGGCTATGAAATCTCAAAGCCTGCCCCTAGTAACATCTAGAAAACCCATACATCCTCAACCTCCCCAAACAGTGCTACCAATTGGAGACCAAGTGTTCGAATGCCTGAACATATGGGGACATCTTAATTCAAACCTTGGCTCCCAGAGGCTCATAGCCCTATCATAATGCAAAATGTGTTCAGTCTAACTCCAAAGTCCCCACTGTTTTAACACTGTTTCAAAGTCTCTTCAGAGACTGCTGGCACTTCTTAAAATTGTAAAATCCTTATAAAATCAAAAATCAAATTACACACTCAGAACATAACAGTGCAATATATATATATATATATTTACCATTCCAAAAGAGAGTAATGGGACCATAGTGGATGGGGCCTCAGCAGCTCTCTGAAACCACAGAGGAAGCATCTGTAACCCCCTCACTCTTGCATCCTTCATTCCTCTAGAGCCAATATACCATGTGGATGATACTGCACAGTTCCACTGTCATCTTTGGATGGACTCTGCCCACCTTGAACCACATTAGCATCAGCTTTTGCATTCAATTGCTTCCTAGGAACATGAAACTCTTTTCCTTTTCCTTTCAAAAGGTGGAAGCTTATCTGGGTGGGATCCTGCCCTGGAGGAACCCTCCCCTTGTTCTAGTGCAGATGAGGTCTCATCAAGGGTGCTAATCTTCTTAACAATTATAGCCTGTCTTCTAGCACAAGCATTGTAGAACTGCATAAATATCAACAGTAACAACTATGCTACAATTTCAACATTATGATGTCTTGAAATTTCCTCCAACAAAGAAATTAGACCATTACTTTTTCATTTACCCTCAAGCAAGTCCTTAGGACTTCCTCATGAGGCAGCTAGATTATCTACCAAAATATCACAGGAATGGCCTCTTACCAAGTTTCTAATAGTGTTCCTTTCTGAAACTTGAGTGTAGCTTAAGTTTTCCGCCTTGCCCACAGTCAGGACAAATCTTTGTCACCCGCCAGTCCCACAGCTGCTCAGACCCAACCAAGTAAACACAGAGACTTATATTGCTTACAAACTGTATGGCCGTGGCAGGCTTCTTGCTAACTGTGCTTATAGCTTAAATTAGTCCATTTCCATAAATCTATACCTTGCCACGTGGCTGGTGGCATACCGGCATCTTCACATGCTGCTGGTCATGGCAGCGGCTGCAGTGTCTCTTGCCTTCCTGTTCTTTTTTTTCTCCTCTCTGTTAGTCCCGCCTATACATCCTGCCTAGCCACGACCAATCAGGTTTTATTTATTGACCAATCAGAGCAACTTGACATACAGACCATCCCCCAGCACAGCCAAGTGCAGACCATCTCAGACACCTGCACTCAGGCCCATGGTCCTAATGATCCTCTATGCGGACCTGCTGGGTAACGCCACAAAGAACCCAAGAAGGGCTCCCACAGGACATACAGAACATCCCACAGCACTTGAGTCTCCACATTCTTCATAGTTCTCAGCACCAGTGTATTCCAAGATCCTACTAGAATGACCCACTAAGCTCTGCTTACAGCATCCAACAACTTTTCTAGTGCAAAATTTCAAAGTCTACATCCTTCCAAAAAGCAACATGTTCAGGTGTAGCAAATCTTTCTCTGTACTGCCAGCTCTCAAATAACAACACAGAGATTGTTAATTATAAAAAGCTTGGCCTTAGCTTAGATTTCTCCCACTAGCTCTTGTAACTTAACTCATTTATTTTAATCCACGTTCTGTTGCATGGCTTGTTACTTCATGTCTCCATACTGCTGATGCTGCTTTCTCTGTATCCGGCTGGAGACCCTGCCTTTCTTCCTGAGTCCTCTCTGTCCCTAGAAGTCCCACCTAACCTCTTCCTGCCTAGCTATTAGCCATTTAGCTCTTTATTAAACCAGTCACACTGACACATCTTCACAGTGTAAAGGAATAATCCACAACATTCAGGTCCTTCAGCAATACCCCACTCCTGGCACCGACTTATATATTCATTACTTTTCTGTTACTGTGATGAAATACCATGACCCAAAGTGACTCTTGGTAGAGTTTGTTTTAGTTTACAATTCCAGAGGGATAAGAGTCCATCATTTTGGGTAGGTGTAGCAGTAGGAGAAGAAAGCCTGAATGATCACAACATCTCAACTACAAGAGAGCAAAACAGAAGAGAAACACAACTGTGAAATCTGTTAAGCATGCTCAATAAACTCATGGGTTCCTTAAGTTGGACTATAATGTAATATAATTTTTTTCAGTCTGCCATTGGTTCCCTGTCTGGGTTTTGTGGATGTTTGGACATCCCCAAGAAGAGGCTCACTGAAGTGTCAGAAGAGGGTGAGTTATCTCTTCTGCTTATGTTGGAAAAGGACCATGATGAGAGCCCGTTTGCTGCATCTAGATTGATAGGTCTCTGCTCTGGCCTGGGTACTAAGGTCTCTAGATCTGAAACCACATCTCAATTCTACCTTAAGTGTTGCCTGTTTTACCATTTCTGAACTGGCAGTTGTTCTAGCAAATAGATTATTCTCTAAAGTGTGAAGGGTCATATTGGTTTGTGCCACCTTAATGGACCCTAGCTAATGGTATGTAAGCTGCCATGTCTGACTTTCAAACCAGTTCAGTAGTCTAGACTCTGGCATGCCTCTTTGCTCAGTTCTTCTCTGCTAACTCCAGCAGTATTGGAGTTTTTCTAGGCATGGCTCACAGGGCATCGCCCTGACTTAGGTTAGAAGCAACCATCTTACAACAGGTCCTCACCAGAACCACTTGAGCAAGTGCTCAGGCATGTAGTGGAAATAATGTTTGGATTCTAGAAAGATAGATGGACAACTGAGTTCCTCAGAGATTGAGAGAATTCATTAGTACCCAGAAGGACCTATCATCTCAAATACCTTTTGAATTTAGTCCAGTAAATATTAAAGATGTCAAATTATTTAGAGGAAGCCAGAGGAGGTTGAAGTTTTGGTGTTATGCCGAACAATAATTTTTGTTGTCAGAGAGTGTTTTCTAACTTCAAGATTGATGACACATGAAGAGGGAGGGAGGGAGAAAGAGAGAGAGAACAATCTGAGCACTGTTTCTACATAAAAAGAAGAAAACATAGGTAACTCTTAAGTCGGTTATGTGTTACCTTAGTTTTCTAAATACTGGGTGAATTTGAATTGCTTCTAACAACCATTCTACCTGTCTAAACTCTCTAGCAGCTTTTACAATTTCAGTATTAAGGAAATAAAAGACAATCCTATTCATACCAGAAACATGGAGACATTTTACTTTCTGTTTCACCAAGTTTTTGAAAGGGAAGAGAGGCACTAAGGTCCTGTTGGGCTGTTACGGATCAAGGGTTTGCAATAAGCAACTTCAGCTATGAGAACAAAGTTTCGTGAGTGTCAGAAAAGTTTGCTGTGCATTGCCAAGGTATATTAGGAGCATGACTGAACTCAGTCACACTTACCATGTGCTACAGGGGTTGGGCCTGACCCAGGTGAGGTCTCCTTTAGAGTAGGGCAAGGGCACCCTGACAAACTTGGTTTAGGTGGGGGCTGTTTGCTGTAGCTCCACAAAAAACCATGATGAGAATCAGCTTCTTGGCCATTTCACAATTGAGTTAGAGGACCAGCATCAATGCATGTGAGCTGCCAGCTGTCTAGGAAAGCAAATCTTGAACAAAGAGCGAGAAAATGATAGGGACACAGTAACCACTGAACTGGGCCAGTGTTGCACTCACATCTTTCCTGGAAGTTGCATCTGGAAAATTATTCCAAATAGACAGAGAATGTCATCCCTACAGAGATGGGATAACTAATCATGTATGACCTGGTAATGCTGGTAGAGCATCAGGACATCATCTCTGCATCAGCTCCCCTCATCTTATCAATATTAATGTTAGCAAAGCAAGATTTTATTTATTTAATTATGGAGAGTTCAATCTCTAAGAATGCTACTGGTAGCTAGGCAATGGTGGTTCAAGCCTTTAATCCTAGCACATGGGAGGCAGAGGCAGGTGGGTCTCTTGAGTTTGAGAGGCCAGCCTGGTCTACAGAGTTCCAGGACAGCCAGGACATAGAGAAACCCTGTCCAAAAAAAGAATGTTACCAGCAGGCATCCATCCCTCACAACACCAACCTCCACCATGCCTTAGCAGAATGAGCAAGCCATAGAGAGCAAGCCAGTAAGCAGCATTCCTTCATGGTCTCTGTTTTAATTGCTGCCCTGACTGCCTCAGTCATAGACTGTGACATGGAAGTGTAAGCCAAATAAAACCTTTCCTCTCCAAGTTGTTTTTGGGTAGTGTTTTATCACAGTACCAAAGAAGCTAATAGCTAATTAGGACAGTTTCTTATCAGCATCTTAAAAATGCTGATCGTAAGATACAAATCTCAGATATCAAGGGTTACAGATTTATAAGGAAAAACAGTTTTGCACATTATACAAAATTATTTTATTCAAGGCAGTTAAGTGTAGGGCAAAAAACATCTTTAGAGCTAGTGCAGAATGTATTCTGACAAACGACTTGTGCTGTTGGTGATACAGCAGTGTTCAGTATGCCTTCCAGCTCAGTGAGAATTAGGCAACCTAAAGGAATCTTCAAGAAACCGACAACAGCAGTCACTTCTGTTCAGTGGTTTTCTATTGGAAATAGAGTGTAGAAAATTGGGGAGAGGACGCAAACAAATGACAATGAATTGTTGACTACCAACTCAGCACTGATGCCGACATGACAACTGTCATTCACAGCTCTTTAATTTAGGTGCCAGCTCTGAATGACTTAGGGAGTTCATTTGTCCACTTCTATATGGGCAATATTCCTATTAGATCAGCTAGCAGGCTTTATATTAGCTTTATAAGCTACAAAAAAATCTTGCTTAAGGGATTATTAAATAGCAGTGTTCACACATACTTACACTAGGAGAAAGTGAGGAAAGTGCATAGTACTATTTGAGAAAATAGGTACCTGTGCTAGAATAGTATTTGATGTAGAACTGTTTAGTTTATGCATGTATAGGAGGCTGAAACCAGAGTCTCACAAATGTTACCCATATACTTTACCATTTAACAAAGAAAAACAAATACAAAGCAAATACATTTTCTATCCTTAACCTAGGTCTCACCAAAGGAATTTCCCATCAGTATAAAACACCTGCATACATGTGAATGAGGGAATGCTTTGTGCACTTTGTGCAGCTGTTTACAAAGCACGTCTGGCCCCGATCTACTGTGTGCCAGTACCAACTCCCAACCTCCAGTTACAACAACCACAAATGTTCCCAGACACTGTACTCTGACAGACAATAACATCATTCATATTATTTATTGGCACATGTATGCCTCCATTTGAAAGTTAGTATTAAAGTTACAAAGACTGGTAGTTTTCCTTCATTACAACTTCTGACATTTAAGTTTTGTTCAAAGTTTCACACATTATCAACATTTAATTTATTCAAACTGTTCAACAGAACTTTTCTTATAAAGTATTCTCAATTTGCTATGGAGGTTTTCCGTGTGTACAAATTTTGAAATATTAAAGAGCATGTAAGTTCTCTCAAAAATTTCATTAAGTGAATTAGTTATGGAGATTTGCATTCTTTTCAAAATATCATGCACAATGATTTGAGAAAGTATTCCTCAACTAAACTAAGAGTATTTGGGCATAAAAATGAGAGCCTCTCTGCTCTCTCCAATCAGTTTTATTTCTCTTAAATTGGTGACTCTCTGACAATGGATGTCAAAGCCATCTTGCAGGTCACATTCACTTCAGGCCCAGAGCTCATGTAAACTCAGGGAGAAAAAAAAACCTTACAGCATTTCTGTGGGCCTGGTAGAAACAATGACCATTATATATATGCACATTTTTCTGTAGGCCTGTTTCATAGTCAGACTACATAACAGAGACTGTGTTCCAAAGAAGACAGCCAACTCGTGCCACACAGAATTTTCTATATAAATGTAATGCTTGCTAAGGTGGCCTTCTCCAAAAACATTGTCCTCGATCATCACATTTTTAGAATATCTCCTGTGTGTGAGTTGTCTGATGCCTGCTGATAGTTTCTAATAAAAGGGCTTTCCACATTACACTCATCGGCATTCCCTCAGGTGAATTTTCTGATGCACAGTGAGGGATGACTTATGATAGAATGTTTTCCTACATTCTTGACATTCAAATCGTTTCTCACTTTCATGAGTTATCTGATGCCTGTTCAGGTATGATTTCTGGTGAAAAGCCTTTTTACATATCTTACATTCATAGGGCTTCTCACCTGTGTGAGTTCTCTGATGTACAGTGAGATGTGACTTACTGTAAAATGTTTTTCTACATTCTTCACATGAGTATGGTTTATAACCTGTGTGGCTCCTTTGATGGACAGTAAGGGATGACTTATGAAGGAATGTCTTCCTACATTCTTCACATGAGTATGGTCTGTCACCTGTGTGATTTCTCTGATGCCTGCTGAGACTGGACTTCTGGTAGAAAGCTTTCCCACATTCTTTACATTCATAGGGCTTCTCACCAGTGTGAGTTCCCTGATGCATGATGAGGTGTGACTTCCGGTGAAAAGTTTTTCCACATACACCACATTCATAAGGTTTCTCACCTGTGTGTGTTTTCTGATGTACAGTGAGGTTTGATTTACGATTGAATGTTTTCTGACATTCTTCACATTCATATGGTTTGTCACCTGTGTGAATTTTCTGATGGATAATGAGGTGTGACTTAGAGTAGAAAGTTTTTCCACACTCGTCACATTCATATGGTTTCTCACCTGTGTGAGTTCTGTGATGTACATTCAGGTCTGACTTACAGTAGAAAGTTTTCCTACATTTTTTACATTCATAGGGCTTCTCACCTGTGTGAGTTCGCTGATGTATAGTGAGGGATGACTTATGGTAGAAAGTTTTCTTACATTCTTTACATCCATAGGGTTTCTCACCTGTGTGAATTCTCTGATGCCTGTTGAGATGTGACTTCCGGAAAAATGATTTCCCACACATATGACATCCATAGGGTTTATAACCTGTTCTCTGATATCTCCTGAGCTTTGGCTTCTCGTTAAAGCTTTTTTCAGATTGATACATTTCATACAGCTTTGTTCCTCTGGGGACTCTCTGGCGTACATTTTGCTGTTTTTTCTGATGAAAAAATTTCTTACATTGTCTACATCTGGAGGATCTGACTCCTGCATGTATTCTCTGTTTTTTGTGGTATGATTTCTTAAAGAAGGTTTTCTCACAATCACTACACTTGTAATATTTCTGTACTTTGTGTGTTTTCTTATGTTTTGTGAGCTTGAACTTTGAACAGAATGTTTTCTTACAAATATTACATTCCCACGTTGGTTCCCTTACCCAAGTCATCTCTTGTGCATTAAGAGCTACCTCATCAGATGCTTTCCCAGACTCACCAACTTCACTGGAACTAGGTGCAATGTGGAACCTCTTACTTGTCCATAATGCCTTTGTGTTGCAGGTTGCTTCTTGCCTACAACATTGAAAATGATGTCGAGTACTTGGAGCTCTGTTATACAACCTATGATGCTGTGCATGTATGGGGGGCTTGCTAGTAAGGGAGCTATCAAGTTCCTTTCCAGTCTTCATGTTATCAGGCTCATTAGGGCGAAGCCCATTCTGCCATACATTAAGTGCTGCAGGCCTCATTCCTGAAGAATTTCCATTCTTTACAGTCATATTTGAAACATTCTTTGACCTCACATTAAATATTTTTCCTAATTTAACATTCTCCTTAGTCGACGTGTTGCTGTTGGTAATTACAAGGTGCCACAAATGTCTCTCTTGATTGTCCTGGCTGGTTTCAACCAGTTCATTTACTTTCTGGACATCTAAAAGAAAACAGAAGTAGCCAAGATTATATATAGCAGAAAGATAAAGCTTTGCCTTCTCATTCTCACTGCATTATGATTTCAAATAATATTGATATATGATGAATACAGATTTGTCCCTAGTGAATCTATCAATTAGACTTGACAATGTAAAAATCACATCACTTCACTGATTTAAAATGTTTTATTCAATCGAAACATGAGCTAGTTAAATATTCACCTATGCCTAGTTTTATATTTCAGTACACTCATTTCCACCTGCTATTTTTGTGTTCCTTTATTCTAGTTCTTA
Source organism: Peromyscus leucopus (assembly GCF_004664715.2). Lineage (NCBI taxonomy): Eukaryota > Metazoa > Chordata > Mammalia > Rodentia > Cricetidae > Peromyscus > Peromyscus leucopus. Next base: position 41,580,595 of record NC_051086.1, read on the forward strand.
ATCATCCCACTTTCCTTTCCTAACTGACTTATAAGGTCAGGTCCTTGTCAGTTAGCTATCCGCGGATGGAGGTTCATATGGTGTATCTTTCATCTAATCAGAAATACAGTTTAGACATAGGAAAGGATTGATACCTGCGTGCTTAGTTTTCACTTTTCTATGAGGAACCACAATAGAAACTTAGGGGGTTGGTTTATAAACACAAATGACATTATTCTCACATGAAAATAGCTAACTCTATCCCTCTGGTTTCCTAATCAAAATCTATTTTATGTTTCCTAGAACCCTAAGAAGGTCAGGAAGCTCCAGCCTACCTCCAATGGATTTCATTCAGGAAACAAATCCATCCCCATCATTCTTTGAAATGTTTTTCTGGATATTTCTGAGATTCACAGAACTGTCATTCTCCACCTAGGTTAAGGTACATGCACCCATGCTTTGTAACTCTTTGCTTCTGGAAGCTTCTATTTTGTATTAAGCTGTCTTCTACATTATAAATGTAGCCTTCTACATAAATCTATTGTCTTCAAATTAGTTTCACAGAGAGAGACTGCTGATGAGAGACTTCTACACCCACAGCAATCTCAGCCGTTCAACATGAAATCCTGCTGCACTTAAGTCTCTTCACATCAAAGGCCTACTTGTCCTGTCAAGCCTAGGTTTCCCTTTCCATGCTGGGTCATTTGGTGGTGCTGAGTGTCCCTCACTTTCATGGATTCTGATTCTGTGGGACAGAAGACTTGATTCTAGGCTTTTCTATTTTTCTCATCAATCACCTTGGTTAATGCCTGAATAACTATAACGATAAATATTTATATTAACCTACCAATTTCCAAAGGACTAAGATCATGACCACTCTCAAGTTTATATTTTATGCCCACTTATGTATTAGGTATACCAAATCTGGAAAAAAGTAATATCAAGATTAAACTAAATGAATAATAATCTCCTTAAAATTCCCTTCCATTTAGAATTTTCCTGAAATAAAACAGTGTATACTTTTATTTCTTGTTTTGTGATAAAACATTCTTTGTGACTCTTATCTTACAACCAAATATTTTCTGTGTTTAATTTTTTTCAACAAAATGTAAGCTCTTTATGTGCAGATGCATGTTTTATTATTACTTACATGTCTAATTTTAAAAAGTTCAGTGTTTAGGAAATAACCAAATACCATATGATAAAAGAACTAACAAAGTCAAAAATGCCTGGGGTAGAAAACACAAATAATTGAGAATTTAGAGAAAGTAGTGAACCAACTAGCCAAAATTATCTATGAAGCTCCATATGGTTACAGAAATTTGTGAACTCAAGAAAATATGTAGCATAATAAAAAAGAGGTAAAAGTTCATATGAGATTTCTCCTTGGAGAATGTACACAGGAAACATCTGATGTATGATACCAGCTGACCCCAAGACTAGAACCAGAGCCATCAGTGAAAGCAGCTCAACATGGCCAGTGTCTACTAGATTCTGGTCATCCTTATCTGTTTGTCCAGGGTGCATTCACTGACCTGGCCGACTCTGCTCTGGGACTTCTTCTACTCTCCACGGCCCAGTTCCTTGCTCCAACTTAAAGATCACCTCTGGTTTGGTAATGCAGTGACCTGTTAATGGGAAATAACGTAAGATTGTATCAAATGCTAAGTCAAGCACACCGCAGAAAGACAGCACCTTTGGGAACTGGGTGATTGCTAGACAAATCTGTACACTTTGTGAGTGTCCACTCCTGTCCTTCATGGTCTGCAATCTTGCCTTGATTAAGTAAAGTTAAATGGCCTGAGAAAGAAAGCAAAGCTGGGGTGAGTGCAGCCCTGTGATCTCAGATGCCTGAGAGGCCAAGACAGAAGGAATACTAGTTGAAAGTCTGTCTAAGCAACTTAATAAGAGCCTGTGTCAAAATAAAAATAACAGAGTGTTGGGAATACAGCTCAGTGACAGAACACTTGCCCAGTATGCATATGAATCCCTAAATTAATCCCAGCACTAAGGATAAATAAATAGGAAAAGGAAATCTAAGAATGAGTTTAAAAATACTTAAAGAGACACAATACAATTATATTTTTAAAAAAGGAAGGAATGAAGGAGAAAAGGAAAGAAAACAAGTAAGCAGACTCAGATATGTAGGAGACAAAGGTGACTAAAATCTGAAGTGATCCGGCTGTCAAGATGGGTTAGCAGTAAAGGCACCTGGTACCAAGCCTCACATATGAGTTCCATCCCTAGGACCTGTATAGAGGAAAAAGAGCACCAAGTCTGCTAAGTTGCCCTCTGACCTCTAGATGCATGGCATGTGTGTGTGCTTAAAAAATTTTTAAGCAATCTGAATTTTGGAGCTAAAGCTCAACAAAAACTTAAGGAAAACAAAAAGGTGTGTGCCTCCACAGCAGAATTGATTAAAGTTTAGAATGTTGTGGTCAGATTTTGTTTTTGTTTTGTTTTGTTTTTGAGACAGGATCTTACTATGTAGCTCTGAATGTCTTGGAATCCACTATGTAGATCAGGCTAGCCTCAAATTCAGAGATCCACCTGCCCCTGCCTCCTAAGTACCAGGCATGTATCAGATTTGAAATGGAAAAAGAAATTAATTTTATTTATTTTTATTTTATCTGTATGAATGTTTTGCCTGCATGCATGTCTATGCACCGTGTGCATGCAGTGCCTGTGGATTCAAGGAGAGATGGCTGGAGTTCCTGGGACTGGAATTACAGATGGTTGTTGAGTGGCCATGTGGGTATTTGAACCCAGGTCCTCTGGAAGAGCAGCCGTGCTCATAACTGCTGAGCCATCTCTCTAGTCCCCAATGTTTTTTTCTTAATGAAGAACACCTTCAATACTTTTGGTTTAAGTATTTGTATGACTGGTGTTCAAAAAAGAATAGAGAATGGATATAAAAAACAAAACAAAACAAAACATTCAGCCAGGCACGGTAGACTACACCTGTAAATCTCAGCATTCTGGAGGCTCAAACAAGAAAATCAGGAGTTGGAGGCCAGCCTAGACTATTTAACAATTTCTAGGTAAGCATGAGCTACATGGTGAAACCTTGTTTCAAAAAAACCAAACAATGAGAAGCAGAGGGGATCCCAGGAGTTTGCTAACCAGCCAGCCTAGCCTAAAAGTGAAGGACCCTGTCTCAAGGTATCCTGGTTGGGTTTTTTGTTTTTGTTAACTTGACAAAGGCTAATTATCTGGGAATAGGAACCCCAATTGAGAGAATGCCTCCAAGGAAAGCTTGTAGAGAAATTTCTTGATTAGTGATTGATGAGGGAGGGCCCAGGCCATTGTGGGCTGTGCCAAACTTGGGCAAGTGGTCCTGGGGTATATAAGAAAGCAGACTGAACAAGCCATGATTGAGCAAGTCAGTAGCAGCATGGTCTCTGCTTCAGTTCCTGTCTTGGCTTCCCCTGGTGATGGCCATATAAAGCCTTTTATCCTCCAGTTGTTTTTTAAGATACAAAGGAATAAGGAGAGAAAGAGAGGAATACACCTAACATCATCCTATCCTCTAGTCTCCAAATGTTTATGCATGTGTGTGTGAACTTGTACAAATTCATGCACACAAGCACATATTCCACACACATATACACACCAAGTTTTTTTAATCCAAATAAATTATTTAAAAATGAAATAAATGATTTAAAAAATCCAAATTCGCCGGGCGGTGGTGGCGCACGCCTTTAATCCCAGCACTCGGGAGGCAGAGCCGGGCGGATCTCTGTGAGTTCGAGGCCAGCCTGGGCTACCAAGTGAGCTCCAGGAAAGGCGCAAAAGCTATGCAGAGAAACCCTGTCTCGAAAAACCAAAAAAAAAAAAAAAAAAAAAAAAAAAAAATCCAAATTCAAGAGAAATATATAACCATCTGGATGCAACAGATTTGCCCATAAAAGGTCCTGAGTTGTATTGTATATAATCAGACTGTCAAAAGCAAAACATGCATTAGAGGAACACCAGAGACCAAGAGGAATTTTCCCCCAGGTGAGGACAAAAGATTGACTCAAAATTAAACAAAAACCAAAACCATTGCCAGCCCAGAATACTGTATCTAGAGAGGTTAACTTTCAAAACCTGAGAATTGGACTTTCTAAAATAAACAAAAACTGGCCAGGCGGTGGTGGCGCACGCCTTTAGTCCCAGCACTCGGGAGGCAGAGCCAGGTGGACCTCTGTGAGTTCAAGGCCAGCCTGGGCTACAAAGTGAGTCCCAGGAAAGGCGCAAAGCTACACAGAGAAACCCTGTCTCGAAAAACCAAAAAAAAAAATAAAAAATAAAAAAAAATAAACAAAAACTAAAAGAATCCATCACCACTAGATCAGACTGTGGTAATTAATCTTGTCAACTTAATAGGGTCTGGAATCAATAAGGGACAAGACACTGCACAGGTCTGTGTGGATTCTCCCAGGTAGGATTAACTGGAGGAGAAGCCCAGTCAACAGCACCTTCTACCTGTGACCAGCTCCAGTGAGGTCTGAGGCAAGCAGTGCTGTTTGCTGCCTTCCTGCACTTCTTGCTGGTGAGTGCATTCATCTCTGCTGCTAGTGTCATTCTTTCCTGATAGCAGACGCTAGCGTCTCCAGTTTCCAAAATGGACTGAAGACCAGCAACTCCCAGGATTCTTTCAGGCTTTAAACTCTAGACTGAGACTGCTGAGGTATTTGGCCTTGTGGACTGAGAAGCTACTGGGTTCTAGGCTCTCCAGTATGTAAATAGCCATTGTTTGACTACCTTTCCCTATCAGCTGAAAGAGAGTCTAATAAATCTTCTTTAATACACACACACACACACACACACACACACACACAGAGAGAGAGAGAGAGAGAGAGAGATGTTCTGTTCCTCTAGTGCAGTGGTTCTCAACCTTCCTAATGTTGGGACCCTTTAATACAGTTCCTCATGTTGTGGTGACCCCCAACCATAAAATCATTTTCATTACTACTTCATAACTGTAATTTTGGGGTTTTTTTTGGGGGGGTTGGTTTTTCAAGACAGGGCTTCTCTGTTAAGTCATGGCTGTCCTATAATTCACTCTATAAACCAGACTGGCCTCGAAGTCACAGAGATCCACCTGCCTCTGCCTCCTGAGTGCTTGGATTAAAGGCGTGTGCCACCACGCCCAGCACTTCTAACTGTAAATTTTGTACTGTTATGACTCATAATATAAATCCCTGTGTTTTCCGATGGTCTGAGGTGACCCTTGTGAAAGGGTCATTCAAATCCCAAGGGGGTCAAGGCCCACATGTTGAGAACCACTGCTCTGGAGAACCTTGCCTAATACACAGCCCTACAGGAAATGCTTAAGAGATGTTATACAATAAGTAAAAGGATAATAACCACCATTACTAAAGCACATGAACATATAAAATTAAACAATACAGCAGAGCAGATACATAAAAGGAAAAGATGAAAGTGTATCAATACGAGAAAACCATTAAACATAAAAAAATTAACACAGGAAAAAATACAGAAAATAGCCACCAAAAATGTCAGAAATACATCTTCACTTATCAAAAATATCCTTGAGCATAAACGACATATTTCTCAATAAAAATATAAACTCTTTGAATAGATGAAAATACTGTTATTTCTCAATGACATGCTGCAGAAGAGACTAGAGTCATTCACTAGGAAAGACATGTGAACTGAATAGGAAGGGGTAGATGTAACATGAAGATGCGCACCCAGAGCATCCAGAATTCAAACAGACTGAACCAAAACCTGTATTTAAAAAACAAAACAAAAAACCAGACACTTCCAGAATATTCACCACTGCTGAGGAGTGCCATTCATCTCACAGCTCACGTTACTTCTCAGGACAGGACAAATGTTAAGAAATAAAGTAAGCCTTAACAAATTTAAAAAACAAACCAGCAAAAACCCTGAGTTCATAGTTACTGTCCTCTCTAATCACAATGAGATCAAAGTAGAAGCTAAAGTAAAAAGAGCATTATTAACTCTAGTGTTTGGAAATTAAACATCCTACTAGATGACTAGTGAGTATGAAAGAAAGCAAAATGCAAATTTGAGAATTTATTGGAACAAATGACTGCTACAACTACATCTAAAGCAATACTGCAAGAGATACCATGTGTACCTGCATCAAAAGTCAAACCATAAGAAAAAAAACTAACTTCTGAACAATTTTTTAATTAAAATTTAAAAAAAGACATCGCAAGTGATACCATAAAAATCCAAAGTATCAGCTGGGCGGTGGTGGCACACATCCTTAATCCCAGCACTCAGGAGGCAGAGGCAGGTGGATCTCTGTGAATTCAAGGCCAGCCTGGTCTACAGAGCAAATTCCAGGACAGTCAGAGCTAAACAGAGAAACTCTGTTTTGAAAAACCAAAAAAAGAAAAAAAGAAAAAGAAGTCCAAAGTATCCTTAGCGAATACAATGAACATGATCAAATTGAAAAAAAAAAAATCTAAAGAAATAGGTAATTCACTGGACATAAACAAGCTACCCAAACTCAACCATGAGAATACAATCTGACAGGATATTAATACATTTGAATCAGTAATAAGAAGTCTGTCAACAAAACCCACAGCATCACTGGAGAATGTTTTCAAATGAATCATCTCCCCCAGCCCTACCCAGCAGTCTCTTTAATGAAATTGTTGAGATGTAAAGACAATAATAGTATTCAAAAGTTATTAAAGCACAGTCATAAAGGATTATTACAATAAAAATTATAAGCTTCCTGTTGAAGCCCCCACTGAAGGTCAGCAACCATAGCTCCAGGCTATCCCATGGTTGTTGGCCTCATCCCAGGCCACAAAGTAAGAAAGAATGTAAAAAAGCTAAGACATGGCTGACAGTGCTGATGTCTCACTAAACATACCAAAATTTTAAGGGAATGTGCAATTTTCTGCCCTATGAGTGGTAGGCCATCAGATCTGCACAGTGCCTCCAAGGACACACAAGTTCATCAAGAAGTGGGTGAGGATACACATCTGTGCCAAGAGGAAGCTGGAGGAGCTAGCCAACATAATGGCATCAAGGAGGACTAGATCTCTTTTGCCTGTCCTCTTCCTTAATAAACCTTTATCACACAACACACACACACACACACACACACACACACACACACACACACCATATATACATAGTGTGCATATATGTGAAACACTGATGAAAGAAAATGAGGACCCCAAAATGAAGATCTCATTGTCATAAATGAATTCAATATTGATAAAATGTCCACATACTCAAATTGACTTACCAATTATCTAAGTATCAACAGCATTTTCACAGAACTAGAAAAAAGCCAGTCCTAATCTTTACAGAGAAACACAAAAGTCCCCAGACAGTCAAAGCATTCTTGGGCAAAATAAAAAAAGAACAAATCTGCTCATTACATATGTAACCAACAGCACAGTACTGGCATAGAAGCAGACAAACAGACTAATGGAACAACAGAGAAACAAGTCCATAAATTACAGCCAACTGGTTTTCACCAGAGGCAGCAGGAATATTTAGAAAGGAGGTTCCCTTTGATAATTAGTTAAAAAAAAAAAACTATACACCACTCCTGCATACAGAAAGATATTAGATCCCCTATATCTTACCATATTCAGAAATCAAATTAAAATATATCAAAGACATAAACACAAGATCTGAAACTACTGAAATAAAATACAGGGAAGCTGAATATTGATTCAAAGATTTTATTTCCTTTTTGAGATTGGCCTCCCTATATTGCCAGGCTGGTCTGGAAGTCCTCAGCCCAAGTAATGTTTCCTCCTCAATTTCAAGGGTGTGGGAAACACAGACATGCACAATCACACTCAGCACAAAGATTATGACATGACCTCAAACCACAGCCATCAACAGCAAAAACTGACAACTGGGATTTCATAAATAAAAAACCTCTATAAAGAAAGGCAAATGACAAGAGTAAAGTATTAACATATACACTGAAAGAAAATGTCCAAGAGGCTAATTTCTGGAATATACAAGGAAGTTAACAGCAGAAAATAATTTAACTAAAAATTGAACAAGTGACTTGAATAGGTGTTTTCCCAAAGGCATATAAATAACTCACAAACTCATCAATAAATGGTCAATAGTTGTAAATATCAGAAAAATGCTAATCAAAACCATAGAGAAATATCATAACACTTGCAGCTCGAATATTATCAAAACCACAAACAACAGGACACAGAGAAAGATACATTACCCTACACTGTTGCTGGGAATATAAAATTGTTACTATGAAAAACAGTATGAAAGTTCCTCCAAAAAAAAAAAAAACTAGAAATAGAACTACTTTTATGGTGCAGCTACTACTGAATATATTTAAAAAAATGAAATCAGTATTTTGAAAGATCATGAGTTCAAGGTAATCTTGGGCTACATGAAATCTTGTCTTTTACAAAAAGGTATTTATGCATAAGGGAATATTAGTCACTAAGAATTCAAAAATTATCTCAGGTTGGAACTGATGTATTGTTTTCACTAAATAAGTCAGGCACAAAAAGATAAACATTGCATATCCTTGTTTATATGTGGAAAACAAAGTTGCACTCAAAGAAACAGAGGCAAGAATGGTTATCATTGCCTAGAAGAGTATGCGAGGGAGGGACTGAGCGAAAACGGTTAATGCATGCAGGGGTACAGCTGGATAGCCAGTATAACTTTCAGTTTTCTATAGCGCAGAAGCATGACCATGGTTGAAAATGATTAAATGGTCCAAAATAGCTAACAGAGATTTAAATGTTCCCAATATAAAGATGTGATATGTCTGCATAGACCTGCCAATTTCTATAGGTAGGTTTATTTATACGTGTGTGTGTGGTGTGTGTGTGTGTGTGTGTGTGTGTAAACAAATTTCAACTGTTCTTACTAACAAAGGACTTTCACTCACCCAAGGACTCCAGGCTCCTGTAGGTCTCCAGCATCACATCCCTGTAGAGCTTCCTCTGAGCATCATCTAGGTCCTGCCACTCCTCCCAGGTGAAGTCCACAGAGACATCCTCAAATGACACCAACCCCTGTAATGAAACATTTCTCCTCAACTCAAGCTTTTGGGGCTATCAAAAGCTAGGAATGTGAGAGTTTGCTCTTTGTGAGTATCTCTCATGGAGGCTGCATATTGGTTTATATTCTCTATCTTGGGATGGAAAAATCACTAATGTTTTATGCTTCTGTACTAATTTAGTAACACAAAAGTCTACTACTACAGAATTTTCCTTTCCTAACAAAAATGGATGGATTATGTGCAGTAAAACATGCACAAGACCTTGGGTTCAATTTGCAGTAACACACACATATACAAACTCTCTATCTTAAAAGGAAGAAAGAAAGAAAAAGAAAAGAAACCTTGTCTACAAGTGGCCTGGTAATCTATTTTGAATGAGGACACAGGCACACCTCATCCTTGAAATAATGATGAATAAAGACACATGTCAGTGCAGAACAGGGGGATGAGGACTGCTACTCATCCTTGAAGTTATGCTTTACTGACGGCAGGCTTAGCTCTTCGACCCAATGAGGTCTCATGAGTAACAAACCACAGAAGTCAAGTTGTAAGAGCACAAAACCATGGGCGGTTAATGGACCTATACGTAGACCCATATGTATGTGACTGTTCCTGGGCAATGGTGAGTTATAGTTATATGTTCAGGTGACTGACAACCCAGTGGTTCTGCATTTAAAAATGGTCTGATTCCAACAACAGTTTGTAACAAAGTTACATTTACAGTAATCTTTATATTTGCCTCTTAAATCTAAGATCTGCATTTTGAAAGCCATCTCAGGAAAGGAGGTCAGAGAAGAATGCAAATGGAGACTAATGAGAGAAGGAACCAGGTGACACATAATTACCTGCACTGGGTATACAGCCTTTGAGTACAGACTAGAAACCACCCTTAGCTAAGTAGCAATAGGCCAGGTGGGGCTACATGAGATCCTGTCTTAAAAACCAAAAAGAAAATAAAAGAATGCAGCTGTGGGACCCCACAGAGGCTTCCTAGTGAGAACTTACTCAGGGTCCAAGAATCTGAGCTTGCATTACCCAGCAGGGCTGCATAAAGAGATAATTTGACCACGGGCATGCTTACCAGGTGTTTGGAAGGGTCTACACTTGGCTGTACGGTGTGCTTTGATCTTGCAAGGGGGAGGTCTTTTGTCTCTCTCCTTGGCATATTATAAAAAGCCCTCTTGAATAAACTTCAAGGCTGTTGGGTATTGATCCAGGCCCTCCTGAAGCTATCCTGTGTTTCTGTCTTTCTTCTTGTCTCCATCTTTCATTCTGTCTGATATTTCCTAATTCCTCTCTCTTCCACCTAAGAACCCTTCAAAAGTTGGGAGCGGGCTCCCACATACAGCCAAGTGTGGTGGTGCACAGATCTCTGTTAAGTACAAGGCCAGCTAGGGCTACATAATGAGACCCCATGTCAAACAAGCAAACAAATGAACAAGCACATATACAAAGAGAGAATAGAAAACACATCCTAGAAAAATGAAAGAGCGAAAAAATTCCAGGACTAAAATTTGGTAACTGTCTGTTATGCTTAGAGTAAAAAGAGATATATACTTTCAGGATGTATACATGATTAGCTAAGTAGAAAGTAATTTTGTAAAAATTAAGGGGAAGTTGTGGTGATAGATTGTGTACCCTAATAAACTTGCCTGAGGAAAAGAGAAGCAGAACAGCCAGGCACTGGTTCTTACCTCTATGAAATCCTCAGCCTAAAGAGATGAGTTCCTGTTTCCTCACACCTTATATACCTTTCTCTGCCCAGACATCACTTCCTGGGATTAAAGGCATGTGTGCTTCCCAGTACTGAGATTAAAGGTGTGTGTCACCACTGCCTGGCTCTGTTTCCAGCGTGGCCTTGAACTCAAAGAGATCCAAATGGATCTCTGGCTCCCGAGTGATAGGATTAAGGGTGTGCCCCACCACTGCCTGACCTCTATGTCTATTCTAGTGGCTGCCTCTGTCCTCTGATCCTCAGGCAAGTTTATTAGGGTACATAATATATTACCAAAGGAAGTACAATGAATATGATCGGTAATAGATTGATCTTAAAATGTACTGTTGGGTTAGATAGTTTGTTTTTGAGACAGTGTCTCATGCAGTCCAGGCTAGACTCAAACTCTGCGTAGCTGAGGCTGGCCTTGGACTCTTGATCCTCTTTCCTCCAGGGTACTGGAATTACAAGCATGTGAACCAGCATGCCCAACTAAACACACTATGTTTCTGTGATTAGACATGTGAGAACATTCAACTGGCTACTGGAAATAGGACCTGTGACCCCATAAGGAGTGGCACTATTAGGAGATGTGCCTTTGTTGGAGGAAGTGTGTCACTATGGGGGTTGAGCTTTGGGACCTTTTATGCTTAAGCTATGCTCAGTGTGATAGACAGTTCACTTCCTGTTGCCTGTGGATCAGGATGTAGAACTCTCAGCTCCTTCTCCAGCACCATGTCTGCCTGCACACCACCATGTCCCCCCCATGATGATACTGGACTAAACCTCGGCAACTGTAAGCTAGCCCAATTAAATATTTTCCTTTATAAGAGTTGTTGTGGTCATGGTGTCTCTTCACAGCAATAGAAACCCTAATTAAGACAGGACCTAGCAATCAAAAGACAGTTTTAGTGGGGAAAAGTAAGATTTCGCTAACAGCAGAACCTCAGTCATATGAAGACAAAAGAGTAAGTGAAATGGCTTCAGGAGAACCCAAGAGATTGTCAAAATAAAAGTACAGAATCTGCAGAAACATTACCATTCAGTGACTAAGGAAGAGAATCGGACCACAGGAACTGAGAAATACTCTTAAATACTTATCTAGAAACAAAGAAAAGCTCAATATTAAAAAATACATTAATGTATTTCACTGTATTCACAGTTCCACTGGTGGGAGTGTATGATCTTGTGATCATCCTCAAAGACACGGAAAAGGCATTTTTTTTAATTATTTATTTTATGTGGATGGGTGTTTTGCCTGCATGTATATATGTGTACTACATGCATGCAGTGCCCACAGAGGCCAGAAGACCTTGCATACCCTAAAACTGGAGTTACAGATGGTTGTGAACTGCCATGTGGATCCTGGGAATTGAACCCAGGTCCTCTGGAAGAATACTCTGTGTTCTTAACCACTGAGCCATTTTTTTTTTTTTTAAACAAGAGCAGTTTGTAAAGATTCTTGGCAAAAAAAAAAAATCAGAACAGTCTTTCTTCTCATGATAAAATTTATGTCTTTAACAAAGAAGGCAGCATGACAGCCAAGGAAAAAGACGGAATGATAAGGATGCCCCGTCTTTCCAGGCAAGGTTTGGTAGGCCTGTAATCCCAGCACTTGAGGGGCAGAGGCAGGAAGATCCAAGTTTGAGGCCAGCCTGGTCTACATAGCAAGACCCTATCTACAAAACTCAAGACAACAACATAAAGACCCACCTCATGAGCACCAGCACTGTATAAGACATGCCAACCAAGTTAAATGAAAAGGGAAAAATGCAGATTATGATTTCCATATCATTTAGAAGTAAAAACACCTGACAATCTCCTGTAAAGTATTTCAAATAGAAAACTCAATAAATTAAACTATTAAAAATTAAATTCTACATGTGAGACTATTCATACAACAAAAGCACTGAAATAAAACCCTGGCCGTACTAACAACAAAAGTATGCAAATATATGAAGGGAAAAATGGGTGGGGGATTTAAAAAAAAGCAAATAGAGTAGCATATTTATGAAGTAGAATTTTATATCATAAAGACACTGACTGTCTGTAGGTCAATAAACTAATTTAACAGCAGTCCAATGGAAGCATCAAATTCATAGATGTGGGCAAAGGAATTTCAGTTTTTACGAGGAACTGAAGAAGCAAAAATAGGGTGTGATTAGTTATAGTTGCTTTCTCCAATCCAAATCCCTCCCTGCATTAGCTGCTTTGGGCTTCCATAACACGCTGCATTTTCTCAGTTCTGCAGGATCAAGATACCAACTGATTCAGTTTCTGCTGAGGCTTTCCCAGGCTTATAAAGGCAATTTCCTTGATGTGTACTCACACAGTGCAGTGAGAAAGAACTCTCTCCCTCTTCTTTTAAAGGCCCTTAGTCCTATAAGATTAGAGACTAGCATGTTTTCAACTGCAGCTAACTCCAAAATACCCTAACTCTAGATATCGTGACATCTGCTTTTAGTGGTCAGCCTCACCATATAAATTCATCTACAGCATTTGCCATTCATAACTCTGATGAAAAGTCAAATGCCTACTTGTAGTCAATCCAAAAATCAGGTTTATAATCCCCCACTTAGCTTGGCTAACCAAACGGTATTGTCCATGTAAACCAGAGGACAACCTCAGACATAGTTCCTCAGAGCCATCTTCCTTCACACTGTGGAATCCCTAGCCTCCTTCCTTAGAGCCCTGGATCCCAGATCCCCTCTTTAAAAACCCATTGGTATAGTATGTATATGGGGTCATTTAAATAAAGACAATGGGCAGGGTAGGGTGAGAGGAATCAGTACCTGGTGTTCCACTTTTGGGATGCCCCTCTCTGTGGACTTCATTCTTCTGTCCATAACAATGGAGACAGTAACACACATTTGAGTGTGTAGGCCTCATCCTGAGCAAATCTGTAATGATGTAAAGGACAGAAACGCAATCCCTACCTCCTTCTATGAAAGTACAGGCCCCAGAGCCAAGGGAAGAGGAGAAAAGGTGATAACCAATGACCCCAAAACAAACCATATAGTCTAGTTTTCAGTGAATCAAGATTTCACATCTTTCAAGAAAGTTATTTTGAGTATTTTGCTTTTAGTATCCTTCACTGGAATTGCTCAACTTCATTTTGGGACTCTTCCTTGTGTAGAGAAACACAGTTGATTTTATTTTTTACCTTTTTTTGTTACTTTTTTCATGTCATATTTTTAATGAACACAGTGTCACCTCATCTCCAAACACATATGATCACGACCCTCTTCTTCCAATTTACATGACTCTTAGTCATTACTGCTGCCATGGGTCCTGGAGAACACCTCTACGACACTGATAATAGCAGTAGTGAGAATGGGTATGTCTTATTTCTCTTCTCAGGAAGTAAAAATATTGATTTTATTAAGTATGACATTAATTACAAGGAAAATGTAGCAGTTCCTACACTGTTCTCCAGTTTGTTTTCTGCATTTACTGAAATGGTCATGTGAATTTTTAAAAATTTATTTATGTATGTG